>NW_016690234.1:2207828-2545250 GCF_001604755.1 Lepidothrix coronata | reverse complement strand
GGGGAGGGGATCGGTACCGGGAAGGAGGGGTGCTGGTGCCGGTAGGGAATGGGGAGGGGATCGGTACCGGGAAGGAGGGGTGCTGGTGCCGGTAAGGAATGGGGAGGGGATCGGTACCGGGATGGAGGGGTGCTGGTGCCGGTAGAGGGGATCGGTGCCGGTGCGCCGCTGACGGCTGTGGGCAGGGGCGGCTGCGGGCGCTGGCACTGGGAGGCTGCGGGCTGCTGCTGGGCTCGGCGCTGGCGGCAGGAGACGAGCGACTCTACGCGGCGGCGGTGATGCCCGCGCTCCGGGCGCTGCCCCCCGAGACCGCCCACGGCCTGGCTCTGCGCGCTGCTGCCCTTGGGCTGCTGCCCCCCGCCCGTCCTGACGGCCCCGCGCTGGTGCGGCTCTGGCAGGAGGAGATCGGGGGTGGGGCGGGGATTGGGGCACGGAGTCGGGAGGGCGGAGTGGACGAGGGGGCGGTCGGTCGGGTGCCAGTGGAAACCTGTCACAGTCCGCGGGGGAAGACGAGGGTTTCTCGGGCAGGCACTCCATGGGGCAGAGGAAGGGAGGTCAGGGGAGGCAGCTGGGGTTGTTCGGGAGGGGTCTGGAGCGAGGCCCCGGCTGTGGTTTCTGCGGTCGGTGGGCTCTGACTCAGACTTGTCCCCGCAGGAGGTGCGAGTCCTCGGGCAGCGATTCCGCAACCCCCTGGGCCTGGCCGCTGGCTTTGACAAGCAGGGTGAGGCTGTGGATGGGCTATACAAGATGGGCTTTGGCTTTGTGGAAGTGGGGACCGTCACACCCAAGCCCCAGGAAGGGAACCCCAAGCCCAGAGTCTTCCGGCTGGCAGAGGACGAGGCGGTCATCAACAGGTGGGATCTGAGGGCAGTGTTCAGCCGTGTCCTGCAGTCTGCCCACCTCGAGGGTGGTTATTTGGGGAAGGTCAGGGGTGATTTTCACCCCATGTCTGGCTTGCACTCATAGGGCAGCAAGTCCCTCTGTGCCAGCACCTGCGGGTGCACGTGGCAGTGCAGGGTTATTTGGGTTGTCCCAGCTCCGTGGTTGGTGCTGTGGTGGTTTTTGGGTTGGATGTGCTGAGCAGAGCTGCAGAGACTACGCATCTGCCTTGTTTCTCCCGTGTTCTGTTTGGGGTTTGTGGACACTAGCCCAGCCCTGAACCGTCTGTCCTGGTGCAGGTATGGATTCAATAGCCATGGCCACGTTGCAGTGGAGCATAGGCTGCGGGCCCGCCAGGAGACGCAGACCAGGCTCACTGGTGGTGAGACAAGCTTGTAAGACTTTGCTCTTGGGGTCTGCAGGGTGGGTTTGGGGGTCTCCCAGGTAGCTGTAGGCCAGAAAAGGTGTGTTACACCAGTGTCCAGGCACAGGAGCACCCTGGCCAGAGCAAGGTACACTCAAACAGCAGGACCCTCTTGGGGCTGTAGCCTCTCCCCTTGGGATTGTGATTAGTCACCTTTCTCCTGCCATTTTCTTTGGGACCGAGCTGCACATACTGCTTTAGGCAGAACATGTTAAAGCCAAAGCTAAGAGGACCCCAGCTGGGCAGATCCTGACAGCAACCTCTGCCAGGCTGTGGTGCTGGGAGGTGCTGAGTGGGGCAGCTGTGGCGATGCTCCTGTGGCTGTGGGACAGTGCCAGGCCCATTCCCATGAAATACATGGGCTGCATATCCCCATCTTGATTTTAGCTGGTCCTAGAGCCTCCCTTTTTGGTGCTCTGGCCCTTGAGTGGGGGTTGGTCCTGCCCTAGTTTAGCCATGTCTATGTTCCAGCGGGGATGCCCCTTGGAATCAACCTGGGCAAGAACAAGAGCTCCATAGACGCTGCAGCTGACTACGTGGCTGGAGTCCGGACACTGGGCCCTTTGGCTGACTACCTGGTTGTGAACGTGTCCAGCCCGAACACCCCAGGGCTGCGGGACCTGCAGGGCAAGACTGAGCTGCAGGACCTGCTGAGAAAGGTGGGTCACTTCCCCCAGCCAGCCCAACCTGCAGCTGCAGCACTGGATGCATCATGTGCCCTGGCAGTGTCTGCTCCACTCCAGCCAGTGGGTTTGCCCTGGCACAGGGATAAGTGGGGCAGCTCCCAGGAGTGGGGGGCAGGATTGCTGAGATGTCCCCTGATCAGCTGCTGCCGTGGGGTGCACCAGGGCACTGTACCCCAGCAGAGGGCTCAGGAGCAGTGAGGTATCGCCATCCACTCTGTTCCTGCCAGAGGCAGCAAGTCACCCACCCCATGGCTTTGGGTGTCCTCGGGGTCCTGTGCTGACCGTGTGCCCTAGGCCCTGTATTGAGGGTGCCTCTCTGTCAGGAATGCCATGTAGAGGAGCAGGGCCTGTCCCTGTGCTGGTTGGTGCCCGTGGCTCCTGGTCAGGGCACAAGGTTTCTCCCTGCCATGCACTGCCATGTGCACCCGCAGGTGCTGGCGGAGAGGGACCTGCTGCCCTGCGAGCACAAGCCAGCCGTGCTGGTGAAGATCGCCCCTGATCTCACTCCACAGGACAAGCGCGACATTGCCAGCGTTATCTGCGAGGTGAGATGGGAAGGGGAGGCTGGTGTGCCTCCTGCCTCACCTCACACAGCACGGGGGCAGGACCATGGCACTCCTGACAGGTCTCCTCTCTGAAAGATAGGTGCACCTGCAGCTCCCTGGCTGCCATAGGGGTGGTATCCTGGGTAGCTTGGAGTCTGTGAGGACCTATGTGTGTCAACCAGACCTTGAGTGACCCAGATAGTCCAGGCAGTGAGGGGCAGCTGCTTTGTGCCCAGGCATGTTTCTGGGGTTATGTGCTGGGGGAGCCCTGACCCGGCATCCCAGGAATGGGATGGGATGGGATGGGATGGGATGAGGGGGAGCTGCTTGTTGCTGCTGTGTCCTCACGCTGCTGGCCCCCTCAGCTAGGTGTGGATGGGCTGATTGTCAGCAACACCACCGTGAGCCGCCCCAGCAGCCTCCGGAGCAGGCAGCGCATGGAGCCCGGGGGCCTCAGCGGGAAGCCCCTGCGGGAGCTCTCCACACAGACCATCAGGGAGATGTACTGCCTCACCCAAGGTGGGAGCAGAGCAGGGCTTGGGGGGTGCATGCCCTCATCGCCTGTGCCTTCCTGACCCTGTGCCTGCCCACAGGCCGGGTGCCCATCATCGGGGTGGGTGGGGTGAGCAGCGGGCGGGATGCCCTGGAGAAGATCCGTGCCGGAGCCTCCCTTGTGCAGCTGTACACAGCCCTTGTGTACCATGGGCCACCGGTGGTGGGGGCAGTGAAGCGGGAACTGGAGGAACTGCTGAGGTGAGGGGGCTCCAGGCACCTCCCCAGGGAGCCCCTGGGCCCAGGGTGGCTCTGAACAACTTTGTACTGGTGCCCAAGCAGTGCACCACCAGGCTGAGCTGCAGTGCCAGGCTGGCCCTGCCATCTCGCACTGTCCCTGGTTAGGGAGCAGGGCTTCAAGAACGTCATGGAGGCGGTTGGAGCAGATCACCGGTGCTGACATGCTGCAGAACCAAGGTCTAGCCAGGAGGGGCCATGGCTGAGCAGGAATGAGTCTGATAATTCCAGTGCTGGGCAGGCTGGGACCAAGCCAAGGTCTTGGTTCCAGGCCCTGAGAAGAGCCTCTGATGGGTGAAGCAGGGGCTGCATTAGTGGGGAGCAGGGGAGGGGACCTCCACACCAGTGCCACTGCCCAGGGCTGTGTTTTGGCTTTCCTGTGGGCAGCCGAACCCATCCCAAGTATCAATAAACATTTGGCTCACCTAGTCGTGTATGCTGCTCCGGGGATGCCTCATGGGCTGGAGGGACACAGCCCAGATCTCCTGAGCCAAGCAGGATCGGCTCTCTATGTTGCTCCCACTTTTCTGGTGGGAGAAGCTGCAGGGTAGCTGAGCTCTGGTATGAACCGACAGAAGTGCACCAGGGCTCCCCTCATAGAGATCTCTGCCCGAGGCCAGGCACTTGGGGTTGCTGGGTGCCAGTTCTTCCCTTTGCTGCCAGTACACAGCTGTTTGGAGATGGCTGCGGTTATGCCCTGTTATTGTGGAAAAGGTCTGATTGGTAGTGCTTCTGCCTGTTGGTTTTGTTTCTGGAGCCTCCAGCACTGACTGTTCCTTCACCCTGAACTTCCTGAAGTTACCTTGGGCTTTGCTTGAACAAGAGCTTGCCCTGGACACAGCATTTCCTTTGGCAGCCTTTCGCAGTCCACCCTGCAGAGCAGGATTGCGCCACAGCACTTCCCCAAAGTTGTTTACAGCTCCTGCCCCTGCTCCGAGTGGCACTCAGCTCGTGTCAGGGTCATCACCAACCTCCTTCCCCCTTCTGCAGCCCCCTGCACCAGCCTCTTCATGTCCCAGATTCTCTGCTGTGGGCAGGTGACACCTATCACTGCTCTAACAGGGAATTCACCTGATCTGTCGGCCAAGGTGTTGATGTGCTTTAGAGAGTGCCTGGAAGACTCTTGCTCTTTCAGGCTGAGGGTGACACAGCACCTTCCTAAGGTACTGGTGCTGTTCACGGATCAGAGCTGCCAAGCCCTGATGCATTTGGTGCTGGACTCAAGCCTTCTGTGTGGTGGTACAAGTATGGCTGCTGCTGGATCAGGGATGTCAAGCTCTGCATTGTTTGGGAACACAAATGCCCCATGAGATGGGAAGAAGCTCACAGAGGATGGGAAAGCCACCTGGGGTGTCTGGGACCAGCCACAGATGTCCCTCCTGAGCCCAAAGAGCTGGAGCATCCAAGGGGCAGGGGGGCACTGGCAAGACCCTGGCAGGCCAAGCTTCAATGGCTCAGGGCTGGGGCTAGCACCACATGCTATGAATGGTTTTGGGGTGGCTTCCCTGCAGCACTGGCTCCCTCCTCTCCTGCTGCCCCTCAGCTGTACTCCTGCTGGAGGCAGACTGCTCGTGGGAATAGGCTGATGTGCTCTGCCCTGCACCCCTGCTGCCCAGCCACATCCAGCTGGGCACTGGCCAGCAGTTGCTGCTGTGAGTTCCCGTAAGCCTGGGTTGAGCCCTCGATGCTGCTGACAAACAACCTGCACCCCTGGGGCCAGGGGCTGCCAGGACACAGGGCTGTGGCCCCACTGCGTGGGAAGGGGTGGTTACGGGTTGGAAGCCGGATTGGCTGCAGTCCCTCAGAACCTGTCCCTGGTGTGGGACATGCTGCTCCCCTTGGCCAGCAGGGTGGCACTGCCCAGGGCACTGGTACCCCAGCTCTAGGTGGGTGTGCTCTGACTGTGAGCAAAGCCAGGCACAGGATGGGATGGGACCTGGCTCCTGGGACCCAGCTTCTCCTGCCAGCACTGGGGTGGTCACCTGTGCCCTGCAGGGACTGTGGTAGGTGTGGGCACAGGGCAGGTTTGCCAAGGGCAGTGGCTGGTCTGCTCTCTGTGAGCCTCAGCTGGTGTCACAGTGCCAGGGCACTAGTCTGCAGCCAGACCCCCCCATATTTGTAGCTACAAAATCCGGGAAACTCTTGGCACATTGGCTTCCCGTGGGGGCTTGGCAGCTTCTCGAGAGCCTCTGCCAAGCCGGCACAGAGCCAGGTGGGGCTTTTTGTGCTCCTCCTGCTGGGAAAGGTGCTGGCTGCAGGCAGCAGGGTCAGGAGGTCTGGAGCTCTTGGGCTGCACCAGGGGGAGGAAGGTGACAATAAAAGGGGTGAGGAGGGAGCCCCGAGCAGCAGTGACCTGCAGGAGGAGGCTGCTGTGAGCAGGGAGCTGCGAGCATGGGGTAAGCAACACTGATGTGTCCCTCCATGTGCTCGGTGCTCTGTCTGTCCTGCTTGCCTGGCTGAGGGCCTGGCTGAGGACCTGGCCCTACTGAGGGCCATGGCAGAACCCATATTGGGCCTGGAAGCACCCCAGGTCCCAACACTGCAGCCTTGCCCTCTGCAGCAGCAGGGTCCAGGTCTGGCTCCTGGCTGTCTGATGGGCAGCCCCGAGGGCCCTCCTGGGACAGGACAGGAGCCCAAACAGGGTCCTGGTGGAGCCCACGGCTGGGAGCAGGGGAGCTTTCTGGGAGCTCTCTGCTGATGCTGCTCTCTTCTCCCTGCAGACCTGCAGAGCTGCTGATCGCTGGCCTGGCCTGGAGCGTGCTGGGGACTGCAGCTGCCACCGGTACCTTCCAGGGCAGGCAGGGAGCACTGGGGTTCAGACGAAGGGGAGGGGACTTGGCAGGGAGCAGGCAGGGTCAGGGAAGATGGAACTAGGGAGGGACCCAATGGAGGTGAGAGCATGTCCTGGGCTCAGTGCTCTGGGCCAGCTGAGCATTGTCTGCCTGCAGAGCGGAGCTGTGCAAAGCCTGCAGAGATTGAACACGGCCACGTGGAGCACCTGGTGGTCAGGTACCGCTGCGACCCATACTACCGGCTGCGCGGCTCCGATGATGGTGAGGCACATCCCCAGCTCCAGGGGATGCAAGGGGCTGCCCCAATGCCAGGGATGCAGCCCCCTACCCCACTTCCTCAGGGGTATGAGTAGCTACATCTGCTCACCCAAGCCCCAGGGAGGTACAAGCACCTCTGTTCCTCCCTGGCTGCAGGGCAGGGATGTTGACTCTGGTTTCTCTCCAAAGGGACATACAAATGTGATGGGAATCAGGTGTGGGTGAGTCCTGAAGCTGGTAAGGAGGTGCCTGTCTGCGAGCCAGGTGAGAGCAGAGTCACAGGGGCTGGGGCTGTGAGCAGTCTGCGCAGCCAAAGGGCTGTAGGGGCTGTTCCCTGGGGCTGCTGAACACCACTGGGCTGAGAGGGCTCAACCTGGGCCCTGCTCTGCCCTATGCAGTGTGTGGGAAGCCGAAGAACCCCCCCAGGCAGATGCAGCGCATCATTGGGGGTCTGCTGGCTCAGAAGGGCAGCTTCCCTTGGCAGGCCCGGATGGTGACCCGCCACAACCTCACTGTGGGGGCCACACTTATCAGTGATCAGTGGCTGCTAACCACTGGCAGGAACGTGTACCTGAACCACAGCGAGAACACCAATCCAGAGGAAATCGCCCCTACGCTGCAGCTGTTCCTGGGCAGCCGGGAGCAGCCCGCCTTGGGCATCGAGCGCATTGTGCTGCACCCCGGCTACCCACAGGCTGTGGACCTGGCCTTGCTGAAGCTCAAACAGAAGGTGCTTGTTGGAGAGGAAGTGATGCCCATCTGCCTGCCCCAGAAAGACTACGTGCAGCCAGGGCGGGTGGGCTATGTCTCAGGCTGGGGCCGTGGTGCCACCTTCGCCTTCTCTGACATGCTGAAGTACGTGATGCTCCCAGTGGCTGAGGACAAGCAGTGCCAGGAGTACTACGGGGCACGGAATGCATCCTACTGGGTGCAGCCCATCCTCAGCAACGATACCTTCTGCGTGGGCATGAGTGAGCTGCGGGAGGACACCTGCTATGGGGATGCTGGTGGGGCCTTTGCTGTGCAGGACCCTGATGACGACACCTGGTATGCAGCTGGCATCCTCAGCTATGACAAGACCTGCACGGCCTCCAAGTATGGTGTGTACGTGGACGTGCAGCACGTCTTGGCCTGGGTGAAGGAGACAGTTACAGCCAGCTGAGGGGCCACGGGGGAATAAAACTGTCCTGCCTCGGGCTGCAGGCTGTGTCTCTGTGCAGACTGTGTGTGTGTGTCTGTCTGTCCGCAGGCTCTGTGCAGCACATGGGCCTGTCTGCGCAGGGGCGAGCATGTGCCTCCTCTCGCCCCACCACATCCCGGTGGGTCCCTGGAAGCCTTCGCCGGCGGTTGGCTGGAAGGCTCGGGGCTGCAGGGACTACCCGGGGCTCTGGGGGGTTCTCGCCGCCCTCCGCGGTGTGTGAGTGTCCGTGGGGGGCTCTCCCCGTGGGGGACTCTCTGTCCCCGTGAGGGCTCTCTGTCCCCGGGCTGCCGCCGCCGGTCCCGCCCGTCCGTAACTCCCCCGCTGCCTCAGCGGCCACGTGACCCCGCGGGCGTTCCCCACGCCGGAAGTCCGCCAGGAGCGATAGCGCGTCTTGCCCAGCGGTGTTTTCACCCTGCGGTGGCGGCGCTCCCATAGGCCCTGGCCGCTGTGTCTATGGTGCGTGTGGCTAGAGCGGCTCCTCCCGCGGAGCACTGTGGGGCGGCCATGGCGGCGCTCGGGGAGCTGGGTTACGGTCGCTGAGGAAGCTGCGGGCGGTGCCGGCGGGGGGGCCCGGGCGGCGCTGCGGCTGCGATGGCCGCGGCGAGCGAGGACTCGCTGCACCGGCTGTCGGGGACGAGCCCGGGCGGTGAGGCGGGCGGGCTGGTGCTGCGGGCGCAGGGCGCCGAACAGCACATCTTCAAGGCGCCGGCCCCGCGCACCTCCCTGTTGGGCCTGGACGTGCTGGCGGCGCAGAAGCGGCGGGAGCGCCAGGAGGAGGAGGCCGGAGGGAAGCGATCCCGGGTCGCATCCTACAAAGACTGGGAAGAGGGTCGTGACGAGGCGGGCAGCGCCGAGGAGGAGGACGAGGAAGAGGATGAGGACGACCGGAGCAGCCGCAAAGCTCGCAGGAACAGGTGGGGTCTGCGGAGGGCTCCTGATGCCCGCGAGGGTCGCTCCCGGCCGGGAAGGGAGCGGGGGGGCGAGCACAGGCGGTGTCACGGGGCTGCGGCCTCCGGCGTGGCAGAGAGGGAGGCCTGAGGGGGACCGCGGGCCACTATGGCAGAGCTTGAAACTGGAGCCGTACGAGACCAGCTGAAAGGCAGCTACTGCTCAGCACTCCTGAGCGTTTCTTCTTTCTGCTCTGCCTGCCCAGGCATTACCGCTCCGTCCACGTGGAGACACCTTCATACACAGGGGGTGTCAGCGAGGAGTTCTGGGAACGCAGCCGGCAGCGGGAGAGGGAGCGTCGGGAACACGGAGTCTTTGCCTCCTCCAAGGAGGAGAAGGAACGGAAGAAGGAACGCAGTAGGGAGCGGGACCACGATCGTAAACGGGACCGTGGTAACTGCTCAGAGACCTTTGTGGTGCTTCTTGGTTTGGGTCTGGGCTTGTCCTGCCGCCTGTTTGTAGTTCTTAGCTAACGTTTGTGGTGATTTCTCCAGCAGACTTGGGAAGCTTGTTTGTGCAATAGGCACCTGATCCTACTTTGTTTTCACAGAGGAGCGGGACAGGAGTCGTCACAGCAGCAGATCGGAAAGGGATGGCTTGTCAGAACGGAGCAGCAGGAGGAGTGAACCTGAGAGCCCCCGACATCGGCCCAAAGGTGGGAGTGGGACCCGGTAGAGCTCTTGTCTGAGACTTAACAGGGAGGGGTTTGGTTTTTTTTTTTGCTTCCTGCTGGTTGTATAAGGACAGAGATGCGTGAAAATCAGGCAGATCTCTGCCGAGTGGGGTCTGTTCTGGGTCTGTGTGATGGAAATGTGGCCCTTTGGCAATTCCTTGGAATCACTGGGTCAGCCCCTGCCCTTAGAGGGAGGGAAAAAGGAATACTCTCTCTCCCTGCTCCTTGCTAGAAGGTGTTAGGTGGCTCCAGTTGCTCGGGGCTGCTGTTGGAACATCAGGTGTCAAACCCCACCTCCTCTACCAGATGCAGCCACACCATCTCGCTCCAGCTGGGAGGAAGATGATAATGGCTACAGCAGTACCCGTCGCTCACAGTGGGAATCTCCCTCACCCACGCCTTCCTATCGGGACTCGGAGCGCAGCCACCGGCCATCGTCACTGCGGGACACGGACCGGCGGGAACGGGACAGGTACCAGTGCCTGGGGTAGGACTGTGAGCTGTGGGGCTGCAGAAGGGGGACAGTGTGCTTGTGAGCAGCGCTGAGCTGTGACACCAGTTTCTCACTCCTGCTCTGTTTTCAGGTCTGTGAGGAGCAGGTACTCAGACAAGACGCCATTGCCCACCCCGTCGTACAAATACAACGAGTGGGCTGACGACAGGAAGCACCTCGGAGCCACACCACGGCTGTCCCGAGGGAGAGGTGAGGAGTCTGGGCTGGGCTGCCCAGGGTGGGCAGTGCGGAATCCCTTTCCCTGCGGCACAGGGTCAGCTCTGTGGGGTTTCCTTGGGAGCGTTCTGGACCAACTGGCACACCTGCAGGGCGGCGCGCAGATGGCGAGGAGGGCATCACCTTTGAGACAGAGGAGGAGCGGCAGCAGTGGGAGGATGACCAGCGGGTGAGAGCCGAGGGCAGGTGAGGGGCTTGGGGCCGCCGGGCTCTGGGGACGGGCAGAGCTGAGTGCTGCACCTCTCCCTTCTCAGCAAGCTGACCGGGACTGGTACATGATGGATGAGGGCTATGATGAGTTTCACAACCCCTTGGCCTACTCCTCTGAGGAGTACGTGAAGAAGCGCGAGCAGCACTTACACAAGCAGAGGCAGAAGCGGATCTCAGCACAGCGGCGGCAGATCAATGAGGTAGGGCCAAGATGTGGGGTTTGCTGCCCCTTGGGAGACCATGGGCTGAGCCCTTGCTGTCAAGTGGAGAAGGACACTCTTGGTCCTGGCCCAAGCTGAGGGAAGGCTCACCGGGAAGCTGTGATTGTGTCCCTCTGGAAATTCCAGCTCTGCATCTCTTGTGTGGGCAGAATTTGCAGTTCAAGTGGTTGGTGGATTGCAGTTCCAAGGCAGCAGGAGTGCAAAGGGCTGTGCTCCTGTTGTTATGGGTGTGAGGTACATTTACTAGTATTGTCCACTATTGGCCCAATGGATGCTGGGGGCAGCTGCCCTCAGCACACGAGCAGGACTATGTCCAGGCTCTTCACGTATTCTGAGTGGTATGGGGGCCTTGTGGGCAGTGTCTGTCCTGCATTTCCTTGGAGGCAGTCCTGCTGACCACGTGGCTCGTATGGCCAGTCTGTTTCTTGTACTCTACTTCCAGTTATTGTTTCTTCCCTCATGCTCACTTTCAGGCTCCCTAGGTTGGAACCATCAGTTCCATCCTGTTGCCAGTGTGGTGCCCAGGCCTGAGCTCAGTGTTCTGGTGTGATCTCTGGGACTTTCTGTGAGTCTTCTGTGTGTTTATGATATGTTGTTTCTTGCAGGATAACGAGCGCTGGGAGACGAATCGCATGCTGACCAGTGGTGTGGTCCATCGGATTGAAGTAGATGAAGATTTTGAAGAGGATAACTCTGCTAAAGTTCACTTGTTGGTGCACAACCTCGTGCCTCCTTTCCTGGATGGAAGGATTGTCTTCACTAAGCAGGTAGAGGCTGAAGCTGAAGGTGCTGATGGCTGCATGTGTGAGCCCTTTGTACTGAAGCAATGCCTCCTCCCTCCAGCCAGAGCCAGTTATCCCTGTGAAGGATGCCACCTCGGATTTGGCCATCATAGCCCGGAAAGGCAGCCAGCTGGTGCGCAAGCACAGGGAGCAGAAGGAGCGTAAGAGGGTATGCTGTGACCTTTTGGCTTACTGCCCACTGTACATGTTAGGTAGTGCCTCACAGTCTTGTTTGGACTCTGCAGAATTTGGGCTTTGGCAGCAGTGATGATAAGGATTTCTTATTTTTGTAACTTGGGACATCTTGGCAGCCCAGCTCACTGCATTGCCTCATAGCAGCTGCTGTGCTGTGATTGCCTTGGGCACTGCCTGGGACATGAATCACTGTGCACTTGTGCAGAGGAGGCTGATCCAAAGGACATTTGAGTTGTGGAAGAAGAAAGCAGATGGAAGAATGCCAGTCAGCTTAGGGACAGTCAGCAGGCAGTATGGTAGCAGTATGGCATACTATTTTCTTAGGAGGCGGTTGCTCATCCTGTGCCTGTATCCATAGCAGTGTCTTAAAACTCTGCTCCAATTCATTTGGAAGAGGGAGACCTGATGAAGAGTGGGATGTGTATTCTGCATTGGGAAATTGTGGGACCTAGGCTTATAACTAGGATTGTCTGTGCTTCTTGTGGTAAAGTTATGCTGCTCTCTATCTTTCCAGGCACAGCACAAGCACTGGGAGCTGGCAGGCACTAAACTGGGAGACATTATGGGGATCAAGAAAGAGGAGGAGAAGGATGAGATGGTGACGGAAGATGGCAAAGTGGATTACAAGTAGGGACTTGCTCTGAATTTCTGTGTTCAGCTGGTGATGGGGGCTGTGGGTATAGCAGAGTGTGTGGAGAAGCAGCTTCAGGACTTGTGATGTGTCCTTAGGACTGAGCAGAAGTTTGCTGAACACATGAAAGAAAAAAGTGAAGCCAGCAGTGAGTTTGCCAAGAAGAAATCAATCCTGGAGCAGAGACAATACCTGCCTATCTTTGCTGTGCAGCAGGAACTGCTCTCCATCCTCAGGTATGGCTGCCAGGGCATCCCCAGGACATTGGCCTACATTTGGGAACCCAAGTGAGGAATTCTCCTAGACTCGTGGCTGTTTGGAAGCTGTATTCTTGGGGAACAAACGGCACTGCTGTCCGTGGGTGACGGCAGCTCCTGCCTGAGCAGGATGATACTTGACTGGCGAACACAAAAACTTTTCTTCGTGGTGTACAAAGAAATACTTTTTCTCTTTCCTCAGAGACAACAGCATTGTGATTGTGGTAGGGGAGACGGGGAGTGGGAAGACGACTCAGCTGACGCAGTACCTGCACGAGGATGGCTACACTGACTATGGCATGATCGGCTGCACTCAGCCCCGCAGAGTGGCCGCAATGTCGGTGGCCAAGCGGGTCAGTGAGGAGATGGGGGTCCGTCTGGGGGAGGAGGTGAGTCTGGCAGAGGGTGCAGGGGTACCACCCAATGACAGTGAGTGCATGGGGCTGTTGGAAGACTTGCTGGTATCTCTGCCTTCCCAGGTGGGCTATGCCATCCGTTTTGAGGACTGCACGTCCGAGAACACAGTAATCAAGTACATGACAGATGGGATCCTCCTCCGTGAGTCACTGAGGGAGGCTGACCTGGACAACTACAGTGCTATCATCATGGATGAGGCTCATGAGCGCTCGCTCAACACTGATGTGCTCTTCGGGCTGCTTCGGGAGGTGTGTGTGAGCCTGGGCTAGAAGACAGCAGCGTGGGGCAATTTGAGCAGAGTATTGGCAGGGACAGCCCTTCTCTGCCAGGTCTGGGAGAGGGAAGCAGAGCTGTCATGTCTCTGTCTGCACTTGCTGCTCCAGTATCTGGGTTCCTGGTTCTGGAGGGTTAAATCTCCCCTGGTGCTGTCGGAGTCTCACTGACTGAGTGTCAGAACTCTCAGTACAGAGATCTTTGCTGGCTTAAGGCTTCCTGGACCAAGGTTGGTGGGTCTTTTTAACTGCACAGATCATACAGCACATGTGCTCCCTGGCATGAGCTGCCAGTGCCTCTGTAGACAGCAGAAGCTCTGTCCTGTGCCATTGTCTTAGTTAAGAATGGAAGCAGCCCACAGCCATGCACAAATACCCCTTCCTTATTGTTCCTTTCATCTGCTTACTAGGTGGTGGCTCGACGCTCAGATCTGAAACTTGTTGTCACCTCGGCCACCATGGATGCAGATAAGTTTGCCTCCTTCTTTGGGAACGTTCCAATTTTCCACATTCCTGGGCGCACTTTCCCTGTGGATATTCTTTTCAGCAAGGTATGGTCAGTGTTGTGGAGGGAAGTACTGTTGTGACAGGAGGGGGTTGTGACCTGGATGTGCTGTACTCTGGGGTGGACACACAGGACAGGGGAGGAGTGGCCGTAGTGTGCTGCACACAGGACAGGCCCTTGTTAACCTGAGCTCTGCCTTTCAGACCCCACAGGAGGATTATGTGGAGGCTGCAGTGAAACAAGCCCTGCAGGTCCACTTGTCTGGTGCTCCTGGAGACATCCTCGTCTTCATGCCTGGCCAGGAGGACATTGAGGTGAGCTGGAAGGGCAGGCACTGTCCTACCCCCTTGTTTCAATCTGATGCTTATGCCCCTCTTTGTGTTTAGGTGACCTCAGAGCAAATTGTGGAGCACCTTGAGGAGCTGGAGAAGGCACCTGCTCTTGCTGTACTGCCAATCTATTCTCAGCTGCCCTCGGACTTGCAGGCCAAGATCTTCCAGAAGGTGCTGATGTGTGCTCTGTGATAGGGGTGGGGACAGGGAAAAGTGGAGCAGGAGGCAGTACAGAGCAGGAGGGAGGGGTGTAGGAGACATGTCTCTGTATTGAATGTGGAGGGTGAGAGAAAGCATGTGCCCCCTTCCACCTGTCACTTGGGGCTCTGTGTTGCTGCTCCACGCTCCTCCCTAGGGGAGCCTAGCCTCGCCTCGCCCAGGGGTGTGACTGATGTGTAGTGTGCTTGCAGGCTCCCGATGGGGTCAGGAAGTGCATCGTTGCCACTAACATTGCAGAGACCTCACTGACAGTGGATGGCATCATGTTTGTCATTGACTCTGGCTACTGCAAGTTGAAGGTCAGCCAGGATTTCCTGTACTATCTGTGACCTCTGCTGCATTTGTGATCCAGCCTTCCTCTTACTTCCATCTGATCTTCTTGTGCCCTGCAGGTTTTCAACCCCCGCATAGGCATGGATGCGCTGCAGATCTACCCCATCAGTCAGGCCAATGCCAATCAGAGGGCAGGCCGAGCTGGCCGGACAGGCCCAGGCCACTGCTTCAGGTAGGCACATCACTGGTGTTCCCGTTCCTTTTGTATCCCGAGCTTGGCATCAAGTTACCTATGTTTTTGCTCACTGGAGCTGTTCATTATCTTGAACTCTGGGGGGATGTGGGCAATAGGCAGGCCTGAAGGACTCCTCCTTGGGACCCAGTTCTCTGCAGAGAAAAGGATGTGCTCCAGCTTCTTCCTGTGCCCATCTTCACTTGTGGCTGTTCCGCCCTGGATGCTGTCAGGATAGCAGCCAAGCCAAAGGCCTTTCCCAGGCTTTGCTCTGAGACCAGGGAAGGGCTGTGCTTGGGTGGGTGCTGTGCTGCAGCCCAAACACCCTGATGTGCTGGGGAGGACACGCTTTGGCTGGGGTAGAGGTGCCCCCCAGGGTCCTGCTGTCTGGGTGCAGGGTTGCTGCCTTGTGCCATGCCAGGCTGGGCTGGGCAGAGGCTGGCAAGTCTGTAAGAAACACAGTGGCCAGAACAGGAGGAGCATGCTCTTGGCATCTGTTCCCAGGCTCTACACCCAGAGTGCTTACAAGAATGAGCTGCTGACAACCACGGTGCCTGAGATCCAGCGCACCAACCTCGCCAACGTAGTGCTCTTGCTCAAGTCCCTGGGTGTGCAGGACCTGCTACAGTTCCACTTCATGGATCCACCCCCTGAGGACAACATGTTGAACTCCATGTACCAGCTGTGGATCCTGGGGGCCCTGGATAACACAGGTATTGGCTGCTGAGGCAAGCTGCCAGCACATGGAACTGGGACCTGCCCAGCTGCTGATCACTGATCCCTGTGCTGTTCCTACAGGTGGTCTGACCTCAACGGGACGTCTCATGGTGGAGTTCCCACTGGACCCTGCGCTCTCCAAAATGCTCATAGTCTCCTGTGACATGGGTTGCAGCTCTGAGATCTTGCTTGTTGTCTCCATGTTGTCTGTGCCTGCCATCTTTTACCGTCCTAAGGTACCCGTTTCATTCCAGCAGCTTGGGGCGTTTCCCTGCTTGGGGCCCTGCTTTTTCTTGACTAGTCTGTGTTCTTTGCTCACCCTTCAGGGCCGAGAGGAGGAGAGTGACCAAGTGCGGGAGAAATTTGCTGTTCCAGAGAGTGATCACTTGACTTACCTGAATGTTTACCTGCAGTGGAAAAACAACAGCTATTCTACCCTGTGGTGCAATCAGCACTTCATCCATGCCAAGGCCATGCGGAAGGTGAGGCTGTGGCCATGAGCCTGGGGGAAGGAGCCTTGTGCCGGAGAGGGCTCTGACTAGCACACACCTTTGCAGGTGCGGGAGGTGCGTGCCCAGCTCAAGGACATTATGGTGCAGCAACGGATGAGCCTGGCGTCCTGTGGTACGGACTGGGATGTTGTCAGGAAGTGCATCTGTGCTGCATATTTCCATCAGGCTGCAAAGCTGAAGGTGAGAGGTGTTTGAGCTGCCTGGGGGCTGTGAGGTCCTGCCTGGGAACAGGTGGGCTAAGCACACTTGTTTTTGCAGGGCATTGGGGAGTATGTGAACATCCGCACAGGCATGCCCTGCCACCTGCACCCCACGAGCTCTCTGTTTGGCATGGGCTACACACCAGACTACATTGTGTATCACGAATTGGTTATGACCACAAAGGTGAGCTTGAGCTGAGGGCTGCCAGGAAGGGTGACAAGTGCTCCAGGGGAGGTGGGAGGGCTTTGCTGTGAGACTGGAATCTGCCTGAGTGGCAGTTCTCAGCCTTTCCCATCTGTACCAACTAGGCACATCTGTGTCATCTGCAGGGTCCTATTTGTCTCTTTTCCACTATTTTTCCCTGGCCTCTGTGGGACATGTTTGAACCTCCTTGTGGTCTCACCAAATCTAACCCATAGCAGGGGGCCCTCTGAGGCCAGGAGGAATTGTCTGGAAGGGGTATGGTTCCAGCCTGAGAAGTGCCATCAGCAAGTGGGGGAGAATGGGAGCTGCCATGGCTCTGTGCATAGTGCCCAGGCCCCAAGAGTACCACACTGCTACCCTGGTCTTCCCTTCTGTCCCTGCAGGAATACATGCAGTGTGTCACTGCTGTGGATGGAGAGTGGCTGGCAGAGCTGGGCCCCATGTTCTACAGTATCAAACATGCTGGCAAGTCACGCCAGGTAAGTCTCTTGTTCAGGATGAGCTGGCAGATGGCAGGCCCATTGTGTGCCTATTCTATTGCTGTGTGTGTGTGTTTTGACATGGAGGGAACAGGCCATCCCTCTCTTGTCCCTGACCTGCTGCTGCCTTGCTCCAGGAGAACCGCCGCCGTGCCAAGGAGGAAGTGTCTGCCATGGAGGAGGAGATGGCTTTGGCGGAGGAGCAGCTGCGTGCCCGCCGGGAGGAGCAGGAGCGTCGTAACCCACTGGGCAGTGCAAGGTGGGTGCTGGCCCTGCCTGGCCATGGCTTGCCTGCATGAAGCATCCCAGCTTCCCCATGGGCATTCTGGCACAGTGAAAGGTTGCATTTTCCATTAATCACCCTTGTCGTCTCTGACAGATCTACTAAAATCTACACCCCTGGGCGGAAGGAGCAGGGGGAGCCCCTGACGCCACGACGCACCCCAGCCCGCTTTGGCCTCTGAGATGGCAGTACCTGTTGCTTTGAGACTTAAGGACTTCCAGGAGCAGCTGAGTCTCAGGAGAGTTCCCAACTCCCCTGATCACTGTATTCTATGAGAGGCCACAGCTTGTGGCCCAGGAAGGCTTTGGTGCTTGGCACTAATTTTGCTACAGAACAGAAAGAATTTTATTTGTTTAAAGGTTGTCAGTCTTAATCCTTGCTTTCTTTTGCGCTGCTTCTTGTCCCAGAGGCAAGTATTGGGTGGAGGCAGCTCTGCAGAATTGTGCAAGGCTGGTGCTGTCAGGTTGTTGCCCTGTAGAACCTGGAACAAGGCACAGAATTTCGGTGACCTGAAGGACAAATACAGCCTGTCCCTGTTTCAACCCTGGCCCGTACTCATGCAAAGGCAGTTCTCCCACAGCCCGTGCCCTTGGCAGGTAGCTTGTGCCCAGCTGTCCCTGCACACCTGGGACTGTTGGCCCAGCCCTGTTTCAGGCCAGGCTGTGCAAGGGATTCTGCTCACTTTTTCAGCTGCTGACACTTGTGGGGCTGCTCAGGTGTTCTGACTGTGAGGTGTGGGTTCTCCTGCATCCTGCCTGGTGTGTCTTGAATGCCTGCTTGTATCCTGCACCTGCTCTGTCACCTTGCTGAGCTCTTCCATAAGGAAAGCCAGCTCCACCTTGCAGACAACCAGCTCCTCTTCTCGCAGAGCCAGAGCTCTCTCACTGTCCACATGTAGCTGCTGCCAGTGTTGGGCTTGTCTGCTCAAGTCCTGCAGCCTCTCCTGGAGGGAGTAGACATGCCAGTGGCACAGTGAGAGAGATGGGCTGAGGACAGACTCCTGGTGCCCCACAGGAAGGCTTGAGACATCCTTACCTCTGGCTTGCTCTGCTGCTGAGAACTCTTCCTCAGCCCCTGATGGAGCTGCTGCCGTTGTGTCTTATGGACTGTGATCTTTTTCTCCTGCTTGGTGCTCTCTCGCCAGGCTTGGGTCAATTCTTCCTGCAGGTTGGCTGTGTCCTGCACCTGCCCGCAAAGCTGTGGGGCAGGGAGAGTGGTTGGCTGCACCATGGGCAGGCTGAGCGTCTCCTGGAGGCAGGAGAGGGCTCTGGCACTGAGGCTGCATCCCTGTCCTGCCCTGCCCTCACCTGTTGCTGCAGCTCTACCACTTCTTGGTGTGGGCCTTGGATGGTCTCCTCAGCTCCACTCAGCTGCTGCAGACTCTGCTGCTTCTGGGCCTTGGTGGCTCCCAACTGCTCCTGCAGCTGAGCTGGGCTGTGGTGCGGGCCCTGGTTCTCCTGTGTCCCCAGCTGCAGAGAAGGCAGTGCGTTGGTGGGTTGGCCTCGTGCTGTGTGCCCTTCCCTGGGCAGGAGCACAACTGCCCTCCTTGTGCCGCAGGAAGCTCTGAGCCAGCTGGTGCCCGGCTGTGTGAGGCAGTGGGGGAAAGCTGGCGTTGCCACCGCCCGCCCTGCCCCAGGGTTTCTGGGGGAAGTGGAGCAGGGCTCAGCCCTGCAGCACGTTTTGGGACACTAGCTGTATTGGCTCCTGTGCCCCCCCAGACTGCTTCCTCCCAGACTTGATGCAGTGGCTGGGGGGTTGCTGGCACTGACCTGCTCGAGCAGCTTTCTGCTCTCCACTGGGATATTGTGGCTGGTGACAGAATGGCTGTGGGCAGCCACGTTGGAGGTGACCTCTGTCTGCACCGCTTGGTCCTTCAGGTGGAGAGGTGCATCACTGACCTGCGGGTATCCAGTAGGATGTGGGATCACCCTGTGCCCCTGCTGTGCAGAGCTGGGGCTGGAGGTGGAGCTACTTTGGAGCTACTTTGTCAACCCATGGACAATGAGCTGTGGGGGAGGGCCTGTGGCAAAGGAATGTGGCCTGCACCAGGTGGGAGGCAGGAAGGCTGCTGGCTTCTGGCCCTCTCATCCCTGTGCAGCCCCCCCTGTTGTGGCAGTGTCTGCTGGACAGCCAGCAGCTCTAGATGGCCATCCTCGTGGTCCCTGACCTGTGATAGAGCATGGTCACAAGGGAGAGTGGTGATCCCAGCTCACTGATGAGGTTGCAGGCTGCAGCAGTGCCACCAGCCCGGTGCCCAAGGTGTCAGTGTGGCCATTGGGGGCTGCAGTCTTCCAGCTCTGCTCAGCTGAGTGGACTGGGTTGTGCCAGCCATGCCTGCCCTGTGACTGTGCTGCTCTGTACAGGGTGTGGTGCTACAGCCCTGTCCCTTGCATGGCTGGCAGGACATTCCCTACCCTCCCGTGGGGGGTCACCAGCTGTTTGCATAGGCTGTGGGGCAGGCATGGTGCCTAGCCTGTTACGGGAAGGCAGTGGGGGACACATGCAGTTTGGCCTGCAGGTGTTGTGCCCAGCAGTGGTACCTTGTCTATCAGCACCTGGCACTGCTGCATCAGAGAGACCAAGTCCTGGTGCTCCTGCTCCATTTCACACTCCTGCTGCTGCAGCTGGGCCAGTCGCTTGCGGTTCACATCCCTGCAGAAGTCTAGGTCCCGCTGCAGTGCCTGTATTGTGGCCAGTACCTCAGCTGGCTCCAGCTCCTGCTGCTGTGTATCCTGGCATACTCTGGGCTCCCCAGGCTGTGGCTCCAGCACTAATGATTGCCTTTGGCCCTAGGACACAGTGTGAGCAGCATCTGTCCAGCTTGCCACTGTGGCCAACCCATATTGCAGCTCCTGCCTGGCAGACACCAGGGCTGGACAAGGCTGGCAGTCCTGATTTTGTGCAGAGCAGCAACAGAGCATGTTGCTGATAGGTGGGTACAACCCTACCCCCCACCAGACAGCGTCACCCTGTCTGTGTGTGTGTGTGTGACCCACACAGCCCCCCTGGGCTCACAAATGGCCAAGCCCCCAACACCACTGGCCCTCAGCACTGCAGTGACACCAGCATGAACTGTGGCACTATGGGAAGCAGTGGCCGTGGGACCAGTGCAGCCACAGCAAGACTGGATACCCCCAAGCCCTTGTGCTCTCCCCAGCCCTGGGGACAAGGTGTCTGGTGGCTTAGTCAAGGCTGGCCAAGGTGTCCTGTACCACCTGGCCACCAGCCTGTGGCCACATGACCAGCACCTGGGTGGAGCACAGGGTCGGCACTACTTACCTGGGGCTGCCAGGCCTCTGTCTCCTGCTGAAGCTGCTGGATGGATTCGCTCAGCTCTGGTGTTGTCTCTTCTGCCTCTGGTAGCCCTGCACAGTTATACCTTTGAACCCTCAGGTTGGCCCTGAGGTGCAGGAACCTCCCTGGATGTGTCACATTTTGGCCAATCCCTCACTGCTGGAAGGACCACAACAGGGGACAGGCCTTTCCCTGTGACGCCAGACAACCCTCAGTCCCAGGGATGTCACCCAGCCCTGCCTGGGGCAGCCCCACCAGCCCATGGCATTGGCACTGCCACTCCCCATCAGGGGAGCACCTGGTGCCAGCAGAAGAGGCCGAGCCTGGGACCCCTAGAAAAGCATGGTAGAGCTGTGTGGGACTGCAGCCCCCCCTCAGCAGCACCTGACCCTGCCACTGCCCACAGTCCTCACCGCGGTCTTCCTGGGCCATGATCCTCCTCACTGCTCTGTATCCCTAGCACGCTGTGGCACTTCCCTGTCTGCCACCATGAGGTCACCAGGTTCTGGGCATCATCCTCAGAACTGGGCCAGGGCACGGCAACACCCTCCTGCCATGGCGGGGCCTTGCCACCCTCACGCTGCCCCTGCCCTGTCCTCAGGCTGTACTCAGCCTGCGGCTGGCCCCAGGACACACCGCAGGCCTGTGGCCAGGGCTGGGTGGCAGCGGGGTGAGCAGTGGTGCCACACTTGGGGCTGTGCCCTGGGACAGCCAGACACAGCAGCCTCCCCAGTGTGGCCCCTCTGCTTCGCACCCCGTGCTCAGGGCAGGGCCGGGGAGACCCACTGCAGGGGCACGTCCTGGTGGAGCCACAGGCCACAGGCCCCAGCAGAGGCTGAGTGTGCCCAGAGAAGGCTGAGCGTGTGCGTGGCCGGTAGACTCGCCCTGCCTGGGGCCACTCCACAGTGCCTGGGTGCTCAGAGCAGCAGAGCGGGTCTCTGAGTGCCAGCAGCACCCTGAGTGTGGGCACAGACTTGCCGCTGGCCTGTGCCAGTGCTACAGGGCTCCTTGTGCTGTGTGCTGTCCCTTGCTGACACTCAGTGCAGTTTCACAGGTAAGTGTTTTAACTGGAAATTTCCAAGGCCAGGCTGGGCCCAGAAGGTGAATGCAGATGTACCATAATAGAAATCATCGGTTGCTATGACAACCTGCTCCACCAGCGGGTTGCAGCCACAGGCGGTGGGAGCAGGCGCAGCACCAACAGTTCTGCTAACAGGGCTGCTGACCCCCCCGGCCAGAACACAACAATTTGACCATAATTTCTGCCAGTTGCAAGGGATTTCAGTCTTGTTCAGGCAGCGACAGCTGGGGCACAGAGCCTCCATGGGGCACAGAGCACCCTGGGGTACAGAGCCTCGTGCTGTGTGCTGTGCTGTGCCATGTTGCATTGTGCCATATGCAATGCCATGCTGCATTGTGCCAACACATGTGCCACACCGTGATGAGCTGTGGGCAGTGCCTGTCTGGAAGGGCTTGACCCTGCTCCAGCTCTCTATGAGCCTGTGGGGCAGCCCCGCAGCCCTGACCCACAGCTGCCCACCTAAGCTTGACTAGTGCTGAGGGGACAGGGTGGTCAAATTGGCCCCTCTGCTGGGTGAGCCGCAGTCCTGGGGGTGGGAGTTGTCTCACTTTAATTACTGCCGTAATGTTATTCTTTTCAGTGCCACGTTAATTGAAATTAAACAGCTGCCGCGTTCAGGCTGGGACAAAAGTGAATCCTTTTTCATTCCCCTCTGGTTTAATGAAGACTGACATGCTGGGAGAAAACAAAGGCGATCCTGCCGCTGCCTCTTGCTGGCACACACACACCAGCAATTACTGGGGACCCTGTGGGCCAGCAGAGACACCCTGGAGCACCCAACAGCTGCCAGCCCCAGGCAGCCCCATCCTGTGTCCCAGGGTGCTCCTACCCAAAGGGTCTGGCCAGGGGGATGGAGGGGATGGGACGTCCACAACATGGGGGATGCCAGCATGGAGGTCTCAGTGTCCAGAGTCCAGGCTTTCATTCTGTCTCTTAAGAACCATCTGGCCACCAGCCATGCCCCAGTGTGGCCCCTTGGCCCTGCCATGCTGCCAAAGTCCTGCCATCCCTGTGAGCTCAGCTGGCTTCAGCCTTGCAATGTTCACAGTCACCAGCCGGCCCATGCAGCCCCTCAGCCTCAGCCAGGGCAGCAGTGTCAGCCCAGGTGGGTGCCACTCTCTAGCCTTAACCTTTTTTCTGTTTTAGGACCAGGAGTTTGCTCGTGATGCCATTCAGAACTTTAAAATATGCAAAATGAGGCACTGGTACAAACCTCATTAACACCCGCCTCCAACATCATTAAGATGTTTCCAAGAAAATTAATTGAGAGACTCATTAAAAATAAATTAAGAAAAATGTGTTGCAGAGCGCCTGCTCCGAGCTCGTAAATCACGGCTCAGAGCTCCAGGCCGCTGCACAGGCAATTAACGCCAGCCAATTTGTTTTATCCCGGCTGCGAAAATTAGAAAGCAGACATGGAGATTAGATTAGGGCTGTCTGTCAAGCGGAACTTGGAGTGAATATTTTAGGATACAAAATGGAAATCAGGAAAACAAAGCTGGGACTTCATTTGGGAGAGCTGGCGGGCAGGGGTGGGGGGAGGAGGGAGGTTTGGATGTTCTCTGTTCTGAGGACGGCGCCATGGCTGTGTGCTGATGATACCCATCTCGCACTTCCGCCGCCGCCAGCTCCATCCTCGCCTGCTCCTCACCCGTCCTCCGTGGCTGCGCAGACGCCGACAGCCCCTCTTGGGGAGTGCGAGCTCGCAGTGAGAGCGCTCTGAGCTGCTGTGAGTGACACAGCCCAAGCCAACATGTCTCCCGTGTGTGCCGATTACACACTTGGCTTAGCAAACACAGTGCAACTGGGTGAGAACACTGCTTGGGGCTCCGTCAGTTTTGGGCCATTGGTGCCCCTTTGTCAATCCCCAGCACCTTCCACCACAGCAGCTCTAACCACTTTATATTCAGGAACCGAACTGCAGGGCCCCTCTGCAAAACAAGTGCTCTGATCCCCATTTCACAAAGGGGAGCCAAAGGACTAGATGAGTTGAGGTCTTGCTTGTACCTACACTGCTTGTGAATGCACAAGCAGCTTGTGCAGCAGCAGCCACTGCACTGGCACATCCCAGTGGTGTGTGGGGCATGCCAGTGGCTGCTTGTGCAGCCAAATGGCCAGCCATGGTGGCAACATGGCCCTGGTGGCAGTGGGGGCCCATGTGCTCCCACTGCTCATGGTACAGGGGGACCTTGGAACTCTGGGAAAGGCTCTAGGAGAAGACATGGGCACTGTGTCAGCCTGCATGACTTAAATGATGCTGAGTGAGGGGTAATTTGGTCACACATCAGAATGTAACAGCGGAAAGTGGGAACAGAGCTGTTAGGAGGAGGCTCTTGGGTCAGCAGGTGAAAATGCATGCCAGTCTGATGGCTGAGACAAGCCAAACTGAAACTGGAGTACAGCACATGCAGGAGTGGTTACCTCTAGGCGGAACAAACTGGACAATGGGCCATCCACGGCCACTTGGAACCAAGTCTGGATGGTTTGTTTCCAGCTCTGCCCACCTGTGCCTGATCCCAAAGGAGACACTGATGCTGGTGGTCCCATGGTGGGGTGGGACACACCGAGTGAGGTCTTCGCTGCCCCCCTGGTGCCCTGAGTTAGGGTCCCCATCCCTGGGCACCTCTGGGGTGCCCCAGGCTCCAGGTGAGCTATCTCAGACCTTGGGCTGGAGGTTGTGTGCAGGCTCCCAACCTGCTCAGGGGGCTGTGCCTGAGCAGCAAGGGAGCTGAGGTCACCTGTATGTCACTGTCTGCAGGCTGGGGACCAAAGTCACGGCCTGTGCCACTTGGGCCAAACTCCTGGAACACTCCTGTTTGCAGCTAAAATTTTTCATGTTGAGTTTTTGCGTAAAAATACATTTAATTCAGGTGTTTGATTAACCTCCTTTCAACTATTCCTGAGTTATGGAATAAGTGGAGAAGTTTTGCATGTAAAAGATTACTGGTATTAAAAATAATTGTAACCACAGGAAAAATAGCATACATTTTAGCTAGATTGGACTCCATCCTCCGGTAGCCCAACTCTGACCTCAGAATCATGTTTCGGGCCCCCTCCGTCAGCCTTTGCTGGGAAGGGGAAAGGAAAAACGAAAAAACGAAAGCCCAACCAACTATCCCAGGATTAGTGTGGGGAAGGGTCTGGAGAGCTCTGGAGAGCTGTGGGAGCAGCTCCATCCGGGGCTCCTTGTGCATTTCAGTGACAAAACTGACAGAGATGACATGGCTGCTTGGCAGAGCCTGCTGTGGGACCGAGGAATTGTAGAAGGGTTGGGGTTGGAAGGGCCTTTAAACTTATCTTGTTGCACCCCCTGCCATGGGCAGGGACACCTTCCACTAGACCAGGTTGCCCGGTCCAATCTGGCCTTGGACGCTTGCAGGGATGGGGCAGTCACAGCTTCTCTGGGCAACCTGTGCCAGTGTTGGGAGGGGGCTAAGAGGGGACTGGGGATGAAAGGAAAGAAGAGAGTGAAAAAAAACAGGAGGCTCCGGGACAGGGGGTCCGGGCACGCGGGTGTGCCGGGATCGGGAGTTCTGGGGGTGTCCGGGGGACAGCCGGGGGGGTCCCGAGCTCTGCGGGCAGACGCATCGCGCAGGCGCGCGGACAGACCCCGCTCCCCGCGCCCGGCAGGGGTCGCTCTCGGCCCGCGCTGCGCTGCTCGCCCTGCTCGCGCTGGGGGCGGCTCCGCCCCGGCGGCCCCGGCACCTCAGGGGCACCTCAGGGGCACCTCAGGGGCACCTCAGGGGCACCTCAGGGGCACCTCCCGGCACCCCCCGGAACCTCCTGGGCACCCCCCGGGCACCTTTGTTCCGCCGCAGTCCCGGTCGGGGCTGGGCGGCGCGCCGGGACCGCTGCCTGGGCCCGGAGTACCCGTGCGGGGATTCCCGGCGATTGGGGTGCCCGGTGCCCCCGCCGCAGCGCGGCCGCAGCCTGTGGCCGGTGGAGGGCCAGCGGGTCCTGAAAGGGGAATGGGATTCGTGAATGGGATCAGCGTTTGCGTCGGTAGAATTTTATTGAAGCTTATTTCTGGGCGGTTTCAGTGACAATTCCCAGGTCTTCCTGTTGGCAGGGAGCTGTACCCTGGCCCGATCCCATCAGGTGCTGCCCGGGGCGCGCTCCTGTGTTTGGGATGAGGAACAGCAACAGCAATACCGGCAGCGTGGGCAGAGTCCACCGGGAGCGACAACAACTGGCACAGGCTTGCAGGCTTTGCATTCCGCACTGGGAATGATCTCATTATCCTTCCCGGGGTCTCGGCCAGCTACTTGAAAAATACTTATTAAAAAACCACGGCAGCTCTCGGGAGAGGGTCCTCGCCAGGAAATGGAGAGAGAACAAACTGGATGTGTATTAACAGAGCAGGGGGAAACAGCCACAGTGGCAAAAATGGGTCGGGACCTGCCTTGCTGTGTTCCCGGTGCAGACTGAGAGCCCAGCCCACGTCCCAGAGTGGACAGCAGTGCTTCGCGTCTCCTCTGTCCCTTCATCCGCCACTTGTTCCCATGAAAACTAGGAGTGGGGAATGTTGGTGCATGTGGGGGTCCACCCACTCCAGTCACACAGGAGCCAACCCTGCGACATTCCCATTGCTCAAACACAGGGTCACCTGGCTCATCCCCTCATCCTGCCTAGGCAGGGTCAGCCGGAGCAGGCTGCTCAGTGCTGGTTGGGTTTAAATGCCTCCCCCCAGGGCCAGGAGAAGGTGCAGAAAAGCACAGGAGTGACCCTGCAGGGGTACAGCAGCCCCCAAGGCCACCTCCTGCCCACGTGCTGGCAGTGCTCTTGGGGCTGTTGTGTATTCACGCCATCACAGCACCATTTCCACTGCTCCTGCTGTCAACTGCATCTTGGTTTTTTGAATCTGTGGGTTAAGGGCATACACAAGCTGTGCAGGAGCTGTCATGTTCCTATAAGGAACCATGAGTTGGAAATCAGCAGGAAGCAGAGATCCCGCTGGAAAAAGGAAGGAATAAGTGAGGGGAAAGCAGCACTACTTAGGTCTGGTCACAGGACACGAGGCATCGGTTGTTCTTGCAGTTACAGCCACTAAGTCTGGGAGAGAGGGATGGTGTACCAGGACAGCCACGTCAGCGTCTGGGGCCTCCTTTAAGCTGGCAGTGATGGCAGCAGTGGGTGGGAAAAGGTTGGGAAAATATGGGGCTGAAGGGAGGCAGAAACCTTTCCTTTTCCCTTTTCCCTTTTCTCTTTCCCTTTCCCTTTCCCTTTCCCTTTCCCTTTCCCTTTCCCTTTCCCTTTCCCTTTCCCTTTCCCTTTCCCTGGTTAACCTTAAGTCTCTGGCCAAAAAGAAAGGAGCATTCTAATATAAAGCATAAAAACAAAAGGAAACAAAGTTGAGACCTATACTGCTGCTGCATAGAAAGGTTCATTAGCCCTGTTGGCACAGCAGTAATCAGAGAAAAAAAATCAGTAAAAGTGATGCGAAGGGACTGACTGCCAGGGGAGGACGTAATGCTTTTGCTGTCTCTTGATGTCTTCAAGCCCAGCTGAATGCCCATCTGAAACTGCCTTAGTCAGACAAGTTCTGAATTCCACAGTAACACGGTGAAATTTCCTTGGCTGCAGATGCAGGAGGTCAGGCTGCCCAATCCATTCCTACTCATCCTGGGAATCTGCAGGAAGGAAGTGCAAAGGAGGACCACAAGAACATGATGTTATTTGTGCTCTTGGGTAGGACTTCATGCCAGTGCTGATCCATCTGGCTCCAGCAGTGTTCCCTGCGGAGCCATGCCTGTGATGGGCGGTGAGAGGTCCCATAATGCCTGGGTGATGGGGATAGCTGCTCTTCACCCCTGCCCCATGTGGGCTGCCTGTCCCTGGGCCACTTGGGTTGTCCCTGTGTCCCTGGGCCACTGGTGCTCCTGTGCCTGTACCACAATGACCTTAGTGCTCCATGTGATGGTGAAGGTGAGGTCTTGGAGGGAAAAGACTCCACAGGCACAGGCATTTTGCCTAAGGAGGCTCCATGTCCAAGTGCAGGGCAAATGTGGGCCCTTCCTGGCTATTCTGCCTGGCTCTGGTGAAAAGCTGGCTCCCGAGCTCTCCCCACAGGGTTACTCAGCCCCTTAGGTGGGCAGATACTTGAGGGTAGACCTGCCTGGAAGAGTCCAGGTCTGCAGTGTGGTGAGGCTGACCATGTATCATTATTTCTTCTTTTTTCAATGTTTATCAGACTATACCAGTCTCCAAGGTATGACACAGCCAGGTAGGCCTAATCTTACTCAGGATCTGGGATGTTTGCGCCATCTTGCTCACAAGATCTCATTGCAGTCCCAGCTGCTGTAGCTCTGTTCCTCCTCGGGAGTGAGGGCCTGGAGCTGTGCTAGATACAACCAGATGGGGATGGAGAGATAGAGGTGTGGAAATATTTGCTTAGTGCCCAGGAGCAGCCTAAAAGGCAAACTGCCTGTTAACAATTATCAGAAAAATAATGCAGAGCAGATCACAGTTCTGCCACTGAAGAGATCCATGGTGGAAGTGTCCTGTGATTTCCATATGCAGCTTTGTCTGCATCTCTCTAGAAAAAGAGTTGGAAGAGTTTCAGAGAAGAGCAACAAGGATGATCAAATGCAAAGAGTATTTTCCATGTGAGGAAAAGGTGAATGGTCTTTTTAGACAGGAAAAGAAATGACTGAAGACAATTATAGTATCAAGTTCGGCAAATAGAACTTGTCTGCAGTATGATTTCTCTTTGTCCCTTCAATATAAGAACCAGCAGCACCCCATAAATTAGCAGGTAATAATCACAAAACAAAAAAGAGTTCTTTTTTTAATGTCATGTGCTGTGTCAGACTGCTTCACACAGGGTATGGTGGGCCCTCAAAGTTCATGTGCATTCAAAAATAAATTAAACATTTTAATGGGAGAAAAATATCCACTCACATTGATGGAATGCTCTGCTCCTGCTTCTGGAGCTGTGAGCTGTGGGTGGCTGGCACTGGCAGAGTGTTCTGGGCATCACGGCAGGGTCTGTGTCTTCTATACCCCAGTGCAGATGCACCAGCCAGACTCCAGGAATCAATCACCAAATTGCACCATCTTCTGGAACAAGCTACCAGTGGAGAAACAGAAAACAGGGGGTTTGTAGCTATGCTGAAACTTCAGAGTTGATTTTAAGCCTCTTAGACAATATAATACTGACTGCGGATTCCTACTCAGGGCTATCAACTGCAGCCTGTGCCAAGGTGCATGGAACCCCCTGTGCCATGCCTGCATGTGATGGAGTGCATCCCTGCACCAGCAGTGTGACTGACTCAGATCAGAAACCAGCTTCCTGGGATTTCCCACCAGCATCCTTTCAGATTGCCAGCCAGCAGCAGAGATCTGTGCAGCCATGAGGTGACAGGCACCAGGAGACAGCATTTTCTTCAAACCACGGAGAGGAATTAGCACAGGCTAGAAGCAGCCC
The DNA here is from genome assembly GCF_001604755.1 of Lepidothrix coronata. NCBI lineage: Eukaryota > Metazoa > Chordata > Aves > Passeriformes > Pipridae > Lepidothrix > Lepidothrix coronata. The sequence continues at coordinate 2,516,582 of NW_016690234.1, read as the reverse complement.
CCCACTGCCCTCTGTCCAGGGTGGGACATGCTGCCTGCTGGGCTGGGGGGAAGGAGGGGGCTTGCCCTTCAGATATGGCTTTCCCAGGTCAGCTGGCCTTGTAAGCAGACACCGTGGCAAACAATCTGCCTGTTCTTGCAGTGTAAATCCTAACCTGATTCTCTCAAAGCTCCTGCTGTTGTGCTACTGTGGTGCTAAGCAATGTCTGCATGGTGGAATACAATGCTATACCTTAAATACTTAAAATTAATTGAGAGCAGTGGGGGTTTTGTGCTGTGGGACCACACCAAGACCACTGATTGTTTACAGTCCTGTAGGTTAGAGCAGCAAGGCAGCTGCATGGGTTGCCTGGGCAGGATGGGCAGAATGGACAGGCCACTAAAGCAGCTCCTGGAGTCAGTTGCATGGTGCTGTTCCTGTTGTCACTTCAAGCAGTGCCTCTGCTTTGTCACACACTTCCTATTTTGCGGCACACTGCTCTCTGCAGCGCAATCACAAATCCTCCATCTTTTTATCAAGGTGATTCCTGATCACCATTATTTTTGCATACCTTCTACTACAAGAAAGAAGAGGCAAATACTGAGCTGCAGTGAGTGCTTAGCCGGCACAGTAACCAGCCAAATTCCATATTAGCAGCATGGTTTAAATGCCTGGCCTGGTTCTACGTGGTGACCAAGAACACAGTGAGTGGAAGGGGCCCCTGCTCTGGTTTGGTAATGCTCCCCTATTTCCTCTATTTCTGGAGTTCATTAGTACAATATCAAAATTACAGACCACAACACTTTCCATTTCTTTCCTTCATTCTGAATTAAAGACCTTCTACTGAAGACTCTCACTTCAAAAACCAGCCAGGCACTTTCTAATATCAAGCAAAATGCCTGAAGAACAAATTGCTCCTATCAGAAATAAAGCATTTTAGTTCTGCCACAAGCAGAGAGATCTGTGTTTATAAGTCCCTCCAAAGGCAACTCCATCTTTCCTGCTTTCCTCTCATTTTCTTTTGATGCACAAAGCCTGCACACTGCAGTGTTGTGATTGGATTCAGCTTTGGAGCAATGTAATTGTAAATATTCATTGGAATCCAAGCTAGTTTTCCCAAGTCTCTCTTAAAGGCTCTGCAGCTATACAAACAGCCGTGGTTCTGCATTAGCCTCACAGCCTGGAGGCTGCCTATTCCTCCCCAGCCCCAAAGTCTGCTCCTTCAGAGGCTGCATGGAGAGAAATCAGCCTTGCTGACCATTTTAGTCAATGCTCTATTATTTTCTTTATTCCCTCTTTAATGCCTGTGTTGTAGAACTGACTCTCAGATCCAGGTGCCCGGTGGGGTTCCTTGCTGGTGTCTACACAAATAACAGCTCACCTCAGCTCACAGTTCCCCTGGCTGCTGTGGCCATGTGTTTCTGTCCCTGTCTCTCTGCTGACAGTGATGAGATGTCTGCGAGTGGCTCTGTGTCCTGATGTATGGTATATGGTACATGGTATAGGGTACACGGTGTAGGGTATTGTGCCTGTGACCATTCCACCCTCCTCTGAGGATGCTCCATGGCTGCCCTTGCACAGTGGGGCAAGGCCAAAGGCAGCAAACTCCTACAGCTTCCAGGGAGCTGAGCCCCGTACATCAGCCAGACTCTGCCCTAGTGGTGCCTGGGCCAAACCCTGCATAGCCAAGCTGTGAGCCCCAAACCGACCATGCTCCCCAGGTGGTCTCTGACTGCAGCCATGTCCTGCACAACTCATTTGCAGAGCAGCACATGTAAGAAACTGCACACAGCTATTCTGATGAGAAGGAAAATTGAATCCAAAAGTTCTGATAGCAAATCTATCCTCCCATCTCTGCCTCATCCACTCTTGTGTTCCCCACCACGGGTGGGACTGCACTGCTCCGGCCAAAGCCTGCGGCACAGCGGCACATGTCATGCAGATGGTGGTATCAGAGCCTTCATCACCCACTGACATCCTCCAGGCTCTGCTTGCTCCTTTCAGCATGTTACAGCACATGTTCTGCCTCCCAGGGAACCTGGCACCAGGCAGGTCAGCAGTAAAAGGGGCAACACTGAAGGTGATGTGGTGGGGCTCTGGGAAAGGTAGAGCTGTGTTTCAAGTTATGAACAGGGATAGATTTAGGAAATGAGCAAGGCTGGCATGAACCTCAAGAGACTGATAGTCCATCTCCCAATTCTGAGACAGGGGAACCTACAAGTGCTGTGTGTATTGTGTATCTGTCCTTAAAGCTCTCCTGTAATGCAAGATCCTCAGAGCCTGGCAGTCTGTCACCTGTTCTGTTCTCCTCCCCTTTAGAAAACTGTTCCTAACCCGGATCTGTTCTGATGCAGGCTCTGGCCATTAGTTCTTGTGTGTTCCTTTATGGACACGGAGAACAGATGGCTTTGTTCTTCCTTCCAGGAGTTACTTAGATACAGCTGGTGTTGTGAATTTCCTCGGTCATGCAAAAATTAAAAATAAGAACAAAACCAACAAAACAGCCAGATCATAAATAACAAAAGAAACCCTGTCTAGTGGAACTCCCAACCACACAGAGCAACATCTATGAGTGCCCTGTGAGAGCAGATGAAGTAACAAGGCCTTTATAAAGATAACAGCTCCCAGAGTCACAACAGCCCATGGAGAGAAATGCCCTACTCCTGTAGATTCATTTCTTCTGGGGGCAGCCACCAAACTGTCCTCTTCATCTCCTTTCATACCCCAGAGGCATCAGCTCAAAGCCAGCTGCCTTCAGATGTGATGAAGGAGATATCCCTGGGGAAAATCCAGCCTCCAGCTGAAGGGAAGGAACGTGGACAACCAGATGGTCATGAGGAGGGGCTGGATGGTGAGATGTGCCCGGTGGCAGGGGCAAAAGGAACCAGTCTCTGGGGTCCCTGTGGGAAGCCACCCTCTCTTCTCCAGATACAACACATTGCATTTCTCCCACCTGTGGTGTGACACCATGACTCCTCAGTGTCTGCCAGGGAGGGAGCATGCCAGTGGACTTGTCTGCAGGACCTGACACACAGCCTGGAGCCCCATCAGGGTCCCTAGTGTGAGAACACAATGGTCCTTTTGCTGCACAGTCCCTGTGCAGAGGAGTCTTCCTGGCATGAGCTGAAAGCACAGTCCTTCCCTTCCAGCTCCATTTTCCAAAGCAGCCAGAGCAGTGTTCTTCGGCGCTCCCGCTTGGATGATTTATCCAGGTCATGGTGAGGACAGCTGGCTAACTGAGGTTAACAGCTTTCTCGGTTTCATTTCAAAAAGACATTAGCATGGGGGCTGTATTAAAGAACGATATGCCAAATCCTGATTCATTCACCAGGAAAGCTCATGATCAGGTGGGGGACTGAGATGACAGGCAGGGCTGCGCTGCCAGCCTTTCCGTAAAGGGCAGGACCATAACTCATGCTCCCAGTGTTAAATTACACCTGGCACTCCTTGCAGAGGACTCCTGGTGTGTGCTGCCTGCTGCAGGCACCCGGGACCACCAGCCTTGGGAGCCCTGAGCCCCCACATCAGGAGATTTATCAGCAACTGGGGCTGGCTCAGAAAAATATATCGGAGCCCTTCTGTCTGGAAGAAGGATGATGGGAAGGAAATATGACAGAGGTCTATAAAATCAGAAATGTCACAGGAAGGTGACTAAGGAGTGACTGTTCATGGTCTCTTCCAATAAAACAGTGGAAATTGTCAGGGGACAGGTTCAAAACAAACCAAAGGAGTTGGCTTTCTCATCCCATGCATGGTCAAGCAGGGGAACTCGCTGTTACAGGACATTGCAGAAGTTGGATAAGATCTGAGTTACAAAATTAGTTTGACAAGTTAGAGATGAAAATTCCTCAAGGGCTGTTAAACACAAAGACTCCTGCTTGGGCTCAGGAAGCCCTTTCACCACAGAAGGTGGGCGAGCGTCTTGTGGTGATATCACAGATTTCTCCTGCTTTTCCCAGGGGAAAAGAGCTCCTTCCCAGGCAGGGGCATAAGCTGCCGCCAGACACAGAGCCAGGTGGAACACTGTTCTGCCACAGAATTGTGTTATATTTTTATGTAACAGGGCTTGATGCTCAGTACTTTAATTGGGAGTTTTGTAAGAGAAAGTTGAGAGCTGGGCTGTTTTATCTGCCACTTTCACACCAAAACCAGGAATGAAACTCAGCTGAATTTGGTATCAATGGATGGGGAGATGGGAAGGGAATAAGAAGAAACAGAGTGTGATTCCCACCCTCCCATGCTGGGCTTGCACAAATCAGCAGACAGTCACCCATATGCATGTGCAGAACGCCTCCATCCACACACACAGACAAAGGCACACACGTCCTGCTCCCGCCTTCACTGTGGGCAGTCGGAGCGAGGGCTCACCGTTCACAGCTCAGCCCACGCGCTGGGCTGGCTCCTCACACAGAACAATGGATGATGTGGGAGTAAATGGAACAACATCTCATTACCTTCCTTCAAATGCAATGAATGTAATCAGTGCATTGTGTCCATATATGATGCAATATATGTATTATTCTATATATATGAACATATTCATATGAATATATTAATCACCACCACATTAAATGAAACAAAATGTTTCCCCTTTGACTAATAAAAGGGACCCCCCATCCTGATTTTAAATGCTACGCAGTGAGTTGCTGCTCAGACAAACCAGTGTTGCTGAGTTCATCCTGCCATCCAGCACCACCTGGTGCTCCAATGTCAAAAGTACCTGGTTTATTCTACTAGAACCCTGAGCATATTTAACTATCAAGTTGTTAAAATAGACACTTTTTTTTAACGTCTTATGCGGTGCTGAAGGGGACAACAAAGGGGTACAGGTTAAGCAAGTAATGCTGCAGTGTGTGGCAGCAGCTGCCCAGGTTTCCAGGACCAGCTCTCCTCACCCCTGTTTGCCATGTAGATCCGAATGAGAGCTTGTGGTCAGAATACACTGAGGAATGCCGTGGAATGCCGGTGCCCAAGCAGACATCAGGCAGACAGCCAGATGGCTGCAGAGGCGGGAGCGACTGTGCTCTCCCAAGCCAGGCTCACATGCCAGAGGAACACACTGAGCAAAGAGTCTGACTCCTACAGCTTCTGAAACACAGGGGTAGGAGAGGGGGTCTGTAGCAGCACAGGGGCAAACAGACCCAGCATGGAGCAGACTGGCCCAGGCTCCCCAGCAGGCCTCCAGCAGGAAATGAGGGTGCTCCTACCCTGATGTCCGGGAACAAACTGAGGGTTTTATCCACAGCAAAATAGCTGAACAGGTCTCAGCAAGCCTCATCTCCTGGCTCACGGCACGTCACTGTCACCACCAGCTAGGACAGTGCTGTCCTGCGGCAGTGTCTTTGCGGCCACCCTGTTCCCATCTCTCCGAGGTCAGCAGCAGGAGCAACACCCAGGACATCTGTGCGTGACAGCCATCACACCCCCACACCAACTGCGATCCCAGCACCCATTTACAGCCAGCAGAGCTGTGGCCATCTCCCTGCTGCCCTCAACCTTCCCCTCCTCACTGGGAGGTGACGGACTCTACTCTAGCATTTTCAGCCCTTTCTTATGCTACCATGTAAATGAGAGCAGCAGATTATCACTATTGTTGTGAATGCATCAGAGTTCCCTTCTCAGCCTGGGCTTCCAAGCTATACCAGGCTGGCATCTTCTCCTACCTGCTCCGAGCTCCCTCCCGCAGCTGGTGGCTGGCCCCCAGGTTCTGGCTGAGCTGCTGGTCCGGCTGCATTTCTGCTCCAGTTCTGCCTGCCTCTCCCTCTGCTTGGTCTGCAGTTGATAGATCCTCTGCTCTTGAGCATCCAGCTATTGACCCGCCCAGGGAAAGAAAGAAAAAATGGAAAAAAAAATCAATTAATACTAAACGGCTTAACAAAACCCCGAACAGCACAGGCCTGATGTTGCTGGGGGTGGGGATTGGCAGGAGTAGACACCCCCCCACACATCAGCTGCAAAAATCTGATGTTCTGGGGACAGGAAGCCAATATGGTAGGTGCGATTTGACATGCTCACCTGCAGCAACCAGACATGTCCAACTCAGGGAAGGCAGAGACTCCACTGCACCAGGGCACCTGCCTCTGCTCATGGAGGGGTATCAGATTGCCTGGGTGAGGGAAGCAAAGAGCAGCTGAGCAAGACCAAAGTTATTCTAACCAGTAACTAAACACCCAGCTGCTGTTCTGGCTGCGTGCTGAGCTCTTCAGGCATTTCCCCTGCGCTGTCCTTGGAGCAGAGGGGAAGGGGCTCAAGTACCCCACAGTTTGGCCATCCGCTCCTGTCCTGCCTGAACAGGAGCAGCTCTGGGGGCTCAGCATTTTCACTTCTTGGTGTTCCAGGTGTAAGGAGTTTACACAGGGTGGGAGCAGGGAAGGATCATGGATGTCAACTAAGGAGCACTAGCACAACGACTCGAATATTGACCCAGTGCGGCAACAGTCCTGAGGCGAAGACACTCTCCCAATGACTTGGCAATGGATACCTCAGGGATGCTTGCTCACCTTCTTCAGATGGGTGAGAGGAGCCACAACCGGCTGGCTCTGCGTGGCTCCTGTCCTGCTCAGAATGGGGAGGTAAGAGAAAATGCTGGCCAAGCAGCTCAGGAATTGGTCTGCTTGGTGGTTTAATTTAGCACAAGAACTCCTCTGCGCTGCTGGCTGCGGACTGTGCCGTGCTCTGCCATAACCAAGGGTCCTGTGTGCAGCGACACTGTCACTGCAGCTGTGAACAGCATCTCACCTCTGCTGCCCAGGTGTGCCCAGAAGCAGTGCTGTGTCCTGGGAAAAGGGGCCTCCAGAGCTTCCTATGGACACTGCTTTGCCACCACCACCTCAGCTCCAGCTGGCAGCACTCCCTCCTTTGGGAGAGCCATGCTTCATGGGGGGAAGCTCTCCCAAGAGTGTCATGTTCCAGAGGCTTCTTCCTCGGAGCATGTGTCTGTCTGTCCTGCCAGCAATGCCACTGTCCCTGGCCCCCCTGGGCCCAGCTGTGCCCCACATTGCTGCTGGGCACAGTGCTGCTGGCATCCACTAACACTGGCAGCAAGAGGGGCCTCATCAGTGTTCATTGACTCTTGTTAAACCTAGAGAGGATTTCGATATTAATTAGATGCTAACTGATTAGTAAAACATATTTACTGAAGACTGTCACCCAGCTGTCAACATTCAATAAATACATTAATAATCAATTTGCATGTAATTAACATGAAATGATGTTAATGTCTACATTCAAAATGCATTGTAGCACACAGAGGTGGTGTGTGGCCTGCGGGGCTGGCATGGCACTGGGAGGGCCACACCTTGGCACAGCCAGGTCCCGGGTCCTGCAGATAGGGGCACAGAGGGTTGTGCTGGGCAGCTCACAGAGTGGGCATTGGGAGGTCCTGGGCAGAAGGGTGGGCACCCACCAGCAGCAGCAGTCTGGATAGATTCCAAAGCCATGGGCTCACAAAGCTTTGTCAACAGGGATAATGAGAGATAGATGAGAGATGGAGAGGAGCTGATGTCTCCTCACCATTCCCCTTCCCCCAGCTGCCAGGCAGGTGAGTGTGTTTGGGAGGCAGAGTGATTCTAGGATTTTCAATGCAATGTGGGTCCCTGCCAGTTCCCCAGCACCAGGAGTGCCTGTGACAACAAGGGATGTCACAAGGCTCCATGGAGCAGCATCTGCCTGTGGGTCCAAGCTCGCCAGGGTGTGCATCCTGCCTGAAGCAGCACTGCTTGCCTGAGTTTCCCTCCTTCCCCATATACCATTCAGACAAGCCCACCTTTCCTCTGTCCCCACATAGCCCCACGCAGTGATGTGCTTGCAGCAGGAAAGAAGGTGGCATGTTTAGGGTGAGCATCCCCCACCCCCACCCCTTCCTCTCATTTAAGTGGAATCAATTGTGCCATTTCTGCTTTGCTTTTCAAAAGCAATTACTTTCATGTCATTTTTACAGACATTCACGGAGAGCGAGAGAGTGAGGGCTTGATTATCCCCCCTCCCATCCCCATCCTGTGGCTTCCGCAGTGGCGGTGAAGTATTAAATTAAATGAGGTGTCTATGGAGCGGCGATGGTTTCAGGTCAGAGGCGCTATGGAAAGCTGTATGCTGCACTGCTCCTGTATATGTAAATGGATATATTAAAACCACTGATGTCAACTTGCAGCACTCATCTCCTCTGCTCTCGGGTGATCAAAGCTGATTGCAGAGGCAATTACTGCGAAGGAAAAGAAAATCACGGCCTCCTGCTCATCCCTGAGCTACCGGAGTTTAATTGCTTAGTGTAGCTGAAGCTGCCTCTCCATCTCCCTGGTGTGCACACACACATGTGGGAGCAGCGCACGCCTAGAGACAGACAGGAATGGACATTTTTGGGGATGGGCAGTGAGAAGCACCCCAAGCAGGGGAAGACCACAACATGAAAAATAATGGTGCTTAAAAATGAATTAAACCACTACAGCAGGCAGGGCTGTATCTTAGCAAGCTGCTGGATCGATAGCACAGGGAGAAAACCAGGGCAGCATAAATAGATGCCTATGAGACAGACTCTCCTGTTCTCTGCTCTCTGGTCCAGGATTCACAGTAAGTCTGGTTCAGTCTTTTACAGGCTGTAGCTAATCAGATTCCCAAACCCTGGTGACACAATCATGACCCCTGTTTTACAGCTGAAGTGACATGAAGGGAAGGTGTAGGTGCTGTCCTGAGGAGTCCCAACTCCTCACCCTGGTCTCACCTTTGTATTTCACATGGGATTCCATAGGTGCACTGTGAAGGCAGGGGACACTTTAAGGCAGGGGACACTGTAACACAAACACAGCACTTGACCAAGTCACAATGAGCCCCGTGTCACACACCTGCCTGGGTTGCCCAGCTGTACCACAGGGTCACTCAGTGCTGTGGGGTCTGACCTGTTCTGAAGCAGGGAGGGCTGAGCACATGCTCTCTGCATGCACACCTGTACCTGGTCTGAAGCAGGGCTGAGCAAAGCATAAGGATCTGTCACTAAGGTGTTACAAGGGAGCAGGAGAGTAATAAAGAAGATGGGGAGAGGAGGCAAACAAAAGGCCTGCCTTCCCGCCTGAGGGCAGTCACAGTCAGCCCTACAGCACCACAGAGGTGTTGGCATCACACTCACACAAGGCAGCAAAGACCCCAAGGCTCTATTTTCTGCTATAACCCAATTCTCTCTGATGTCTGTTGCTCTCCTCCCACCCTTGGCTGGGCTGAGTGCTCCTGTCAAAGCCATCCTCACCTGACACCCAGGGAATGGGACAAACCCAGAGAAATCCAATGCCGCAGTGCATAGCCAGAACAGCCACCAGCAACAATTCCCTCAAAGGCAGAGGAACAGAAACATCTAATGGTGAGGACAGTTCTGCCATCCCACAGCTGTGTTTGAGAATGATGAGTTTGGCTCTCAACAGCAACTGTTTACAAAATTATAAGTGCTAAGTTACTTGTTCTTCTGAATTTTTGACCCTTGAGGGTTTCACTTTTGTGCTTTTCTCCTGAAGCACTGGAAAGTGAAGTATTGGGGTTTTTTTAAATTGCAACCGAAGCCTGGGACTCTGTTCTTCCTGCTTGATTCTACAACGGGAGCTTCAAAAATCCACAGAAAATCAGGAAACCCAGAAGTAAGCCTTGTGATCTGCTCTTGCTGTGGGAGCACCAGAAGCCCTTGGCAGCACTGCCTGGCCCCTGGCCACGGATGGGCTCTGCCACGCGCCCTCCCCTTCTGCCCTGTGAATCCAGATTTTCAGCCCAAGGATGCAATTCCTTTTTTATGAGCTGCCTGTCTCTTTTTGTTTAGCTGAGAGTGCTCGAAGCCCTTCCCCCACCTTCTTTTCCACCGCTGCTGCTGGTTTTATTCAATTCAACACTTGAGGGAACTGCAGATGAAATGTCTCTGAATCTAAATTGCCAGCGATAGATCTAACAGCCTTTTTCCCTCTCCCCTCCCCGAACTCCCCTCAGACAGAATGCTCCAGCACATTGTCTCTGCCATGCTTGACTCCAGCTGCAGAATGGCAGCACCAGGATGGGAACATGGCAGTGGGAGCGTGGGGCGCACAGCCCTCTCTTGTCCTGTGTGCAAGCATGTGAAGGGAGAGGAGGTTGTCCAGTCCGAGCATCAGCCTGAGGAGATGGGAAATGTGCTCTTCTTTTGGGTGGGAATCAAGGGAGAACATCCTCGCTATTGGTAGTGCCTGCATGCCCAAGCACTGCCAGGCTTAGTGTGGGGCATGTGATGCCAGGTGGGCAAATGGCACAAGAAAGGCTAGGAGGGGCTAAACTTCTTTCCATACAGAAAACCCTTGACCTTAGAGCATAGAAAAGTGGTCAAAAGGAAAAACAGCAAGCCAAAGAGGAAGAATGAGCTAAAGCTGGGAGACAGAGAGGAATTAAGAGCCTGAAGGAATCCATACCTGGGGAAGAGGCTCTTGAGCAGCCCTGCCAAGCAGCTTCCTCCACAGAGCTGGGACTCATGGCATTATCTTCATGCTGGGGAAATTAAATGCTTTTTGCCCTTTGGCTGCAGAGAAAAATAAGAAAATATTGGCAGAATATTACTGAAACAATAAATATTTTTTTCTGAGTGTAGAGAGAGAAAGTGAAGCGTTAACTGTATGAGGGATGAAATACTTCACTGGACAACAGCTTAAAAATGTCAACTTTGCAACTTCAGTATTATTTTAAGGAAAAGACCAGTTGGTGTGTTTATTCCACAACTGTAAATGATGTCCACTCAGATAATAAAAACCAAAACTGACCTCTATCCCACTCTCCCAGTCCTTCAGTCCCATTCACTCCTCATATACAGATGGTCAGTATGGAAGCTTCCCTCTCAGCAGAAGCACATTTGAGAACAAAACAAATAGATGGGGTATAAAAATAAACATACCAAGAGGCGTCATGCTGACTGCATTATAGATTTTCATATTTAATTAACAGAAAATCTGCCTTTGAGTGTCTGTCAGGAGAACAGAGCCCTGCTGTTGAACCTGCGGCCTGTCCAGGGTCTGGAACAGTGCAGGTTTCCACGGAAATCTGGCTTGTTATCTGCAATGAGAGCTCCCCCTTCACAGGAGGTTTGCTGCAGCAGGGCTGCCATGGATCCAGGCGTTTTTACACCCATCACGAGGAATAATCAGACAGCCCTTGGTATGAAGTGCTGGAAAGGGAACTGCTGGGTGTTAAAAGGAGCGGAAAAGGGATCATAAGGCAACATCTGAACACCACCAAGACACAGTCCCTCTGGCAGAGCTCTGGGTTGCCTTCTCAATGGAAAAGTCAGGGTTTTCTGATGAAACAAGAAAACTACAACTAGGCAGCTCAGAAAACACATACCTTCCCTGCCCGACATCCCCATGTCCCGACTCGCTGTGTGAAGGGTGCAGACATGTTCCTCCCACCACTCATCTCTTCTCACTGCAGCATCCTCATCTCCCACTGGCCTATCAGGTGATGACACATGAAACACAGGTCACTGGGCACACTCTGAAGTGACAGGCACAGGGTCTGGTTTTCAGGAGCAATGGATCTGTGCAGCTCCCATGAGCACCACAGGGATGCTGGATGCTGAGGAAGGGAAAGCAGAAGCTGTAAAACAGCTACACTCATCATTGACACACACATGTAAGTGAGGGGAAGCCCAGAAAAAGAAGATGAAAGCTGGGCTGAATACACAGAGGAGCACAGACAAACACAGAAGTAAGCGAAGACCTTAAAAATATACGAGCTTATTCTGAGGTCCTGGTGACTACATTGATGTTATTGCCAAGCTGCAAAACGGAATGATTTCTGCTAGAAGATCACTGACACAGAAATCACCCCAGTTGTTCAGTGTCTGCATGAAAAGAAGGACCAAAAAGGGCCTCCACATACCAGCTGGTTTTCATCTCTTCACCAGTGCTATGAGACAGTCCTGGTGCACCTCCACTGCAGCAGCTGTGAGCACCCGCCTGCTTCACTCACTGACCATGGCTGCAGGCAAGTGTGGTGATACTGAATTATAACCAGGAACTTCACTGGAAAACCTTCAAGGAAATTCTTATCAATCTATCCTAAGATTTCCTGAGTACACAAATTCCCCAGCTCTTGTCCAAGGAAAAATCTGAGATGCAAATATGAGGATTTGATACACATGGATGTATCACTCTGCTGTTCGCTGTAAAATTAGTCTGATATGTCCACTGGAGACCAAGAGCATGTAGAAAAAACCCACAAGTGAAGTCTGTGGCTTTTGGAGCTGGTGCCAATGCATCCATGGTTGCTCTATGGACAGCTGAGGCACATCTGTCAATACTTGAGGGCCCCTTCTATACTGAAGAAATACACAGCACCTATAAACACTGTAAGAAAATAACCTGTTCTGTGAACACATAACAGCCATGATGCAGAGCCCCACTTCATCCACTTCCATGTCTGAGGCTTTAGCAAGGAAACAAACCTCAGCTCCAGCCTCCTGGCCAGGCTCTGTGAGCTAACTCCCCCAGATTACCCACTGCACCCCAGACAGCCCTGATTCTGCAACTCATGAGGGTGACCCCTCATGAAAACAGCTGTTCTGAGGGGACAGGGATTCCCAGCACACACTGTCACTCACTGAACACCCCTCTGAACCCCTGCTCCTGCACTAGAGAGAGATCACTTGTCTCGGAGCAAGACTTGCTGCTGAGGGAATGTGGCTCGAGCTAAAGGAAACAGATGGGCCCTTCAGACTGTGAGAGCAGGCACAGGCAAAGGGCTCCAGGGCAGCACAGCGCAGCAGAGAGGAGACACTGATCTTACTGGGGCTAAAACCTGCTCTGACAAACAGCAAAGCTGAGCTGACTGCTGGGACAGGAGCCCAGTGTGGGCAGGTCCCACTGCAGTGGCAGCACCATGGGCAGGCTGAGGGCTGGCAGTGGAGCCCCTGCCCTGTGCCACAGTCGATCTCGGCATCCACAGGCTCCAAAGAGCTCCCAAGGGCAGCGAGGCTCTCCCAGAACCTCATCAGCCATTGCTGACAGGAGGTTTTGAGGCAAGGTGAGAAAATATCACACAGATAAAAGGAAAAGATAGGAGGAAAACCTTAACCTCACTTTGCAATCATACTAGCTTTGTCAAAATAAAAGTCAGAGCTAAATCCTGCTGCCACACACCTTCCTGCTCCGGAAACCGCTCAGGCACAGACATCTTCCATTAGCTGCCCATTGCAGGCACAAGGGAGAGACTCCAGCATTATGTCTGCACAGCAGCACCAACAGCAAATGCTGCAGCAGTAACGGGAGATTGTTGTGATGTAAAGCAGCAAGGTCACACGGTGTGTCCAGGAGCCCTCAGAAAGGCAGAGGCTCTCCAGATATTGCAGAGGGAAGCTCAGAATTGGTCTTGGTTCATTAGGCTTTGCCTGAGGGGTTTTCTTCCACTATTAACTACAAACAAGGTTCAGGTTTCGTGCGTGCAATGCAAAAAGGTGAAGGGGAAGGTTTACCAAGAGCCATTTGTAAATATGCTAAGGCAATTCAGATCTGTTTTTAAAACCCATCAGATATCCTGTGTACTAAGTCACCTTAAACAAGAACGTTGAAAAAGATCTGTCAATACAGCAGCATCTTTTTCTGCATAGAAATTTTACATCAGCTCTGGCAAAGAGTCTGTGCATAAATTACAGGTCGCAGAACACACAGTGCAATTTCCTTCCCTCCAGGCACCGACACTGTGTTCCCCTGCAGCCCGCCTGTTCCTCCCAGCTTTATGACCCCGGTGAGATGAGCTCTCGCTGTTTTTTTCCTTGTTACATTCTGATATTTCAAAGCATGGCCTGCTTCTCACTCCCATCTCCCTGCTCCACATTATTAATGAATTGGAAAGCAGACATCATTAGTTTTTGGAGACCATTTCTTTTAAAATTTACAGAACCCTTCATCTGAATCCCCAGAGCCAGTCTGCTGTTCTCATCTTGGAATCTTATTAGCATCATATCTCCTGGATCCTGCCATGCAAACTGCATTGCTATGCACTTTCCAGCACTTGACCCTTTTGCGGACGGAATTAATTTTCTCTTTGAAGCAGGAGCAGCATGCTGTTGTGCTTGTTAAAGGAAGAAAACTCACAGTGGAACAGAGGGAACAAGCAGAGGATATTCTCAGTTAAATATAGGCCACTATAAGGTTTTATATAGGTGGGCTGAGAAAGGGAAAGATTGGCCAAAAGAAATAATAGATTGATGACGCTTTATTAGCAGAAACATCTCCCAAAATAGCACACAAATAAACTGATGGACAATACTCACTGGGAATTTCTGGGTTTATAGCATCTCCTGTTCAGCAGCATTGCCTTCTCTGTAACCCTCTGCATCCTCCACCTGCTTATGTATCCAAAATGCACCCAGACTTTTGGTTGTGGAATTAATGTGACAAATATGAAGAACCAGAATTTGATCCCTGCTCGGGCCAATTGAAAGGTGCCCAAGTGCATAAATTAAAGCCCAGGTACACAGAGGTGGTTCTCTAAAAGAGAGTAACATCTAGCATCCCAAGGACATCAGTGTCATTGCCCTGATTCCCTCAAAAGGCAAAACATTCCTAACATATGAAGTAAACTAGAAGATGTAAAGTGTTTGTTGCTCAGTTTGGGCTATTTCTAGTTCCACGGGACTCCTGGAACTGAAAAATTTCCCTCATCTGCATTGTTTTTATAGTATTGGTCCTGCTGTCTGGTTTTAGCAGCAATCTTTACTATGACTGCTGTAGAGGAAACTCCTTAGATGAAGCCTTCATCCTTTCCAAATTCTCATCAGGAATAAGTTAATAAAGAACTGCAAAAATTTATTTTTAAGTAACTTCTTGCAAAAAATACAAGGCCAAAGAGCCCAGAATAGCAGAGCAAGGCTTACAGCTTCACTATCTGCAAAGTGACCAGGCTATACTCGGGAATTGGAATGGGTCCTGGATGGCTCACACAACCAGAGGTGGGATGGGTCACCAGTTTAAATTGAGAGCTGACTGGATTGCTCTTTTCTCATTGCTGGGCAGTGGTCCAAGTGAAAGAACCAGAGAGGGATCCAGCTCATCTCAATCACCCCAGGGAGCCACAACCCTGGAGTCCTACTCAAGTCTAAAGGAAGAGGAAAGGCTACCGAGCCTGGTGGGACTGGAAGCAATTCATTCCTCTCTGCACACACCTGACCTGTCCACTAAAGCCAGCCCAGAAGTCAGCCCTGGAGATGGTCTTTGCTGTGAAGGTTAGTTGTACCTCATTTAGCTCACAAACAGCCAAATCTTGACAGTGCCATCCAGGCACTTCTTCCAGCTCTCCAGAGGCCATGTCACAGTCATATTCAGCACCTCAGTCACCTCTTTCTCCCCTTTCTATCTTGCCACAGCCTGTAACATTGGTCTGTCTGGGAAAGCAAGGATCCCAGACACAGGTTCCTCAGGCGGTGATAGGATGGTGCCTCATGGTGTGCAGAAACCCTGGATGTATTTTCCAGGCTATTGTGCTGGTAACACTGGGTGAGTGAGTATCATGTCTATCATCTTATCCTTTACCATGTCCTCCAAAGAGCGAGAGAACTGGACAGCTGTGACTCACTGTTTTCTCCTCATTCACTCCTCACCTTCGGAAAACGTGGGGGACATTGGTGCAGAATTTTTCAGGCAAACGGTGTTACAGCGGCAGCACAAGTGCCAGAGACAGACTGGCAAGAGCTTATGAATAGCACGATGGATGATCTATAGCCAAAGCCATGGGCAAGCACTAGCCATTAGTCTGGGCGCTGGTAATGCACTCCCCGAGTCCATTACTCACCAATCCATCAGGCAGCCTGCTACAGACGGAGAGATTCCAGCACTTCTAAATCTGTAACGCGATGGCTGGCAGCCTGCACTACATGCCCTAGGTTACAAGGGCACAGAGGAAGACAATTCATTTTGTGTCATAGCCAGTATTTCTTCTTCTCCTTTGCTGTGTGTACTTAAGAAATGGACCTTCTATTATCTGCAGATTGATAGCCAGGAGAATGCTCTGGTGTCTCCCATCACATTTACTACTGAGGAAGCTTTCAAAGGATGCCAAACCTCGCAGTTCTCATTAGCTGGACGAAGTATGGAAACATGCACAAGTACAGATGGAATTTCTTAATTTATGAACAACGCCTACAGTTATTTTAGAAAAACACTACAATTATGAGATACTATTGTAACACTGGGTATGACAGAATCAATGTTGCCAGCATAATCTGGGCCCTTCTGTGTAAGCGTATGCTATGGGCTCCAATGCACATCTCACGCTATCCTGGACTCATCCACATGGAGAATAATGTGCACAGAAGAGGCATCAGTCAGTGCTTCCTGCTCTCTGCCACAGCTCAGTGTGACTCCAGCTCCACCTTGCATTTAGTGCCCACTTTTCAGACCTCTCACAGAACTTTGTTATTAAGCTGCTTGTGGAATTCCTATGACATTCATCACTCTCAATTCTCCAGGAGCATTCCCTAATCTCAGCACCCCTGTGAGGAAAAAGTTTTATCATCTGCACTTTACAAATGTCAAATAGAGGCAGAGAGAGACCCAAGCACCAGATTTGTCCTCTTATTTTACGTTCTTGATTCAAGGTGTCTAGTTCTGATTTGTGAAGCACTTAACGACTTTATAGAGTTTCATATGTTTCAAGCAAAAGCATGAGTGCTCAGCAATTCTGCAAAGAAACACCTTCGTGTTCCAGGATGACAAAGTGGAAGACAAGGACAATTAGAGCTGTCTCTGCAAGGGTCCTGGCTCATCCACTGCCTCCAGTAACATAACAAACACAGCAACCCAACAGCTGTATCTGTCACTAAAGGCAGCTCCCAAGCCACTACCTGCCATCCATCCAACACTTCCAGGTTCCACAGCAGCAGGGTGAGGAATCCCTCACACAGCAACCACCTGTGCCACATGCTGATCTGTTCCCAGCACAGGATCTGTGCACACAGCAAGTCACCAAAGAACAGGCACTTGCACCTGGGGCTGGGCTGAATTGCACCAGCATGTCAGGGTCTGCAGGTTGGGAATGTGGGTCAAGAGGTGCCAAGCAACCAAAAAGAGAGCCTCTCCATGCAAAATGTCAATACTACCTTTATGTGACAATATGAGTCAATATTTTCGTGGAAATTAAACATGGGAACTTCACATATTAAAATTTAAATAGCAAATCAACTTTGAATCCACAGTTCTAGCAGATGTTTAACTTTCCCTTGCCACAGCCAAAATCTGTAATGATGAACATACGAAAACCTCCCTGTTCTCTTCCCTGACCCTGTTTTTCCCCATCCGCAGCTGCCTTGACGCCTGTTTTAACCAAGCTTTTTATCCAGGACTCTGAGCAGAAATAGGAAATGCTGCTCATGTCCAACATGGGTGGATTCATGTTGTGGTAAGCACAAGAAATTTCTCATTTCATGGCTTCTGAACACCCAGATTTGCAATTCAAAAACCACTGACATATTTTGGTTTGTTTTCCTTTTCTGAAGCCAGTCTGGCCATAAGAGAACAGGGGCAGCCTGAAGCATGAGGCATGGCCAATGCAACCCACAGGAGCTCCCACACCCTGCCCTGGCCAGAATGAGGATTAGGAAGCAAGGAAATGGAAAAACAAATAAAAAATGGAAAAACAATGCAAGGAAAAGCATATGAGCCTGAAATCAAAGCTTTGTCATGACAAGGAACATCACCATCCCACGGAAGGAGGAAGGGACAAAGGGACGCAAAGCGATGAAATAGGAGCAGTAGGAATTCATTTGCCTTGGAGGCATCCCCACGCATGAACTCACACAGGCACAGAGCAAACCCAGCTCCCGCTATTCCTTCAGGGAACCCTCACCCTCAGGCTAATCCTAAAACAAGCATTAACCTACTTATTGCGCCCTGGGGCAGTTTGCAGGGTGAGGAAACTGCCTGTTTGGGGGGAAGAGGAGCAGATCTCAGCATCTTAGTACAATAACCTGAGAGCGACAGCAGGAACCTCTTGTCATTTTGGCAGAGCTGTGTTAAGGCAGGACACCCTCCAGTCCTTGTTTTGAGCCATCTCCTCACGTGATTAGATATGTAACAAGTGTAACTTTATTAGAACAGATGTGTCACTGTTTTAGGAGCCCTTTGCTGGGGCAGCTTGGGAAACTTCAGCTTCTTTGTTCTGCCACTAAAGCTCTGCCTGCACGAGTGCCCAGGTTGAGTCACCTGTGCCAGATCTGTTCTGTCTGTCTCATGGGATGGGGGAGGGACAAGGGGACAACGTGATGATCCCTCTGCTCACAAGACACCCCCAAATCTCAACTGCTCTCGAATAGCCAGACACCACCTGCCAAAATGGGGGAGTGCTCTGGGGCCAGGCTCACCAGGTTTGGCTGGTTGAGCAGTGTTGGTCCCTTCAGCAGATGTATCCTGCATCACCTGTTTCCCCTGGCTCACCACCAAACCCCAAAAACCTGCTGTTGGCCTGACTGTCACCCCGGCTCTTCAGGAGCCAACACCAGTGTTTACATTTGGATGTATGACCACAGCAGCAGGAGATACTGCTGCAGTTTTTAGCACAGGTCACCATGGTTCCACCTTTGAGACACAGAGGTGTAGGTGATGGAGCAGAAAGTCCCAGTCCTGTGTGTGGGGACAAGGGCAAAAGCAAAGACAAAGAAAACAAAATCACTGAGCTGGCAAAGTGAGTGGGCACCACTGGGATGTGCAAAACGTGAGAAAGGATGGCAGACAGTGTCTGGGGGAGCAGAAACCACAGGCACTGTGCGAGCAGGCAAACAGGAGGGTCAGGGCGAGAAGAAGGGAGGCACCAGCTGGCTGCAAACACTGAGTGACCACAGTGACAGTACTGCTGGCCTTTGCTGGAGGGCTTTCACCTCTCCTGTGACAGCTACAGCCAGTGATGTCCCTGTACTTTACACCTTGGAATGTACACCTAGGAAAGGAACACATGGTTGGTTCTAAGGAAGACAAAACCCTAACCTCTCCAGCTAAGAGCCTAATCCTGCAAAATCTGCTCCTTCAGTTACTGAAGCAAAGTCTAAGTGGCTGAATTTCACTGTGCCAAGATATTTAACCATTTCATTGCCAATCAGAGCTATCTCTGCAAACATAGATCAGCTCCAGTGACCACTGTGGAGAGAGTACCAGAGCCACAAACAGGCCAGTCTGATGCTTGGGACCTTAACATCAGGCTGAACACTGAGAAGCATCCTGATTTCCATCTGGGAATTCAGCAGCTTGTCCTGTTCTGCTGAAGATGCCATCCACACAGCACCCCTTCATTCCCTGAGTCTGCAGCACACAGACAATATCTGCTTGTAGGATCTTTGACACTTTTGAGTCATGCTGTACAGAATTGTGCTGTACTGCCTCATCTCACCGAATCTTTGACTCCACTGATCCCAGGACCTGTGGTCTGGTTACCATCCTGCCACCTTAATTTTATCTACACTAAAGAACATAGGAGCTGCACATTTTACAGTCTGACTGTTTTCACTGTATATGTTTTCTCTGTTCTGCAAGTGATCAGCTTGGTTCTTTTTAGAGCCTGCAGTCAGCTCTAATCTACTTAGCTGGGATTAATGAGAGATTTGTTAAAGATTTAAAGATTTTATACACTTTGCTTACAAGTATTGTTATCTACAACCATCAGGCAAAAAGCCCCATGCAGACAAGCTGTTCCTGATGCCAGGCACAGTCAGGTGTGCCAAGGCTGGTAATGTGATGCTGGTGGCTGATGCCTATTGCTGGCAGACCAGTGCCTCCATGGACCTGGTCAGACAGCAGTGCTCAGACTCTGCCTGCACCTTGCCCTCTTTCTGCAAAACTAAGCAAGGATGGGACAGAGCTGCCAGCTCAGAACGTGGGTCACTGAGTTGGCATCAGCAGCTCACACTGTCACAGAGTTCAGCACTGATAGGAATGGAAAACTGAGACCATCCATCCAGCTGAGGCTGGCATTGCCTGACGGTGCATGCCTTACCCAGGAGAGGTGAGGAGGGAACTGGAGGTCCTGGAGGTTATCTGTAACTGTACCCCACTACTCAAACCAGCAGTGGTACAGGAGGAATGGAAGGAGGCAGTAGTTGTTTAAAAGAGGGACTCTATGTGGCAACTATTCTTGGTGGAAATGATACCAACTGGTAATGCCAGTAGGCACATGGCTGAACTGTGCTCTGCTGGGGGGGCCCCAGGCACAGAGGAGTCCCAACTCACAGGTCCCTGGATCAGTGCTGCAGATGACTTACCTCATCAAGAGACAAAGTCCTGCAGGCAAAGGCCCCAGGAAGTCCCAAGGACAGAGCTGCAGGGAATTCTTCCAATGCCACCGGTGAGGAACCACAGGAGAACACTGGAGGAGAGCAACAAGGGTCTGTCAGGCATGCTCTGTTCAGCTGACAAAATGCACCACCTCAATAGAAACCCAGACCATGAATGAGCAGGTCTGTGTGAGGGATTCCTGATGCAGTGTCCCTTATTTTGACCTACAGAGACCAGACTATCTTGTCTGGCAGATATGGAGGTTTCAGTGCATGTTCTGGATGAGCTTTCCTTTTCCCACCCCAAAGAAGCTCTTTCATCCCTAAATACAAAGTTCAGAACATTTGCCAGTCCTCGCTGCAGTATCAAAACCATAAGAGAACCTTCAGGTGTTTTGGTGGTTTGATAAAAATATCAGAAAACAGCAAAGAGTGCAAGGAGGGGGACCAGGACCAGCATACCACACAGCCCAGAGCACATGGGGGACTGGGACCAGCTCCCCATGCAGCACATGGCATGAGGAGGGGACCAGGACCAGCTGCCTGCACAGCCTAGAGCACAGCGAGGCGGCTCTGCACGGAGCTGTGGGCTCTCCCCAAACAGACACTGAGTCCCCTCTGGCACCTGCTAATTACCCCATAGCCCGAGTTCCTCCTCCCACCCATGGCCCAGCCTTGCTGCTGGCCAGCCCTGACAGTCTGCCCATCCTTGTCCCCATCTGGAGAACCAGCACCAGTCGCAGTGCAGAATCTGCTGATGCTAAACCACAACAGATAAGCAGACATTCTCTTTTCCTTTCCAGCCTGCAGGAGTCTTTGTGACAAGCAAAGCAGAATGGTTTGCCTTGAGGTTAAAAACATCCCTGACCCCTGGCGCTGCAGGGCCACTGATCATGGAGCCATGGGACATTCCCCAGGGCCACCATCCCACTCCCTCCCACTGCCCTTGGCCCTTCCTGCCCTCCACAAAGCACCCGGTCTCCAGCAGGAAACACTAGTTGTTCCCAGTGGCCCTGGTCCTGCACTGTCTCCAGATCAGACTCAGCTACTTCTCTGTGCCAGCAAGGACCAGTACAGGGAGAGTGACTCCTTGGTGCTGGGGGGACAGTCACCCTGCAGTGAGGGGGCAGGCACCAAACCTGAGCAACAACAAGCAAAAGATGCTTCAGAGTCTGGCTGTGCTGCTGCCTTTCACTGGTGTCACACAGAGTATGTGCCAGTTTGTACCCTGTACCTGATGCAGAGGGTCTCTTCATATTCCCGCAACAGAACTCCCCAGTCACAGGTAAAAGCACACTCTATGAACTCACTTCTTTGTCCTGGAGGCACTCAGCAAGACTCACTGTCACAGCCTGGAGCTGCATGCACTAGACAAACCAAATGCACAGACACAGTGTTTTGAAACTGATGAAAAGTGTGAGATTTGTCACTTTAGAGGTAGCTAGCACCAAAACTGATTTGGAACCAGTGAGATAAACACATCTGGGTTTTACAATTGAAATGCAGACTCTCAAGAACAGCAAATCACACTTTCTTGCCCAAAAGCCCTTTCAGGGACCTCCCAGAGCTGAGGAAGGCCAATGCTGAGCTGCCCCGACCCCTGGGCTCTCCCATCCCGCTGCTCCTCGCTGGATGCTGCCCAGAGTGGGCAGACTATGACCCACACAACTTTCCACGGGCCAGTGCATTATTATTTACCCTCTCCCCATGCAGGCAGCTCGGGGCAGTGGCATCCCCAGGTCCAAGAGCCCACCTGCATCCTCCTGGTGCTCTCCAGATCACCAGACATGCAGAGAAGAAGGAAAAAAAAGACAAAGTCTTGATACCTGTCCTGCATGTCCAGATATTCCAGAGACCTTTCCAGTGCTGACGCCGAGCACTGCGGCACTGGGGATGACACTCAGGGTCCCTCCGCTGGCAATGCCAGCCCTGCGCTGACCTCGTAGCTCTCCCCAAGGTCATGGAGCTTGGATCCAAGCAGGGGCTGGACCTGGCACGTGGCAAACCAGCAGGAATCCCACCGTGCGGGTCAGTAGAGGCAGAGGCTCGAGGCAGCTCTCCGATGCACCGTGCCCATGAGCTCACTTACCTGAATGGTGCAGGGGCTCTGCAGCTGTGGAGAGCCCTGAGGGACCTGAGCAAGCCCTGGCTGAGCCACCTGCAGGACTGCCCGGCCGTCCAGCCCCACGCCCCAGCCTCACACCCTCAGAGAAGTTTGAGGGGAGCAGGTGGGGACTTTGCAGAGGGAGAAACAGAAAATAAAGCAATAGAACAGGGTGGGAAGGGGCGTCAGTTCTTATTCCTGAGTGTTTGGGCTGCTGGGCTCAGGCAGACTTTGCAAAGCAAGCGTGGACCCTCCTGGCAGGGCAGCCAGCAGCTGCCTCCCCACGCTGCAGTTTTTATAAATTCTGGGAAACACTTTTAGACAGACACTGGCACTCATAAATTATACAACTCATTTGCATATTCCAGTCATGAGACATTATGCAAATGTGACCTGATTTGCATAATGGATTCCTCTCGTCGCTTCACTTGCTTCATGCTTTTAAAAAACGAAATAAAATGAAAGCACGGGAAGGTGAAAGCAGCAAGTTCCCAGCGTCGCTGCGCCTCCTCCCGCCACACCGTCACCCTCACCGGCAGCACACTGGGGCGAGGGAGAGCGAAAAAACAAAGCCCCCACATGGGTTATTTCTCTCGTAATTACAACAAACTAACTTTCCCATGGTTGTGATGCTTCATCCCAAGCCACACGTTGGAGCCGATAAGGGGAACTGAGCCCTGGCAGGCGGGATGAGCCCATGAGGGCCGGGGGCCCTCCGACGCCCCATGTCGTCATGCAGGGTGCTCGGGCTGGGCAGCCCTGTGGTGCGAGACATTGCCGGACTCTGATGGGACTTTGGGGGGGACAGCTTCCCTGCTGAAACTTCGACAGAACTATTCCTGAAAGGAGGGTGGGTGGGAGAGGCGAGGGGAGGGGTCACGTTGATTGTTTATAGCAAAATACAGTGGTGACATGTCCGGAGGATGAGGCAGGAGCATCAGCTGCCCCAGCCACACTCCAACAGTCGACGGCCGTCCATCCATCCCTCTGCAGTGGCTGGTTTTGCTGCGAGCTCTTCCCTGCCCCCCTGCACCCGCGCGAGGCAGAGCCGTGCCAGGCGGCTGGCGTCCGTACCCTGTGGGAAAAGTTAACTGTAATTCTTCAGCTTTTAAAATCAATTAACCCGTGTGTTAATTAACATCAAGTCGACGGGAGGAGGAGGAGGAGGGGAGAGCGGGAGGGAGGAGGGAGGAAAAGAGCTGCAAGGGCGGATGGCAGCGGAGTTGGCACAGTGCCATCCATTCAGTGGCAACGCCACAGCTCCCTGTGATCGCGGCAGCGGGTATATGTTACGGGGGCCCTGTGCGCGGGCCAGACAGTGCCGTAGAGCCAAGGGAGATTATCCAGACCCCCAGGAGCAAACGGCAGGCAGCGACCGGAGGCACAAGTGCCAGGATTACAGACCAGGCTCCTCTGCCGCAAGCCCTTCCTCGGACGCACACCGTGGGGACGGGGCTCCCCCACCAGCACCGCACAACTCGGACTTCCAGCACTTTTTCCCCCCTTTAGACGTCATTCTGCCGCAGTGGAGCCAGCACAACGGATGCTTTCACACCCTGCGAGACAAAGGCCGTCGTCTCCGCCATGACACCGCTCCGTTCCAAGCCGAGGCCGGCATCTTGGAGTCTTTAAAAATAAATGGAAAAGGGAAATACGAACAATAAACACAGCAACTGAAAAAACCTCATCAACAAACCCCTTGTGCCCGCTCGCCATGCCAGGGGCAACGTGGGCATCTGTCGCAGCAGAAGGCGTTTGTGTGGGGCTTTGCTTTTTTTTTTCTTTTTTTTCCCCGCAAGCTGTTGGTGTGTTTTGCCATTCAGGTTCGTTTACAATTAATGCCAAAAAAAACCCCAACCACACCCAGACCAGTCAACAACAAACAAAAGGGAGTAGCCGACATGGAGGAAGAAATGCCATGAGAAGCTACAAGAATGCGAGCTCTGGCCAGTGCCATTTGCCATTCGGACAACCTCGGGGAAAGGTGCCAATTCTGCAGCTCAGGAGGGACCCCAAGGAGGGAGCACGAAGGTCTCGGAACAGCACGCTGAGGGAAGGAAGGGAGGAAGGAATACCGCTCTTACAGGGCAGGATCAGAGCTGCACACAGCCTCTGCTGGGAGGAGAGGGAATGTTTGACGGTGTAGCGAGATGCCTGTGTATGCACACGCACATGGAACAGTGCATACGGACACACAGACATACACGCACACACTGCCTTGGGTCGGTGAAGAGGAGCTGTGTGAGTGGGGGGGTGAGGAGGTGTGTGTTTGCCTCTGTGTGTGCACACACGTGTCTGTGTGTGGATATTTATTTGTGTGCACGCGTGTAACACACACACGCAGGGAGAAGTATGTTTGTGTGCCTCGGTGAGAGAGAACGACAGGGAGTGAGGAAGAGACAGACACAGACACACACACACACTCACCCACCGTCAGTATACATCCCACTTTTTGACCTAGGTATACACGGAAGACAAAATAAAAATCATACTGGAGCAGCAAGCAGGCAGGCAGAGATTTATCTACATTCACTGCTATCACCAGGGAGATGAATGGGGCCGATCTGAAGCCCTTCACGAGATCCACTATGGGAGTGAAGGAGGAGGAGGGATGCCACACAGACATGCACAAACTTGAAGACAGAGAGATTTGGAAGGTGCTACTTGTGAAACCCAGGTGGCACTCGGAGGGCGAGCGAGGGAAGGAGCCACACGGGCGCTCCACAGGGTCTGGAGGGCGCAGGGCTTCTGGACGAGGGCATCAAGGGACAGCTGGCTACTTACGTTGTCTGCGCTGCTGAGGATCCTGCAAGGTGTTCTGTTGGCACCGGGCGCTGAGCCAGGGAAGGGCACTGGAGACAAAAGGGAGAGACAAAAAAATAAAGTCATACAACGGGAATATTAATTGCCTCTCTTGCGGATTTTACAAAACACACAAAATGTTTTCTTTTTGCTTGGTGTTTTTTTTGTGGATTGGCGCACTTCCCTTCTTCATGGAAAATACTAGCATGGGATTTACAGCCCAGCTACAGGGCTCAGGATTAACAGCGCTGGCATCTTTTGGGCATATTTTTTCTTTTAATGAATGAGCTTTCGCTGTTAATGAGGAATAATCGTTTGGCTAATGAGCTTTGAAACATTAAGAGAAAAGAGGTTTTTTTTCCCGTTAATCGCCCTGGTGCGACCGCATGGATGGATTACAAAAGACAGCAGTAGGAACGCAGTACAAAGAGGGGGAAACGTCTCCTGGAATGGGATAAATGCAGAGATGGGTGATGTGTCCCCGCACCTCTCCTTCCTTCGCTCTCTCTTACTCCCTCTCTGCCAACTGCTATGGGTTTCCATAACTCCGCAATCAAAGTGGATGCTCGGGAAAGATTATTATAGTCAAACAGCGAAGCGTCGGCGGTTAATGTCTCCAGTGTTTAATCATCATACAGTAGAATGGTTTTATGCATATTTCATTTGCATATCATTAAACCGCGCTAGCGCGGGACATTCAGAGCTGGAGAGGTACAAAGTTGGGGGGAGAGAGTGCGAGAGCGAGAATGAGACAGAGGGAGGAAGGTCCCTATGATGCCTATCTTCAAAAGCCAGGGACTTGTTCCATGATCTATCTTCTCCTTTTATTAAAATCATGATGACTTGGAAACCTTTGAAGTTGGATATAACCTTGGATTCTTCTAATTCCAGCAGAGTGATGTATTAGAAAGGGGGAAATGATGCTGCGCTAGACATTTAAAGGAATATAAGCTCCAGTGGAATGGAAATAGGAGCTCTTTGGGGAACGAACTGGCAGAGCCAGCCACAGCTTCGACAAACACCACACTGCTGGGTTCATACTGGTGAAGGATACCAGAGTAATAGAAAAGAAATGAAGACAACATATACATTAAGATGGGGAATATATTTCTCTACTCTTTCTCTTTTCCTTTTTTAAAGGCACAAAGAAGGATGGAACCAGCGGTAATTTACACGCTAATTAGCGAACAGTTGCCTCTTTTTGTGTTTGTTTTTCTTCTCTCTTTATTTTGGAGAGGGGCGTTGTCACTGCTGAAATGATTAATCAATTATTTGGTAGTGCAGATCCTTCTCCACTGGCACTGATCAGGAAGGGAAGGTGGTGGCTGCGGGGGGAGGAACACAGTGGGCTCTTTGTAGATCTTATACATGCACAACATATTAATTGGCGTCTTTATAAAGCTCCCTCAATAGACTATTTCTTTCCTGGAGCCCAGCAGCTGGTTAGCCACCGTTGGCGACTCTTCAAACATCCTTTTGGCTGGGGGCAGTTCTGCCACTGTTTGTTGTTGTGTTTTATTTTCTGTCTCCAGGGTGGGGGCTGCGGGTGTGGTGCTCCCACTGCCCATGCTTCCACACAGGAGGCGGACGGACAGACACACCGATTTGGTACCAAGACAATCTCTTGAGCTGAACGCGGAACTTTGCTTCCAAATGAAATACTGTTTTATATTTAAATTATCTTCCTTTCCCTCCCCCACTTCTCTTCTCCTCCAAGTCTTTGTCTCGGTTATGAATATTCAGATGAGCCGTGATGTGATTACACTGTACAATTACTTGTGTCCATGGTAGAGGCAAAGGCACTGAGGAAAGACAGAGCCAGATGAGCTTGGAGCTCATCTGGGGTTTGTTTTCCATATTCTCCCCCATCTCTGTGGCGCTGCGGCACATGCAGATGTCGCTGTTGTTCTTTATAAAGCCCTAATGATATGCAAAAGCATAACGACCCCATTTGGGTTCACAGCATCAATGAAATATTATTGGGGGGGGGAATCCTGACTGAAGGAATGTCCACATAAATTATTTTTATTTAAATGAGTCGAAGAGGTGGCGGTGAGGCAGAGGAAGTCACATGAATACATGCATAATGTGAGCACGCAGAAAGGTTATCGCCAAGGAGAAGAGGGTTTTGCACTGTGCCTGGGACAAACAGGCTTGCTGGGGAATCGCTCAACCCACTGCGTGATTTACTTATTTATCATCACTCATCCCTCAGCCAGGGCACTGGGCATGCTCGCTGCCAGAGACCCAGAGCGCCGAGAGCTGGATGCCTGGATGATTCCTGGTTTTCCTTCAGAAGTGTGTGGTGGGAGGAGGACAGGAGAAAAGGAAGCAGAGGGAGAATGTGCTGAGTGGCACAGCTCGGTGACAAAGAGGGGCCCGATGACAGCTCGAGGGTGGTGTGACAACATGTTGCCCAGGCACTGGCACTGGCTGATGCTGGTTGATGCCAGGCTGGCATCCCCCACCAAGGGACACAGTGCTGATGTGGTGCCCAGGGGGTCCCTACCACAGGCCAGTGGGCAGAGCAGTTCTGGCCACTGTGTCTTCAGGAAGCCTGCTGGGGACAGGGAGCCCAGAGCTGGCTAGATCTGCCCGCACCCATTTTACTCAGAGTAGTGAGCAGTACCTGGATAATACAAGTATGAAAATACAAATGTGGGACCCCTTGGCTGCTCTGTCCTGCTGCTCTTCTAGGCTGGAACCTGCACCCATGTCCATCAGCAAGGGGTGAACAAAGAGAGATAGAGTGGGCTGGCAGCCAACAGCAAAACCCTCACCTGAGCTGTGTGACATCAGCTTGGGGGTCTGTGCCTTGTGTGTCTGCCCTGTGCTGATCCTGGACGGCTCTGCAGCTTCCACACCCTCTTGATGGTGGGCAGGGCTCAGGTTGCAGACAGATGTGGTGTCAGGGAGGGAACATCAGTCTCCTCTCCACTGGAAAAGGGAGAGGCAGGTGTAGAGGAAGGTCAGTTGCAGATGGGACTCGCTGCAAGAAGAGCCTCCTCTCCTCCCATGCCCTGGGCATGCACAGACTGTAACTGCAGCTCCAGCAAGGCTCCTGACCAGTCCCTTCGTGGTCGGAGTGGGGTGGACTCACTGCCTCTGAGGGTGTGCCATTTGTCACAGGCACAGCAGTGGTACAAGAGCCTGCCCAAAGAAAGCTGTGACCCCCAGGCACACAGTAACCAGGGTCCTCAGGCAGGCTGCCCTCAAAGGGATATGAGACCCCAAAGAGGAGGGTTATGCTCTAGTCTGTCTAAGGACCAATGTGCAGTGTGTGCAGTGACCCGTAGCCAAGAGGGTGGCTGCTGCCCCATGCTGCTCAGACTCCTGACCACGGGCCCATCCAGCCGTCATCTGCCTCCACTCCCTTCCCACATCTCAACAGATGCATCCCTGTCACATACACACACACACACACACACACTCCTTCTGCAAGGGCACTCAGGAGACCACGCACAGACAACAGGCTGCCAGGTCTGATCAAAACCAGGACACAGGACTGCTTCTGGGCAGCAATCCCAAACCTGAGCTCTGCTTGCCATTCCAAACCACCTGCAAAAATCCAGGACAGGAGGGATAACCCAACTGGCAATGTGACTCAGCAGCTGGGTGTGAATGTCCTGCCCTTACAGCCTCTCAGGGGCATGGCTAAGGCATGTTGCCACCCTGGCAACAAGGAACCTGTGTTCAAACCAGCCTGGACCCAAGCGAGCAGCCTAAAGCTGTCTGTAAGGAACAGAGCGGCCAGGATCAGATGGAGTGGTCTGTGCAGACCGTAGAATCATATAATGGAACGGTTTGGGTTGGAAGGGACCTTAATGAACATCTCGTTCCAACATCCAGCCCACTCACCCCAGCCGATGGCTTCCTGACCCCAACGTGGCTGGTCTGGACCCTGTGGAACAGCAACCCCAAAGGTGTCACTTGGCCCTGCCCCATCTTTCTGGTCTCCAGCCTCAAAGCAGCTCAGTGCCAGGGTGTCTGTTCAGACCAAATGGAACCTGGGAATACAGAATAACTGGAACCAACACAAAGCAACTCCACAGAAAGGCAATGCCTGCACCATGCCCTTGTCATCATTCCAGGTGCTGAATCCTTCCCCCACCTGGTTCTGCCCTGGCAGCAGAGCATGGTGCCCAATCCCAAAAAGTGCCTTGGCGTGCCATGAGCCTTAGGGAGGAGATTAAAAGTGCAGAGTCTGAGAAGAAACCTCCCCCAAGGTGGAGGGTAAGACAACGACTGAGGCTGGGAGGCACAGATGTGGCAGTGCGGTGCCACTGTCCCTTCCTGTGCCCATGCTGACAGACAGCCCTCCCTGCCAGCTCTGCAAGGCTGTCCACTCTGCCCATGGGTCCCAGTGCAGCTAGGGCAGCCTGTAACCCTGACCACAGCTGGCTGCCAGCCTCAGAGAGTGTTCTGACCCAGACGTGGAGCAGGCTGCAGAGCAGATCAATAGCTCTAGCCATGCCCTCACTTGGCTGACACTTCTGCAGTCCTCAAGGTTGCTATTCCCATTGCATTTTGGAGAGGATCCGGAATGCCAGAAGGAGCCCAAAGGCTAGGGACTGCCAGAGGAATCCAGCAGCCTGCTGTCTGCTCCCAGGGTAGAGAACCCCCCAGGGAAGATGGAGCCAAGCCTAGGACCAAACCTACTCAGAATCACTCTTTCCACAAGTGCTACTGAAGAGGAGCAGGAAGGAGACTGTGCTGGGAAAATGAGTGTGGAGCATGCAGTGGGTGAGGCAGAGGAGGTGGGGATGCAGCACATGGTCAGAGTCAGGATGCTCATTGCACGACACCCCCACCCCACTCCACACAGCGCCCAATGTGCTCACATGGCTCTGCAGCCAGGCTCCCACCACTTCCTGACATGCACAGGTGGGAAATATTACCAGAAATATCACTCCCATGATTGCAGCCTGTGGCCCTTTGGAAGCTTTAGGAAGGGGCAGTTCCTGGAGCCATTGCACTGCTTGTCAATTCACCAAATACCCTGAAGAAATTGCTATTTAGGAAAAGGAAATTCAAGCATTTATAGAACATATTGCTATTCAAAACACCAAAAGAATTGTTTTGCAAATAGTAGCACTGCTGAAGAGGGGAGAGAAGTACATCAGTCATTTGATATTACATATAAGCAGTTTATTAAAGAATTAAATATTTATAGACTATAAAGCAAGCAGGGCGATGAGTCGCAAACAGCTTGCTGAGAAGTATGTTATAAACAATGAGTCTGTCAGGGACTAATAAAGTATGGGGAACGCAAATGTTTTATAAAATCACCAGGCCAGCGATGAATCTCCACAGCTGAGATGCTGCAGAACCCGTGGAGGTTCCTGCTGCACCATGAGCCTGGAGCCAGCATGGGAGGGACAGAGTAGGATGGGGCTGTGTGAGTGCAGACACGCTGAGCACTCGTGGGAATGCACATGATTCAATGCTTGGAGAGACTCAATTTTTCACATTATTCTAAACACAGATCTATTAATAGGAAGTTCAGGAATTTTCAGAGAGTTCAAGGCACTTCCCTCTTCAGTTTTTTATTGCAGCTAGTCTTTCATTTCCAATGAAATTAGAGTTTGGGATTCACACTGAAGTTCCCCTCCCTGCAAAGCCCTTCCTTCACCTCCCCTCCCCAAAAGAGACAAAGTGACCAGCCCAGCCCAGCCAGCATCCCTGTCCCCAACAGTCCTCTGGAGCATTTGGACTCACGTTTGGAGAGCAGCAGCTCTCTTCATCATAGATACAGCACATTTACAAGGGACAACTAAGATTTTCAGAGGAACAAGAGGAACAATGTGGTGGCAGCCCCTGAGGACAGGAATAACTTTTTGTTGGCAACACTGGGGGAAACGGCGACTGACAGTTAAAATGGACATTTTTTTCCTGCAGGAAATGGGCAGGTCTTATTTTCCAAAAGAACAGGCATCTGTCACAGCGCTCGTGAGGACATTGTTGTTCTGTTACTAATGGAGATGAAAGTAATCTCCAGATTATTTTAAATTTTTGAGAAGCCAACCCCAGGGCCAGAAATTATTTTTAACATAGGGTGAGCTTACACCTTTGGTCCAAGCAGATCCCCATAGCTGTCCCCACAGTTTCAAGCCTGGTGAGGTGTATGAAACTTCCAAGAGGTCCAAGCATTCACAACCCTTTGGAATTCACTCTCTTTGCAAGCCATCAGGACTTAGACCCACCTGAAACACCTCATAACCACCAATCCCATTCCTCAGGCTGGCACTGCGGGGTCTGACGAGGGGGGAGGGTGTGCACAGAGACACTGAGGGAGCATGGCTGCTACCT
This sequence comes from Lepidothrix coronata, assembly GCF_001604755.1. Classification (NCBI taxonomy): domain Eukaryota; kingdom Metazoa; phylum Chordata; class Aves; order Passeriformes; family Pipridae; genus Lepidothrix; species Lepidothrix coronata. The sequence goes on along the minus strand of NW_016690234.1, from coordinate 2,485,146 downwards.
CCCTCCTGACACAGATAAGTCCCTATGAGGGGCCACAGTAATCAACACAGGAATAAGCAAGCTAGAACTATCTGGAGTCGGTTGAGACAGATTCCATTTAGTACGCAGAGAGAAACCTCCCTTTGCCAGCTACTCAGTCTGCACTCAGACAAGGTAGGAGATTTTCATCCTCTGAGATGTAATTAAGGCAGATTTTTTTTTTTACTGTTCAAATACAGTAATTATTCAAGCTTATATTTGCCAGGGAGGGTATATCAGACTAAATTTTGGGTTAAATAACAACCTTTGTTGTCCTGCGTGGAAATGATCACAGTGAGGTTCAGGTCTCACCAGACTCCCAGGCTGACACAGAAGGTGTATCAAAAAGCGCAGCCCTATCAAAGGCACAAACCCCATTAGTTCCAGATGAATTGCTTGAGCGGTTCCTCTCTCTTGAGCCCAGAGCCTGTTAGCTTCAGGGGTCTCTACAGAAAAGTGTGGTACCTCCCATAGAGCACAATAACCAAATTCTGCTGTTCCCATGCTGCTGGAGCTGCTGCTGTTGGCACCAGTTCCACCAGTGACTGAGTGCTGCAAGGGTCCCTAAGCACGATCCCAAAGCAGGACAACATCTGCTGAACTTCACTGTTCCTCTCTCCCTTTCTGCATCCCAGCTCTCACCTCTCCCCACAGTAGCACACCATGGCATTTTGCACCTTTAAAAAGGTTTCTTTACCCCAGTGATTTTACTATTATTCTACCTCTCTCCTTCCTGCAATCCTAAAATCATGGAACACAGTGCCACATACTGGGGGTTACTGGTGGCCAGGGTCATGCCTCCATTGCACTGACGAGTGTCTGCAGGACACACAGCCCAGCTCTTGGCCTGTCCCCATCACTGCAGTTGCAGATTTAGGTGCTGAACTCATCTCCTTCCAGCTCAACCCCTTGGGGCCATCAGAACACATCAGTTCATGGCACAACTCACTGACCCTGGATCTGACACACATTTCAAGTCTATATTTACCCTTTGGTCCTTTGCTCCTTCAGTTTTTTCCCTCATCTCCAGGCACCCTCCAGCACTCATGCTCCTGATATCCCTCTCCATGACCAATTCTCTTCCTTCTACCAAGGCATTTTGGTGGGTTTTTGTCTTGCTGAACCTGAAGTTCCTGTTCTCCTTTATCTGCCACAGTCACAGTTCAACATTGCTGCCTGTTTCTAATGTTGACACCTGCAGCCAACCTCATTCCTGGAGCCACTGTGGGCCACGGCAGTGGCTCTCCCTGTTCCCCAGGTATGGATGCAGGAACACCACCCTACTTTCAGACCAGGACAAACACATTACTAGCACGCCATTTGTACTCTCTCCTCCCAGTACCATCCCACTCGAAGTCTCGCTGGCACCTGCCTGAACTGCTGCGAAGCCACCAGTTCCCCAGGCCTGCAGCACCCACTTTACCTTTTTTGTGAGGACATGGAGAATGAGAAAGATGCAGACTTCTTGGAGAGAACACTGCAGGATCAGAATTATCAGCACATTTTATTGGCATATTCCCACCTCCTGGCATTATGACCTGCAGGATGGAGGTGAGGAATTCCAGCTGAGCATGGATTAAATACGTGTGCTCAAGCAAGTGTCAGACTCACAAGCTGAATCATAAAGAGGAGATATTTAAAGGTGTGCTTGCTGCTCCTCCATAAGCGTTTTGCAGATCTCTGTATGGTGCCAAGCATTAGCCAGGCAGGTAAAAGGCATCACTTGGGCCAGAAAACCCCAGGAGTAGGGTAACAACAAACACCATGACACATCTGGCTCTGGGTGAGCCCAGAGATTTTGACTGGTGCCAAGAGAATGTAGCGTCCCCTCACAGGCATTCAGGGGGTCATGTCTGAGCCATTGCAAACTTCCCGAGCACATCTCCCCTACCCACACATGCATGCAGAGCCTGGCTGGAGTCAGGACCTCGAGAATGGAGAATGAGCTGTTCAGGCTCAGAGAGCAGCTGCTCAAGGCAAGGGCTGTGGTGATGTGGAACAGAACTGCTCTGGGAATGCGGTCAGAAGACAGACAGCCTCCGAAAACTAAAACTCTCTCATATGTTGTCATGACTAGAAGGGCTGACTCCTCTCCAGCAGCGTAAAGTGCATGTTCTGAAGGCTACACAGACCAGCTGGATCACATCCCCAGGAGAACAAGTGCTTTGTGTCCTGCATTTTAGACATCTAACTCAGAATAGGAACATATTTCAGCAGACAACAGGTTGTCCCAAGCACACTGTCCCCATTGAGCATCTCTGAGTGCACCTCAGACAAAGGCGATGCTGTGCCACTCTCACAAATTCAGGTTTTAAATACAGCAAATAGACACATGTGCATCGTATATTTTGTTATAGATGTTCCCTATATACATTAAGAGGCTTTATTTTACTTTAATGGACTCCTTTAAGGAATATTTGCCATCCTGGCAGCCTGCAAGCAAGGCTACTGCTGAATATGTCTCTCCAGCCCAGCCGGCCAGATCTACTGCCCTGGGATGCTGGCACAGCGCCTGGCACATGTCCCACAGAGCCATCGCCTCCCACACAGCACGCGGGAGCCGTGTTGGTTAATGGGATGTGTGGCTGTCACGCTGCCTGGCAACTGCAACACCATGAGCCTAAAGCACTGAAAAGAGCTGTGAGCCACCCTGCCACCCCTCCATCCCAGAGCAGTGGGACCTGAGCACCCTGGATCATTGTCACACTGTGCTTTAGCATGCCTTTGACCTAATATGCTGGATAGCTTCCAAGGAGGAGGAGGGGGACGTCCTGTCACCTCCCATGGGATGCTACCACACACCAGCTCTCACCAGACTGCCTCTGGTCTGGCTCTGATTCTGGCACAAGGATGGTGCAGGAAAAAATTTCAAGGCTGGGAAAGAGAGGAATGCTGGAACACATCATCAGTTATTGAGGTTTAAACAGCACCAGAAGCTGCATCCCTGGTTTCTGAAGAGGGAGTCTGCAGCAAAGACCAACAACATTTAAACGCTTGCATTGTGAGAACAGAAATGAAAAAGAAACTGAAAAAGCCACAACTACTTCCCACACCACCTGGTTAGTCCTTGGATGGCGTCGCTGCAAAGGCACTTGTGCTCTTGGATGTCAGATAGACATGTTTCTTTTTTAATAAGAGAATTAGAAAGAACATTTGGCAGTGGACCTGCTGCCTCATAACTGCCTGCAGAGGAATATTTCTGCATCTTGTTAAAAAGATCATGATTAAGTCAACTCCTGATTTATCCTAATTTCATTTTCTATATTCCTATTCTCTCAGAGCTCTCATTTCTGCTGAGGACTCTGATTGCTCAGAGCAGGGGCTCAGGCAGCCATGCCTGGAGCCAGAGCCCTGGTGGTGCTGGGGAGTGGAGGCGTGCACATGCAGGGGGAACAGAGCCTTGGACCCTCAGCATGACAGAAAAGAGTCTTGCAGGTCCTCTAACAGACTAACACAATAAATGCCCCTGAACTGTCTGCTATAACAAACACAGTGTTATTACAGAAAAGCTTCCAAATTGAAAATGATCAATGTGCTTTTAGGAGACTGCAGAGATAGATCACCTGCACTCACTGAAAGGAGAGAGATGGTTTTAGAAGCTACTGTTACAGTCTGCTCTCTCCTCCTACCTTTTCAACCAAGGAAAAGCATAAGAAAGAGGGCCAGAGGGAAAACAATAGCTCAGGAAATGCAGCTTCGCTCTCCTGACAGTATCTTACCAAAATTAAGCTACTATTTGCCATGCCATTGCTTCTCCTTGCCACTGTGGGTTTAGAAGTTTCTATGTCCAGGTTTATTCATGAAATACAAAGCAAAGAAACATAACTGTTCATGTCTCAGCATACAGGGACCTAAATAGTCATCCGATGTTGATAGAACTTGCATCCAATGGCTTGGTCATGCCATGAGCCACACAACCCCCATGTACTTTGGGCAAATGACACAGATCACAGACTCTCAGCATGGTTTGGCTGGGAGGGACTCTCAGAGGTCACCTAGTCCCATCCCCTGACATGAGCAGGGACAAGGAGGGACCAAAGTTGGCTTTTCCCTGTCACTTTACACAAAGGTGTCTCTGAGCTCCCAGGAAACTTGTAACACAGAACCGTGAAATGATTTAGGGTGGAAGGGTCTCCAAGAGTCACCAGTCCAAGCCCCTGCTCAGACCAGGTCTAATCAGACCAGGTTGCCCAGGAGTGTGTCAGTGAATGTTCAACTGTGTTCCTGAAGATGACAATCAAAATTTACATATGAGAGAGTTCACAATATGAACAGTTACACTGAACACTTACAGACAGATTGACCAGAGAACTTTCAAAAGCACCCTGTGAGTCCATGGACTTCAGTTTCCAGGCTGCTGATCTAATCCAGCTGCTATTTAAGTCATTAATTGTTAAACACAGAAAACAAACTATTCCCTTCCCCTTGGCAGCAGCTTCTTCACGTTTGAAAGCTGTTGTTGTATCAGCCTCCTCTGCTGCTATCATAAAATTTGTGCCTAGGAGCCAAGAGGACAGGACAGCAGAGCTTGGCACACTGCCTCTGTACTTTTGCTGACTCATCTGTTCAGAAGTATGAGCAACCCTTCTAGAAGCAATATCACATTAGCACCAAAAGCTTCCCAAAGTTGATTCCAGCCTACTTTACTTTCATAGATAAATGTGGAGAATCGAGTTGTTATCTTCTTATGAAACAGCACAAAAGACTGGCCCAAAATAGCACATCCCCCTAGCAAAGGGTTCCCACAGGTTCGTTCATGCCTGTAGGAATAATCCGTTCTGTTTGTAGGAGTGTGCTGGAATGGCTTGAGGGGTGAGATGGATTCCTGAAGTGTCCGACCCTGTGTGATTCATAGTCAACAAATGCTCTTGAGCAGGAACAGGTCGGGTGCTAATCCCCTCTGTTTTGTCTGCAGCAAAAAGCAGCATATGACACATCAAAGGTTTGCACTGAATTTTTGAGACAGGTGTGTAGCCAACTCCAGCAGGACAGAAGCTGCACACACCAGGTACGTGTGCCCGGTAAGACCACTGGGTGGTATGGTGAACACCACATCAAACCTGCACCCTGCCATCAGCCTGCCTGCCTCTGGAAAATTTCCTCTGCATGAAATTCTCCCCATCTCCACTGATCATTGTTTTAATTCAAAGGGTGTTTTAAAGGATGTGATTTTAATGAGTGCAAGGCTCAGACTAGGAATACTGTATTTCTTTCTCCTGAGTGATGAAGTGGGCACTTGGACTCTCTGCATTGATTTCTAATCTGCCATTTTATACTCTGACAGTGAGCCCTGGAAACCAGGTTCTCTCAGCTACTCCATGAGTGTTTCCATAGGTAAGAGCAGCTGAGGAGGGTCAGGCCAAACGAGAGGACCCAAATATCAGAAGCCCAACCCTTACTAAGCTCACAGCCCTTCAGCCTGGCCAGCCAAAGTAATAATAATAACAACAACAATAATTATAATAGTAAAGAGAGAAGATGTGTGCAGACTTTGGTGCAAAGGAGCTCAAAGTGGAGCTCTGCTCCTTGGGGTGCAGGCAGGTCCCCCCTTGACAGGGAAGGCAGAATGATTGGGAAGCAGGAAGATAAAGGCACATGGATCTACTAATCAGAAAGGCAAAGCCACATGCGAGCACTACACGCAGACCCACTCCCGAGCACACTTGGGTTTTGTCTCATTCCCTACAGGCGTGAGATCCATGCCTAGGTAGGAGCCTATTTTTGGTTCCTAAGAGCCCGAGTCCCAGAAAAGCCCTCAGCACAGGCATGCTGCGTTCCTCAAACAGCACAGCGATTGCACTCCCTTCCATCAAACCTGGACTGGGTTTCTGATGAGGAACACCTATAATTAAAGTGACAACTTCCTTTCCAGATGTAAAGGATTCCTTTATTATTTGTTGCTATAAGGCAAAAGCTGCTTTTTTTTTTTTCATTTCCAGCACTTTTGTTTCCGAGATCATGAAACACACCTTCCTCTCCTTAAACATTGACACTGGGGATTTAATTCCTGTGCATCCCACACAGACGTCTGTGCCCACTGCCTGCAGAGCCACGAGGGCAGGTGACCAGCTCCCAGCCACCCTCACACCACCCACTACTGTCATTTCTGTGGAGCCAGAAATATTCTTTGGACTCATCGGCTACTGTGAAGCCAGAGCTGTAAAGTCAGATCTTTTCCTCCTTTAAATGTGACTGGCTATTTACTCCCTAACAATTCTGCTTCAGAGCTGATTTAGCATTTTTATTGGAATGTGAAAGCTCTTAAAAGAAGAAAAAAATCTAATCAGGCAGAAGAGATAGAAAACTTGCTGAATTTTTTCTCCCCCCTTTGCACCGCTTCAATCCTATCAAAAGCACATCTTCCATTCATTGCTTCCCCATGTCATTATGACAAGCGGCTACAAATCAATAGCAGCAGCGAAGGCGGCCCCGGCCCGCGCGCGCCCCGTGATAAAGATTCACTCTCAACCCCGATTTGCTAATAGCACATAATAGCAGCCATTGGCGCCCCGCATTAAATCATACATTTCACTCGGCGTTTATTATGGGATTTTTAAAACTCCTCACCAAATTGGATTTTCTCGACGGTCTCTAATTTCCACATTTATCATTTAACATTAAACTCCTCTGTGGGGAGGGGGTTGGGAAATGGGGAAGGAAGAGAGGAGCCATGCGATTCTGTATTTTCCCCTTTCTTTTTTATGAAAACCCATAAATAATCCCAGGTATTGTTGCCATCAGCCCTGAAGTTTTATATATATAAAATACCAGAACTTAGGAGAGAATAGCTTTGGGACTCAGCTTACCTTTGTGCAGCCCTAATAAAGAAGAGGAAATTAAAGAGAAAGCCATAAGGAAACAGATTTTAAATAACAAATCCAATAAACAAAATAGTCAACAAAGTGAGGAGGCATGAAAAGCACTAGGGAAAATCACTGTGGATTTCTTCGTCTGAAAGAGTTAGTAGCAAGGAAAGGTGGATTTAAAAAATTAAAAAAAAAAAACAACAACGAAACGCACAAATAAAACCTTATTGTCTCTTTTTAATTCACAGAAAAATAATTCAGCAAATAAAGTGAAAACTTATTAACAAACTCATCTTTTAAAGCAGATTTCTCTTAGAACTGATTTCCTTGTGGTCAGGACCAACAACAAAAGGTGACACACTTGAAACCAGGTTCTTTGTAATTTGTTATTTCCCACTCACCCCACAGGTGCCACATGTGAGGCTGAGAAGGGTGTTTAAAAGCCTCTGCAGGAGCACACACACCATTTTAAGCCATCTGGCACCTGATGGGTGCAGGCAGAGCCCGGATGGCAAATGCTCTCTGAAGGAGTCCTCAGGAGGAGGCAATGACTCAGGTTTTGGCTGCCTGTGGCCATGCAGATGGTCAGTCCCAGCACCCTGGTTCCAGGCTGGCTGCACAGCTCCAACAGACCATTTGGAAGAGGGTTCTTGTCCACTGTTACCAATAGACTGGGGCTGTTAGGGTTCAGATCAGTATAATCCCAGAGTTTCCTAGAGAACGGCAGCTCCTGGAGATGTCTCAGGTGCACTACTTTGGTCACTGTGAGCAGACACTTGTGCTGAAGCCCCAGCTGGAGGGAGCCCCTTGGTCAGAGGAGCTGAGGCAGAGAACAAGAATGTTACATCCTGTGATCTAGGTGGCCAGAGTGCTGTATTGGAGAAGTGATCAGCGAACACTCCCCACCTCCGCCTCAGTCCCTTCCAGTACAAGACACTTGTTCAGAGGACACATATGACAGTCCCTGCTCTCACACCAAGCAGAACTGCTCAGCTCACACATATCAAAGCCCAGATCCTCCATCATCTTGGCCTTGAAAGAAGCATCTGGATCTCAGGCTGTTGCAAGCACTGTCTGTTCAGACATGAATTTGAGTCTGGCATGAACAAAGGCCAGTGGCTCCTGAAACAGGAGGTGCTGCTGTAATGGCATGGTGAATTAAGCTTTCACTGCTCGTGATTTCCAGCCATGAGACGTGAACTCAATCAGCCTCTGTCCAACATCCAATTAGTACAATCACCTCAATTCACAAACTACTGAGCAGTTTAACCAGGACTCTGCTTAAAAGGGCTGGGAGATTTCTGTTCTGGTAAGTTTTGGTTTCACTAAAGAGCTCTTAGAGATTAAATTCCTCAGTTCAGCTGCTATGAATCAACCACATCACAGGCCACACTCCAACAGCTCTGGGCCTTTTGTGGCTGTGTCAGTGTCATTCTGAATCCAGTTGAATGCAGAGGCAGCGACTCTTTTACTCTAAAATTATATTCTCTTAAACTTACAGTGAAAGTCACAAAGTTCCAGAGCCTCTCCTTTGAACTGTCACCTGTTCCCCTGAGCATGGGCAGCCTAGCAAAGGCTGGTAGGTGTAAATGCTCCTGGGTACCAGTCACCTCTCACAAAGCCAAAGAACATCCCAGCATGGTTTCTCCCTCCCTGGAAGGGCTGGTAACTTTCAGGGAATACAATGGTTACATGTATTGAACCTGGGCATTGGCCACCCTCGATTTAATGAGTCACAGACTGAGTCTCTGATACCTTCACAGGAAGCAACGTGTGTCCTTCCATCTACAGCCAGAACATGAACCGGGCCAATGCAGAAATGAATCACCATTTATTCTCCATTAGAGACATCTGTTCGAAGTTAAAACATCAGTCAGAGCTAATATAGGAACACAGAAGAGGGAAGGAATATAGTATTTTAGGGTAAGAGCCTTTTTCACTTCAGTCATCCCACACAGCAAAGGGCAAAGCCTCAGCAGACAGCCATCTCCTGCACAGCAAGTTTAAGAATGTGCTGGGGCCTCATTTCCTTTCCTTCCTCACTTTTTCTGTGGCACTGCCAATTCAATTTGGGGCTTCCTGCTACTGTTTCCTACTTCTTGGTTTCATACCTGTGTTGAGGCACATGAGCAGTCTCCAGGTGCTGGTCTCTGTGCAAATACACACCTTCCAATGCCTCCCACTGTTTCTTACTGCTCCAGAATCTGAAACATCCTGTGGTTTATCGATCCACCTAACCACACTTTGCCACTGATCTTTATCTTTGCATTCTTCCTGGCTCACACATCAGAGCAGAAAGTGTGTGACACATCACTTTCCAGCTGACCTGGAGGGTTTTCACACCATGTAGTCACAATTCCCTGGCAGCTACTCTCTCTCCTTCACTTGCATCTGATGGGAAAGTATCTGGAATTACCAGAGTAACTCTGCAGCTTTTGAGCAGACCAAGTGTGGTGGTGATGAGGGTGGTGAGGCCCTGGCACAGGTTGTCCAGAAAAGCTGTGGCTGCCCCATCCCTGGAAGTGTCCAAGGCCAGGCTGGGTGGGGCTTGGAGCAACCTGGTCTAGTGGAAGGTGTCCCTGCCCATGGCAGAGGGGCTGGTCTAGATCATCTATACATGTTCCTTCCAACCCAACCCAGACTGTGATTCTGTGACTTCAGAACATAGTTGCTTCTATCCTGCCCCAAGAGAGATGTACTTATGGGGGGAATCATCTGACAAGGAACAGTGAGTTATCTGTGGACATGTTTAAGGAGGTGTCAGCAAGGTTTGCAGGATACCTTTGAATGAAAATGATTCAGAAAGGATTTCTTAAGAGCAGTGCCACAGGAACATGGTTTCAACCATGGTCAGGAAATCACATCCTGGCTTATCACTGTTGTGGTAAGAACATGACAGTAACAAGGGATCTCATTTCTCTGTTATAATCGCCCAGATTTGGATATTCATCTACAGAAGCAAATTGGTCTCTGCATGTGCAAATGGAAGTGTGGATGTGCTCCATTCCAGCTGAAAGGGGCTGCTGGTGTGCCAGGTCTAAGCTCTACCTGACCCAGCCTTGCACAGGTTTCCCCAGTTCCTGCTGGAGGAGCTCTGATCACTCCAACCACTTCTCTGCAGGAACTATCTCCCCCATGGAACTTCCCAAAGTGCAGTTTGTACAGCAGGTTGTCTGAAACTCATCTGGGTAAAGACCTCACATTTAGAGATGATGATAGTGTTTTGTGCGTGCTTTGTGGTAATAAAACAAAGCAGATCAAGGTTTTAAGTAATCTGTCTGTGTAAAAAATGATAATAATTAAAAAAAGCCCAAAGATTTAATGTCATTAATTAAATCCTTCAAAGCCCATGTAGGCTGTTTCCCTGGGACATCCATCCAGCATCTCAGTCTTTGTTTGGACTTCAGGTCTTGGAAACATACAGTAACACAGGACTATTGTGTGAACACACGGATTGATTTGTTGGTTTACAACAGAAAAAAAATAAACAACCTCACAACTAAAAGTATCGGAATTTGAATGGTCTCAAATCCAAAAGGCAAGTGGCCTTTTAAAATACTCATGACTTAAAAGAGCGTAGGGTCAACAAAATTGTAGGATGACAAAAGCTCCCCAAAGTTTGGGTTTTTTTACCCCAGCAAATAAGTTGTTTAGCCAAAACAAATCAAACAAGCTGGCTTCTTCTAACAGATCATTCTCCCAGCTCTGGATCGGTGGGGAGAGGCCCAGAGGCAGCTCTGCCAGACTGTCCCTTTTGGAACAAACAGGCAAGATGACAGAAAACATCAGTTGTAAAATGTTTTCGTTTTCCTACCTCTTTGAGAGCACTGGGAAGTTTCTCCTTGGACCTTATTAAGAGCCAAATTCTGACTCAAGCCCAGCAAGAGCCAGGTGTACCCTCCCACCAGTGCCAATGGGAGCCACACCAGATATATTCGGCCTGGACAAGGAAGCCAGACACTGGAAATGTCAATGGCACAGCACAAAGCTCCTTCCCCCACCGAGGCCTTGCACTGTGACACTTGGTGAATTCTGATCTCTTTCCATGACTGACCTCCAGCACTCGAGTTGAGCCTGTGAGTGCTCAGCCACGCAGAGGCTGAAGGGATGCTGGCATCCTGCATCCTCTCCCGTGGGACCAGAGCAGTGGGGCACTTGTGCTGAGACACCTGGGCTCCAGCCATGCCACGAATTAGACACAGGACAGTCTCAGCATCATGGCCTCGGCATTATAATTTTTTCTTTTATTCTGTCAGTGCTCAAACTTGTTGACCTTCCAATCATTGTTGCCCTCTCTATCCTCATCGTGGCTTTCAGGGAGGATGGCGGGTTTATTACAGGGCAATTGGGAGTGTTCTCAGTACAGTCATTTGTCTGAGGCAGTTACTGCATCACTGTTCCTGATCAAACAGGATCAGGGAGCCGGGACTCGGGTTAAGTGGCATTCCTACTCCTGGAATGCTGAAGGCCAAACAGAGGCACATTAGCAGAGTTATAAACAAATTAGGACAGACTGTGGCTGGGGCAAGACTCGGTGCTAAACACAGTTATACCAAATATAAAAACCTGAAGCAGTGTTTGTGTTTTCTGAGGAAGGTGAGAAGGCAAACAATGTAAGGAACAGGGGTAAAACAGGTGAGGGTCTGCCCAAGGGAGAGCTTCTGCAGGGCAGGAGTTTACATTGATCCACTTCCACCTTCCTAATGTCAAGGAGGATATTTCAGCATTATCCAGTGTTGAAGTTCTGGCACTGTAAGGCAGCTGTTCTGTTCTTCAAACCAAAGCTGTAGATGCTGTCAAATAGCTTAATAACAGGTCTGCTTTAAATCCATCCAGACCTGCTTCTGGCCAGTACAAAACTCAGACTCTAGCTAGAAGAATTTTGGGTTTTTTTGTTTTTAATTATATGAAGAGGTTTCAGGCACTAAAGCTGACCTGCATTTCCACATGATACATTGCAAACAAACAGGTATGAAAGGTCTCTTCCAAAACCTGTGTCACTGTGTTAATGCTGTGCCCACCAAACCCTGCCCAGCAGGCAGTCGCTCCCTCTGACACTGAGGGATCCCCTCCAGGCACCCCAAAGAGCAGCAGGGCCTGCCCACATCCTTCTGCAAGGCCCCAAGTAGCCAGGAGTGCCCAGGAGCTGCTCTCACACTGTACTAACACACAGACAGAAATGGAGACCTGCATCTTTAAAGTTCTTCAGCATTAAATCAGCGATGCAGAGCCGCAATTATATCAAGTTATTCTGCCGACATGAATCCTGGCGATACAGACTCAGACCAGCAAAGCTGATTAGTAGTGTTGGAGCTCCCTGCATGCTCCTCCAAAACACAATTAAAAAGAGTTTTATTCCGAGTAACACGGGGGTTACAGGGTCAGAAGAGTTTCCATTTCAAAAGGCAGCAGGATACAAACTAGCAGGAAGGGGAAAGCAAATTGCCCAGATTTTGTGCTAGAAATATGTGGGTATTTAAGCTGGTGGACTTCAATTCCTTACCAAAATTTTTATCCCACCATTCCTAAGGAAAATAGGAAAATGGGTACAAAGGTAAACCTTTCTATATTGTCATGGCAATAACCCTGCTTCCCCCTGAAGCAAGTACAGGTTCTGCCACCTTGCTTCAACTTTGGGCTTCCCCATAGAGTCTTACAAAGAACAGATAATAATCCTTTTGACTTTCTACATTTTAAAATTTATTATGATTAAAACAGAAAAAAAAATTAAAAATTGTACAGGAAGATCCAGTAAATAGTTTCTTGTCCAGAATTGCTTTAAGGAGCCAAAAATGCAGTCTCCTAAGCCAACAAAAAATAGAAATATTGTCCACTGCCTGGCAGTTGGCAAGTGCACCTTGTCCCAGAGTTCTTTCTGTGGCCCAGTCTGGTTGCAGTCAGCTGCCTTCCTGCAGACTTCATAGAAGACTGCTTTAAGGAGATTCTGTATCTACATATTTTATGTTCAGTTTCTATGAAATTAGATTCTGCACAGAGGACAAAAACGGTGGAGATTTTCTTGGCTAGAGCTTAGAGGAGCAGAGCTGTTGGATTTCACAGAAACCAGCCAATAACAAACAAAAAAAAATCCTAAATGTCAGTGAAAGCAACATGGAAAGTGATTTCATCTAAATTTGAATGATGGACAGATCTTGCAGGGTCAGTCTGATTTGGGATTTCCAGAAGCTTTCCTCAGACCAGGGTGACCTTGTCTCCAACTCTCTGAAGCCATGGGAAAGGGAGATCTTTCCTCAAACACTGCCAAAGCAACAGGCTGCTTCTTCATTCCTGGCTTTTCTGCTAACATAAAGATAGAAGCAGAGAAGGGCTTTACTCCATAGTTTCTCTAAATACAGCTACAGAAATAAAACAACCCTCTTCTGCATAAACTGATTTCCAAATATTTGTCATATTACTGGAGCACAAAGAAACATTCTTATTATTAAAAAAATAAATTAAAAAATTCTAAGATGAAGCAGATCCCAGGTTTGTAGGAAAAAAGACAAACAGTTTTGGAATCTTGCAGCCAGGCTTTTGTGTTTATCCCCTCTCCTGACCCTACATGCCATGGAAAAGCTTTAGCTGTACAACTTGAAGGATGCTCATGTGCTTTTATACTCAAGAAAAATGTTTTTGTAAATAATCACGCCTTTTCTGCTTTATGAAAAGCCTTTTTTTTAATAAGGAAAATATAGCCTAGTTAATATTTGTTTTAGTAATCAGATCTGGCCATGAAAAAATGGAACAATTACAAAAATGGCTGTAGAAAATCCTGCATGTCTCCAGATTAGGAACAACAGGATAGTTCATCACCAGGCACTGCTGACATTGAGTTTTCTAACCAGATAAAATGTTTAGCAGTAGTTATATCACTGCCAATTCCTTTGGTTAGTAGCAGAAAGGTGAAACCTGGGATATGTTTGCTTAGAAAAAAAGAGGTGTTATTTTTCCTTTTTGTTACGACCTTAAAACATTGTATCTAAACTATTTATTCTACATACACATTCAAAACTACAAATGAGTAATTATATATACTTACATATATAATGTTATATAGAGGGTATATTATAGCATTCTATATTATATATATTTAATGTACATTATTCTATTGCAGAATCCTATATTGAGTCATTTTTATAGCACAGCATTATCTGATCCCATGCTGCCTAGGATTAGCACTGCAAATATTCTAAAAACCAAGCTGAAGTTGTTAGTGATAGTACAATATCCTTACACTTGATTTATAAACAAATTTTAATAAACTGAAGATATCAATGCATTAATTGCTCACCTCACTCTGAACAGAGCCACATCCACATGCCCTTGTCCCTGCAGCCAGGCTGCTCTTCACTCCCTGGACTCTGATGTCTCAGGTGTAAATGCTTATCTGTTTTTTAAGAAAGCAACAGAATTTTAACTGGGCCTCAGAACTTGGGGTTTTGTCTGTACAATGATTAGACATTAGTGATAACTAGACTCCAAGCACTGTATTGTTATTAATGCTTCCACAGTACTGGAAACATTCCAAACCTGGAGACGCAGGAAATCCATGAGTTATGGGCCTCACGCCCAGGTCTCCAAGCAGAATTTTCTCCTCTCTTGCAGGCAACTGTCTCCACACCTGGTCCAAGGGTTTGGTCCCTGTCGCTCTCTGCAGAACCACCTCCCACTCCTGAATCCAGCTTCCAGCCATTTCTGCAATGTGCCTCAAAGCAGTTTTTGTTGTTCCATGAAACCCTGGTTCAGGGAACATCTCACATTCACAGTGACTTGTGAAATGCTAACTCAGAGAAAACCAGTAATGTTTGGCACAAGGTAATCCTGTAGGGAGAATGCTGCTTGGCTTTTATATATTAGTTACATATATAAAATATATTATTTTATATATATTATTATGTATTATTTTATGTAACTATTTTGCAAAATGCAGAACATGTAAATCTATGTGCTGTCCTTTAAAGAACTGGCATCCTAAAGCAAAGGTTCCATGTCAGCAACATCAATGAGCATGAATTCACACCACAAAACTGTGATATTCTCAGCTGAGGCTGCAAACCCCTATCCCAGTGCCCTTTCCCTCAGCCTTGCCCTGTCAGCCCTCCAAACCCACACATCCTGCTGCTTCCTGGTGCCAGCCGGAGACCTGCCACACGCAGTGCCCCAGCACTGCTGAGCTCAGGTGACAGACAGCCTTTGTTCCCAACTTCTTGGAATTTTTCAGCCGCAGTGAGACAACCCGGGGTTTGTACTTCATCTCACAGAGCCTTCCCCCACCTTCAGTTCTGCAGCCTGCAAAGATTGCTTTTCCCACGCTTCCTTCCCCAGCCCTGGCCCTTGGGAAAGAACAAGCAAAATGTTTACAAGAGACAGACTGGTCACAAACTGCGCCCTGCCGAGGGTTTGGTAGCAGCGTTCCTGCTCCCTGTGTAACCAACATCGAAGATCTCCATTTTTAATCATCCGAAATCAGCTTTTTTTTCATTTTCAGCCCAGCTAGTTGAGACCTCCCCCACCCAGAGGATGTCAGTAGGGCAACGCACTGTTTTTCACCCACAGAGCAGAGCCCATGATAAATAACACTCAGAGCTCTGTGAGGATGAGTGTCCTCTGCAGCTCACAGCCCAGAGGCTTCATTATTGCATCGCCCATAATTCAATTCACCCTTCCTAAAAGGTCTCTTTCTGCACCCAACCCCCACCCCTGAAAACACGTCCCACTAATAATTCCCGATTAATGCCGTCAATTACCAACTCTCCCCCAGCCCCTCTCCATCCCCTGATTGGGCTGGAATGGAAGGGAAGCAGCATCTAACCGGGGAGGAATAGAAGTAGGGGTAAAATAGCAATAAAAAGTAATTACATAAAAATGCTAAACATATTACATCTGTTAGTTTGCTGAGCCCAGTGGGCTTGACAATTCCAGGTTTTTACCATTGTCCGCGCCCAGACAGACAAGAATAAGAGAAACAGGGAAAGGATCTTTCAATAAGATTATTAAATCAGTGCATGAAAAATAAGTCGTCATTACATTGCAAAAGGGAGAGAGAAACTCGCTGAAATTTCTTTCTGCAGCTTTGCCTTTGTGATCTGCAAGGTGCTGTGCTCCTGCTTACACTCTGTTGCCCTGGCAACGTACTCCTGTAAAATAAAGATTATTAAAGCGCATATGATTATTTGGCCGCACAGTGAATGAGGCAGCCGCTTCTGAAATTCCTTATCAGAGAAATTCAATTTTAGGCCAAATTGTGTTTTCACTGCCTCTCAGCTTCTCCCTCCCCCCCCCGCAATACCAATAAACCCATCATCTCCCCAGCTGTACATGATACTTTGTCACTAACTCTTTCATGCCTTTCCTTTCCCATTCCAGGTTTTATTTTTATTCTGTCAAAGCAGAATGCTCTTCCCAATTTGTAGAAGGTTTTTCTTCTTTACAGGTTTTTTCTCCTCTGCACAGCCAGCAGCCTCCTTGTGCGCTGTGGCAACGGGAGGGACATCCCCCTCCAGCCCAGACCGGAAGCCAGGGCCACATTCCAGCTGGGATCTCTGGAAGGTGAAGGGTGAGCTCGGAGGGGTCACCTGAAATGTCACAGCACACAACTGCCCTTCACACCTAGCGGAACTTCATCTGATGCAGGGCCTAGGTGGCCCCTGCTTGCAGCTCATCCCTGGGGAGCTGCTGCGCAGCCCACAGAGATCCCAACCAGGTGTTTGAGGCACCGGTTCTATTGGCCACAGCCCCCCCGGGCCCACTGAGGGGCTCCCCAGTGACAGACAGCCCCTGCCAGGCGGCACCAGCACGGCCGAGGCTCAGCGAAACCTCCGCTGCCCGACCCCACCGCCACCGCCAGCCCCCATAGCGGTGGCCACGGCAGCGGGCACCTGTCCCTGTCCCTGCTCCTGTCCCTGTTCCTGCCCCTGTCCCTGTCCCTGCCCCTGTCCCTGCTCCTGTCCCTGTTCCCGTCCCTGCTCCTGCCCCGCTGTCACCGCACGCACCGCTGTGGCTGCGCCCTGTGCCCGTCACCGCTACGGCTGCACAGGGCCCGCGCACGGCCCTGGGGGCACGTCCCGCCGGGTGCCCGGGTGAGGGGCCGGGGCCGGGGCCGGGGGGGCCGCCGGGCGGGGCCGGGCCGGGGCCGTGCGGCGCTGCCGCAGCACAGCAGGGGGCGCTGCCGCCCCGCCGCCGGCCCGCGCCGCAGGGCGGGCCCGGAGCGCCCGGGCCGGGCGGGGGCGGTGGCGCGGGGGCCGCACCGGGGGCAGCGCCGCGGACAGAGCGGGGCTGGCACCGCTCCCCGCCCGGGCAGCGGCCTCCTGAGCAGCCGGGGGCCTTTAGCAGCTCTTCGTGCCCTCCTGCAGTTTAATTAAAAAACAACGGCCCGATTGGGCAGGTGAATTAAAAATAAAACAGCGCATCACGCAGCCACAGCGCAGGGCCCGCCCGGGGGGCGTGGGGGCTCCCAGGACCCACCAGTGGCCCAGGTGGTCCCTCTCCCGCCTATCGCATGCTGGGGCTGAGACCCGAGTCAACGTAAACGCACCCCGTTCACCAGGCAAAAGGGATTCTGCTACTTCAGGTAGCATTAAAAAATGACGCCGACTCCAGAAAGGAAATGAAATTGCTTCTTTTAATATTAAACTTGTAATTGTTCCTATTTCTCCTCAATGTTTGATGATGGCAAGCCGAAGCGACTGACAGCCTTTGTGCAATTCTTGGAGGGCGACCGCAGTGCGGCGAGGAGGAGTGAGGATTTCTGAAGGCAGAACGGTGCAGATGAAAGCAAGCCTCAGAACTAACGTGTGTGCTTTATTTTTTAAAGATGGAACAGAGAGGAGGCACAATTACCCCAGATTTAGAAGATGTGAGTTCAAGCCCTGACCTACTGAAGCTTCCCATACCTTAGCTTCTCCTCCCTGTCTTAAAACCAGGGAATAGCTGTTGCCTACCTGGCAGATAATTGCAAGGATAAATATCTTGGAGGCTGGTTGGTGCAACAGAAAAAATGCCTAATATTGTCAACACACAGTATCTCAAATCTGGCCTCCAGTTTGCTTATAGTCAGCAGAAGATAACTGTGATTAATAACAGGGACAGGATCGGAAAGGGGACCAAACGAGGATGAGTGGGTTTCAATAGAAATAGGTTCACCAAGGCAACACCTGGAAAATTTCCTTTATATTGAGGAGGGGAGTGGTCATCCACCATCCCTTTGATAAACACAAATATATTTCAGGAAAAAAAACCCCAAACAACAAAGCAACAATTGAGTCATAGAAGCAGCACTAGACAGGTTTAGAAAATCCTCGCAGACAGCATCATTCCCTGTACAAACCAGGGCAACTTCCTGAGCTCATTAGAGAAGTGTGATTCCTGAACTCTGTTCTCCAGTCTGGCCAATCCACCTGTGCTATCTCCTAAGGCTGTTGCCAGAACCAAAACACCTCTTTGGTTACTGAGATCACTTTTGAAGGGCAGCAGAAGCCTCAGTTTCCTCTGTAAGTATGAACAGGCTCAGTTACAATCTATAGTGATTTTGGACTGCCCCAAACAGCTCAAGTTCTTCTCCTAGAATGTAAAACACACAGAGGTCCTGGTTCCAAAACATTAATGATTTGAAATAGCTCCTACAAGTGGGCAAAAAAAGTGTAAGAACAGTTAACACCGATCGGAGCAAGGGTCCACCCATTTTTTTGGTGCTAGGTTACCTGTCTGGGAGCACTTCTGGCTCACCTGGAGCAAATTACATCAGTGGTCATAGTTTCTAGGAGCAAGAAAGTCTTCTATAGACTGGAGAACCCATAGCATGGAAATAAGAGAATCTAAAGGATTTTGGGAAAAGGGACAAACAGTTGGCTGTAAATTCCCTGAGTGGCTTTATTTCTGGTGTCCACATTTTTAAAAGGACACGGGAAAATTGGAGACAGTGCAGAGTCATAAAAATTATTTGAGGACTGGAATAGCTGCCTCGGAACAAGAGGCTTAAGGAGCTCAATCTGTTTAGTTTATTAAAAAGATCAAGAGATAGCTTGATTACGATGTATAAGTACCTTCAAAGGGAGAAAATACCAGGTCCTAGAGGGCTCTTTAATCCAGCCAAGAAAGGCATAACAAGAACCAATTGCTGGAAGCTGAAGCCAGACCAGCTTAAATTAGAAATCAGGCACAGTTTTATAGTGAGAATGATTAGACATTAAAACCCCTGCCTTATCAAAGGAACGAGGATTCTTCATCTTTTAATATCTCCAAATCAAGACAGGATGCCTTTCAGTAAAGTAAGCTTGAGTTTAAAAAAAAGGCTCAGTGCAAGGGTAATTGAGCGATACTTAATGACTTATCATAGGTAAGGAAAGTTCTAACATCTTAATTTGGAATGACGGCTCGAAATTTGGCAGCACGTAACTCTGGCAACAGGTACATGCCGTCTGCACTGTGCAAGGAAATCTGCCGAGACCTGGCTGTGTTCTTTGCCTCAGAGAAAGATCAGATGGCAGGTGCCAATCAGAGACATGATAGTGTAAAAACTGACACCACTTTTCTGTATTCAGCACATTCTGTGTCCTGTGAAGGCAGAGCCATGATGGTGGCACTATAAACGAGTCTGCTGAAGCCCCAGGTCACGTGTACGAAGCCATAATAAATATAAATTAAAGTTCTGAATGATCAGACTGTGGCTGTAGTTACCAACTACAGCTGAAAACAGGACACTGGCTCGTGGGTGGAACTAGCTGCGTTTGTCCCCTTTGCTGGGGATGGATGTTCCAGGACTTGTTGCCAGACTGTCTAAACTAGGCCTAGATGCTCCATGAGAGCAGATGGATACAGGGAACGAGGCTGGACCCAGCAGTGAGACACAGGAACCAGGCAGAGAAGGCAGGATTGATCTTGTTATTTAATTACACAGCAGTTGTGGATTTGCATAAGGCTAAAATACACCCCGGTGGGTGTGAGGAAGAGTTCGTGCACCTACATGAAAACACAGGGAGCTTCCCAGCAGCATCACCCAGGGTTTTTACATTACTCTATATCTTTATGTCATATTCCCTCTTCAAAGCTTAGTATCAGTCTTTAGGATTCTTGTTGTGGAAGATCTTTGTGCCATGGCCATCATCCCCATCCTTCTCTGAACACCTAGATCAGCAGTCTCGAAGTCTCCCTAAGTAAAAAAATTTTGAGTGTGCACCCCAATGTATGTATATCTATAAATTATCTCCATGTACTAATCCATTATGTACTTTATAAAACATACACAAAAATAGGCATTTACTAAGGAAAAGGATGAAATAAACACTATTTAATTTTTTTAAAATTATTAGCTGTAAAAAATATTAAATATTAAAATATAAGAAAATATTAAAAATTCAATATATTAACTGTAAAAAAATATATATATAATGTGTCTTATACATCCCACTGTGGAGACCACTGATCCACAAGGCACCTACAACTTCTTCTAAACAGTTCTGTGCAGGTGCCTCAGATTCCCTGAAGGGAAAGTGGCAAATTACTGAAGGCTGAGCCTTGGTGATGTGACACAAGGGAACTGCCAACACTGGCATTTATAGGGAGCTAAGACAGGGCAAAACCTGACCAGCCACCACCATGCAGAACATCTTCAGGAGCTGAACAGTGCAGCCATGTTCTCAGGTAAGGCTCTAAACAAAACCTGCTGTGACAACAGAAGCACTGACCCCAGAGCCTGTGGTGAAGCCAGCTGTGGAGAGAGGCTTAGTAAACTCCAAGGTTCTTTTGTGCTGAGCGTGATATAAGATGTGGCGCAGTGCCAGAGAAACACTTGGTGCTGGATGTCAAACCATCCATCTGCCTCAGCCCTGGCAGTGGCCAACTCCCAAGCAAGCTGCTGAAGGTGAAAAAGAATTGGACCCCTTCCAAGTCTACCACTTAGGCTTATCACCAGACAGCCAGAGCCAGAGTTCTCTGATGCAGCGCCAGGCAACCAGAATCAACACTCCTGAACTTCTGAAGCGCGCCCTGCAGTCTGGGAGCCCTCCAGGCAGGCACCTGAGAGCTGGACAGTAGAGGGACTTCAAGGTGTTCTGTCCTCAGTTTCTCTGTGGAACCCTCTGGTTCTAGGGATACTCACGGGGTGAAGGAGCATGTTACTACACTATTGTTTATGAAGACCCTTTTCTACAAGATTCGGGTGGAACTGAATCAGCTGAGAGAAGCAAAAGCATGACCAAGGCACGCTCGCTCGGGGACTGCCCACCTGCATTCTCACACCAGGACAGAACCTGCATCTCTGACATTGAGGGAAAACGTTGAAATACATTTGTGCTGTGCCACCGTCTAACAAGTCTGCAATGTTTGTTGGGCATGTGACAATTTCTTTTTCAGGGCTGAACTGTTCTACATCTTCTAATCCAATTTCAGTTGACTCAGTCAATGGACTTTCCATCATTTCCTTCATACTCCCATCACGATGGGTCTCATAAATCTTGCTAATGGAGGATATTACCTGATATCTGAGATACATTTTCCTTCTTGCATTATGATCACAATACATTTCATTTGCATTCCTTAGGCCCTGTCCAAGGCAATTCTTCTCCATGGTTTCTGTTTATGCTCTTCATATGCTTATGGACAAGAACAACACTCTTCATTTATTTTGCCAAGTTAAACACATCTAATTCTTTTCATATTTCTTCATAAATCATTACTTCCAGCCCTTAAATGCAGCTTTACTCAGAAAAATTATTTTAGAAATGACGTTGCCTGGTATCCACACTTACTAATCTCCCAGCAGCTGTTCCATCATTTTTCCAACTGCCAGTGCTTTGCACTAATTTCACAATTTATTTTTTTTGTCTGGGTGCTCTACAGAGCAGCATGGGGAAAATCTTAGCTCTGTAGTGCCAACCTTACACATTTGCATCCTTCACATCATTCAGTTCCTTTTGAATTCACTTTTGCCATCTTGCGTGCAGAAATTAATACAAAAATCATTGAGAAATTTACATCCAATCTGATAGAATTCTGCAACATTGTCACTCTTTTCAAATGCAATATAATCCTTGATCAGAAGTTATGGATAAAAATATTTTATTTATTTTTGGTGTGACACCTACAATGTATTAGATGTTTTAAAAAAGCCTCTTCCTGTAAGTGCAAACCTCATGTTCTTTAATGCAATGCTGGTACCTGAGACTTCCAGTGAAATTTATGTTCCTGTGACTGAGTAGACGTTAATTCTGTTGAAGATTCACCAGCAGAATAAATCCAACCCAAGTGATCCAAACTTACAGAAACAACACACCTTAAACAAGAAGCTATTTTACTACTTTAGGTACCCAGTCATCCACACTTACTAAAAAGACTGGAACAAGCATCCAGGCAGCTCCGTCTGGGAGCAGGGTGTACCTCAGCAGAGGTGCACAGCTGGCAAACACACTTCCAAGAGCAGCAGCTTTTTAGGGAATATGCTTCACAGATCATGAGCCAGAAAAATTTGGACAATATTTTACCATGTACTGAAATACCGACTTGAATCCTTTCTCTGAGGGGAGGAATAGGAGTGCCTTGCATGGGTTCTGCAATTCCTCGCTATCTCAGCAGTTTATTATCCTCCAAATTAATTCTCCAAGTTTTGGGGAAAAAAAAAATTAATTTCTTTAACATTGAGGACACATATTATGGGTAGAACTGGTTTTCTATTTAGATTCATCCTTTCCAAGTGTTCTATTAACATCCCACATTGTGAAATGTCTCCATTACTCACAGATAGCCTTGTGCTGCTGTGTTTTCTCCTTTGTCAAGGCCCATTTATGAGATCAGTTCAGGGCTCATCCATTTCAGATTCCTGGTTGACTCTCTGTTTAGTAATGATTTCTGTAATTTCCCCCCCCATACACCATAAGCCATTTCTTATTTCGTTTTACAATTTACTCAGCCTTTTTGATTACTGTCCCTCTCTCTATGTTGTAAATAATCCTCAATATTCTGATTTTTGCCCTATTTCCTTTCATCATTTCAAGTAAAGGCGCCTTTGTACCATCAAATCTTTGAGCTACATCAATCACCTCTTGTGTCTTGTATCTTCCTTTATCAGATGAATTAGTTGTGATGTGCTTATGATATATTTAAATCCTTGCCTGTTTTTCTCTCTACTTGTGTTTGTTTTCTTTTTAAATATTTCTTGCACCCATTTCTCTGTCACTAGTTGCTTAGTTTCTTGAAATTTATCAGACTTTTCAACAATCTTGTCTTTCCTGTTATGTGCAGCTTCCTCACACACAGCAAATTCACGAATTTATTGCGTTCAAAGCTGACGTAGAGCTGCTCTTCCCCTGCTCAGACCCCACCGAGCTCAGGCAGAGCTGCAGCTCTGACAGGGAAGTTCTCCCTCTTTTCATTCCCTTTCACAAATCTCCGAGCCAGGGAGATCAGTGATGTTCTATTTCCATGTTATTGTTCTGAGCAATTACTCCAAAGATCCTACTGATACAGATTTGAAAGAGCAAGGAAAACAAGAAATTCTCTTTAATTACCAAGGACAAAATGAATACTGACACTTCAGCTGAGGATGAAAAGGATTGTTTCATGTTCCACCTCAAATTCCTCATCAGACATTGAAGTTTCCACTAAATTCTAAGGAAATCAGGGCTGAGAAGGGTCTGCTCTGCTTCTGAACATCTTAAACATGGGTTGTCTGTCACCACGCAGTGAAATGTGTGCTCTGTGCTTCCAGGGACTCCTTAGGAATGTGCTATCATATCTTATCAACACTTATCAAGTGTTGATGCAAAAAGCCCGAAGGAACACGTGTAAGCTGACTTCAGAAGAAGAAATCATGAGGAAGACTCGAGGGAGTTTAATATAGACACCAGGAGTAAAATTTGGTATTAGAAACACTCCTGTAATGCTGAAGGTATCCCAGTGACCAACAAAAAGCTCCGTGCACCTGGAGAGGGACAAAAGAGCATCAAGGCAATGCAGGGCAGACTCTGAAGAAGACTCTGCCAGAAGATTGAGCAAGTCACAAAACAGTGTCAGGCAAACTCGTACCTTTGGTTCTGTTTGTCAGAAATATGGCACTGCAGCACAGGGATAGCAAGAGCAGGTGAGAGCAGGGATTGGTAAGATAAACAGAGTTACAGTGCCACACTCCCTCATACTCATGCACTCAGGGTGGTGTTTTTATTAACACATGCATCAGGTATTTTGAGTCACAGACAGACACAGCGTTTATTAGCTGATTAAAACCAAAACACTTTTGCAAATTTAAATAAATTATAAAGCTTAAAAGAAAAAGAAGGGTTGAAGTTATTTATGATGCCGATTAACCAGCTCTCACACTGCTCACTGCTGAGTGCTGCCCAGGGAGGATGGTTGTAGGTTTTGGCAGGCTCTGAACTCACATAGGAAGACACAAAAAGCCAGTTAAGGGCTCCTCAGGCACATTCTAACTGTTTTTCAAAGACTCAAAAAAAAAAGAAACAAAAGAAGAAAACAGAAAACTCTACCAGCTGAAACTGGTATATGTAAAAAAAGAGAACAGGACCCTCCAAGAAGTGGGCTATATATTTCCCACAGTAAAATCTGTGCATGGAGAGCAAAGCTATAATAGAAAAAAGCATCCAAATTGCAGTTATTGTGCCTCAATGATCTCCAGAGGAAATCTGCTTAGTCTGCAACCCAGAGGAGGATTTTCCCACCTTCTAGCTATGAAAATCTGAAACTAATTCTGTGTTCTCTGGCCACTCATAATACAGGCTCTACAATCAAAACATGATTAACAACACTGCTGCTGCTAATGAATAAGATAGAAAAGAATCTACCTCACTCTTATCTAATGTTAATTTTCCAAGAAGAAAGGGAGAGAGAAAGGCAAGGATGACAAAGTAATATTTTGAGGTCAAAGCAGGCAATTGCAATTCCATTCCATAAGGCCATCACTTTCTGAGTAGAATGAGCTGTGATTAGCAAAGGAACCTTACTAGGGGAAAAGAAAAGGTCCATCCACCTTTCAGACCTTCCTGGTTCTGAACTTGACAAACAGATATTACCAACAGCTGCATGCTGGCTAAAGAACCTTTCCCAGCTGGATCCCTGAACAAATCGTCACAGGCAGCCCAACACATAGAAACACCTTTGAAAATATTCCCTATTCATGCTCAGACCATTTTTTTCTAAACATAATAGTGGTTACAGGAAATTATAGATTCTTTCCCCATTTTTTCCATGACTTCTTCCTCAGTTCTGTCTACAAATCCAAAGTCTCCTGTCCTCCCAAAATCCAAAACAGAAAGCAAAGTATGTTTCCCTCCTCCTCTCCACCAGATCAGCACAAGCTATTCTCAACATCAGGTCAATAGCAACACAATGGGGAGAAAGCTTTTCAATATTAATTTTTTAAGTTAGTCCAATTAAAGATAACACCTTCAATCTCCCTTATGCTGCATTTTCCAAACATTTTAAAACATTGGATACAAAATGCTGATCATGAAAGAAGCTGAAAGCTAGCTGCTGAGCTCTGCCAGGAGGAAAAACTTTGTCCCTAGGGAACTGGCCAGCAATCAGCCATGTGATCCAGCAAGTTACACCAACCTCTGTCCTACTCCAAGGGCTTGCTTTAATCCAATTGTTTAGATACAGCTTGACATTATTATCCCAGATCTCATTACCACATTGCAGAGAACAGTCTGTAAGTCCTGAATCGAGAATAAAGAGCAGGCTGCAAAATACACTGTTTATTCCCGGCTACACCAAAAAACCTCTGCTAACACCAACCCATCTTTGCTTGGAGCGAGGGGTGGACAAACATGATGGAAAAAGCAATGTTGATGTAATATCGAGAAACAACCAAAAAAGGAAAGTTCAAAGCTCCTCTCTTCCCCTCAACGTTTTAGGTGTAGTTTGGAAACACCCACACTTTCACAGGAAAGACAGGGCAGGTGCCAAACTCTGGTCAGAGACCCACCTGTGCCAGGAAAAACTAATGTGCCCTCCACCTCCAATAGGCTCTTAATCAATTATGTGTTGTACCCAGGTTATCAAATTACATTTATCACTCTTGAAGCACTGTCCAGAACTATCTT
Organism: Lepidothrix coronata; assembly: GCF_001604755.1. Lineage (NCBI taxonomy): Eukaryota > Metazoa > Chordata > Aves > Passeriformes > Pipridae > Lepidothrix > Lepidothrix coronata. The sequence continues at coordinate 2,459,273 of NW_016690234.1, read as the reverse complement.
CCACCTCTTCAGTTTGAGGGACCAGTGCAGGATTCTCTCTTCCTGAATAATTTGAGTTGGACTGAAATTTAGCAGGACAGCAGAAGATGGCACCAAAATCTGAGTGCATTAGTACCTGTGCACACTATTGCTTGGAATTACCATTTCATGTGATGATTTCTCACCATCTGACTCTCAGGCCATGGAAAGTGTGGCACAAAAATGCATTTATGATTTTGGCCTTTACAACTAATTCCATAAATTTTACTAGATGTTGTTAAAAAGTATTTCCCTTTCTTTTTGTAAACCAACTGTCCTCAGTTGGTTCCTGCACTAGAATAAGCAGAAACAGCAGTTACCTGTTCACATTACTCATGTGCCACAACCTGCTCTCCCTGTGCCACTGATGCAGGCACTTTTCCCTGTGCTCAATGTTATTGCCTGGAGTGTGTCAGCAACTTCCAGTTCCACTCTGCAAAAACACTGATAAAAACTTGGGACTCTGAGGATGAGGAGAAGAAAAGAAGATAAATATACACACGCAAAATAAACAGTGGGAGTAATTGCTTGCAAGGCTGCTACTGCTTCAAACTCTCTTGATTTTGAGGGCTGCTATTATGATAAAACTTGGTTATAGTCCTCTGGAAAGTGGCAACAGACTGTCATGATATCCAACATGGAAACTGATGTTATTACATGGCATCCAAGCAGCTCCACCAACCCAGGCCAGTATTCCTTCATTGCTAAAACAATGATTTAGCTCCCAGCATCACACTCAGTCAATTATTTCCACTTCCTCTTTAATACATCAATTTTTTTATATTTGTTTAAATTCTAGGCAGCAAGAATGAGAAATCTTGTCATCTTCTTCCTGAAGAGCCTCACATACTGAGCACTGCTAAATATTTGGCAAGATAAATGACAGAGCTGCTCTAAAGGAGTCATGCATTCTAGAAAATAAAAAAAACATACATCTCTTGTCTCTTTTGTCAATGTGAAAGGTGAGACACCTAAAACATGGAATGGTAAAACACTGAGGAAAGACAGAAGACATGACCATGTCAATTTAGGTGTAAGGTTATCCCATTTCCTCTCATTTCTGAGGATGTGACATGCTTAGTTTTTCAGAAAGATGTGCAAGAGACCAAAGTAAAGGTTATTGGATCATGCTGGCCTGAAATCTAGGAAAAAAGCTACCTAACTGTTAGCTTTGCACACAGGTAGTGTTGGATTTGACTCTGCTGGGGACTCAGACACAAGCTGGAAAGCTCAGATGCCCGTCACTGGCCATCAGAACATTCAACCTTTGCAGCCAAGTTTACAGGGATGTCCCACAGTACCACCAGCCTTTTGGCCAGTGAAAAGGGCACGACTTCCAAGTCACACCCTCCTTGAGACCATACTCAAACAGTGCTGCACAGGATCCCACAGAGGCTCAGTAAAGCTATGGATCAGGAGGGCCAGAACATGGAATTTTCCACCCCAGAAGCAGAGTGAACGGCTGGGTGAAGACTTCTGTATGAAGAGATCAAGTGGGGACACCTCCCTCACCACCAAAATGGTGCTGCACACCAGAGTATCCCATTAGCCCTCCCAGATGGAAAAATACTTTTTTCCCCTCAATAAAAGAACAGAGACCATTGATTTTTCTGTTTATAGAGAGCAGGCAAAAAGAGCTCAGGCAAAGTTCTTCTCCAGTACTTGTTTGAGATAGAGTGTGTGACTGGGTTTTTATATCTGAAACAATTGCATCTCAAACTATGAAGCCCGAGTGTTCTCCAGCTCACACCCATGACAGTGCAGCACCTGTGGCAGGGGGGATTCTGAGGGACAGAAACTTCTTTTCCAGAGGAAGAGGGTGGCTGGCACCTGACACAACTGGCCTTCAACTGAAAGGAAGAGGCTGCAAGGCTTTAACACATTATCTGATTTACACTATTATTCATAATGCCAAAATATTTGAAGTACAAAAAAATATTATTCCAGCTCTTTCTTGGGTGCACATTGTAGCACACTCAATGACCACCTTACCCCTTTGCAAAGGGTGGCACAGACACTTCATAAATGTTTACTCCAGGACTAAAATATTTTTGGTTCAGTTTGCATATGACTTGCTAGCAGGCTCCCAGGTTCATCTGGATTATTTGTTACATTTTTTGAAAAGTACACATATACACATACTAAATTCACTTTAAAAGGAAGGATCCTGAAAGACTGCTCTTCAGTAAACAGGAATGCCAATATCCTCCATGCTAACAGCCCTGACTGAAGCAGTTTACTTAAGAGGAGGAATTAACTCCAGGGCAGTTATTCTGCTGAATGTCAATAGACAGCAGCACTGAGAAAACCTTTTTTTTTTTTTTTTCTGTTGGTTTGGGAAAAGGAATCTTTGAAAGTAGAAAACAGCAAAAAATAAAACCAAACCCAGCAGTTATCAATGGATGAATTCTAATATCAATTATTAAAGATAATTCTAATATTTGTCTCCCAGAATATGGACTTTTTCACAGAAGAAACAGAACAGGAACATACACCCCAGACCCACCATCCTCTCCCTTACCCAGTGCAGTCAGTGGGACAGGACACAATCTTCAGGCTGAGGCATTTTTCTGTCAGCGTGTTGTCCAACAGGGAAAGGTATGGGGTGGGGGAAGGCCCACAAGCATTTCCCCCTCTCAGATTATCTCAGACATTTCATTTTGCAGACATATCACGATGAAAGTGTTCAGCCTCGAGATGGGACACTCTGCATGGACTGTGACCATGGCCACCCGCGATGGAATTTGCTGTGTACTCCCTGTAACACCCTCAGCACAGGGAAAGGATCCATAAATGCAGGGAAGGTGCTCCGGGGTTCCCTGGCAGCCATAAGGGGCAGCAGAACAGGATCCCAGGGCACATGGACACAATAATCATAAACACGGACGTCTAAGTAGTAAAGATATTCTGAACAACTTCAGCTAAATATTTCAGTGTAACATTTACAATGCTGTCTGCTAAGTCAGAGCTCCTGCACAGAGTACTCTGCTCTTTAATGTGTATTTCCAGATTAACTTAATATTAATTTCCCATTGAGTTTTCAGTCAAACTGTGGGACTCCACTTCTTTCCCATTAGTATTTTGGTGAAGTATTTTGAACCCCCTACTGTGTTACCTGGTTCCATCTGTTGATGTTTCTTTCCTGACCACCTCATCCCTCCAAGCTTGCCAGTATTCCTCCCTTGTCATCCCATGTTAATCGGTCCCTTATCCTCACTGCCACCCCATGTCTGTCTACGCTGAAGAAAGGAAGAAATGGAGGAAGGGGCTTATTGAGGCAGCAGGGAGACATGGAAAGAGCCTGCAGATACTGAGAAGGTTGTGACAGAGAGTGAAAACCCTCCCCCATGTTCATGGAACACAAAAAAAGTAGAAATACATATGAACTGTAGTAAGGGAGATTTAGATTAAGTAAAGGAAAAACCTAGTCTCAAATAGAAAGTATAATTAAGCACTGGAATACATTTCCATAAGGATATCAATTGTCTCTAGAGATGGAGGAACCTTCCATGGTCCTTTCCAGCCCTAAATCCAGTGATAAATCCTTGACATCCCTTTCCCTTACCTTTCAGACTGTTCTTCACTGTTACCTTGCAAGATAACCAAGTTTGATTTTTTCATTTAACAAATGGTGTAGGGTTACTAAATCTTTTGGTATAAGAAATTGCTTGTCTAAGGCACACTAGTGATCCATAAAGGCTGACAGCCTGTCTGCAAGGGCTGCCAGCAGCAGTGTGGAGAGAAGAAACTTTGCTGGAGAGACTTGCAGAATAATCGGTTTCCATGTGCCCTCCTGGTCTCCAGCCACTAGAGTCAGGAGGAATGGCAAACTTCACAAAACTGTTTCAAAGGAAATCATCAGAACTTAAGATTTTCTTGCTATAGCTCTGAATCTTACCATATTCTTCAGCTGCAAAAAATAATCCTAAAGGCTAATTTTAAATTAGGGGAGGAAAAGATTTCAGTTTATTAGTTTTGGTCTTGAGTTTTGAGTTGTATCAAGCGTTTTTCTACTTGTTGATGTAACAAATACTAAATAGAAGTCTCTTTCATATATTGTATTTTTGTGCACTGACAGTGCTTCAGGCAAGCTCCAGTTGTTTTGGCAGCTAACAGAATATTTATCTGCAAAGAGAATTCTCGCGTTCAATGGGACATAGAGAAGTTCTACTGCAAATTCTTTTAGAGGAATTGCAGGATAAGCAATGGAGATCAGCATCTGACCCAAGATTTCAGCACTGTGGTGGTTAAAACAGTGAGAGAAAAACAATGTTGTTTGGCACTTAGAAACCTGTTTCTAATCAGCTGAGCTACTCCTATGGGGTCAAATAAAAATGATTAGCTTATTAAAAGCATAGCTTTGCTATTTAATAAGCAAAAATGATTGAAAATTCTGTTCCAGATCCTGATAATTTTAGTGTTTCTAGTTAAGCCTACAAAATTGCATTCATTATTAGTGTCTAGATTCATTAACAATTCAATTTATAGATATTAATGCTTATAATGCATGCTTCACTTGCCAAAACTTGAAGAGAAATTGTTTCAATTAGCTTTCATGGATCATGGATCCTACCGGCTGGGTATTTTTAGACAAAAGATACAAACACATCCCCAAGCAATGCTAATGCACAGCTGGAATCCGTATGGAAGGTCAGCTAACGGTTTAAAAGGAAAACCAGTAAATGATTTTTACACAGAACAGTGAGACAGGAACAGAACCAATCAAAGATTTGCAGGTCACACCTCTCCCCTCAAAAACGCCCCAATTCTCTGGGCTTTGTGCAGGATTTTTAAAAATAAGTGAGCCCATGAAGATATAAGCTGGTGACCGGATTAAGGAATGCTTGCCAGGCTGTGACAAGGCGTGCCAGGTATGCACGGGCCCAAGGCAAACTGCTCCCTTCTCATTCAAACTACGTAATTAAAGTCAGCAATGAAGCACCGATGTAGCCAAGGACAGATCTGTGATCAACATTTTATCTTTTTCCTTTAGGTCTGTCAGACTCAGGGAGAACAACCCAAAATCTACACAAACAAATCTGTGCTACACCTGCAAACTACAACCCCACAAGAGGACAGAACAGAACACCTTGCTGAGCTGGCCAGGTGCCCAGGGCTATCCCTGTGAGAACAGGAGGCCTGGGAGTAAGCAAAGCTGTCCCCAGTGTCACACGGACACTGCAGCAGCAGGAGCTGAGCCCTGCTAGGCTCTGAGCCATGCATGACCCAGGGGAAGTACACAGCCTCGGGACCAGCGAGTTCAGCTGAGCACTGAGAGGACACATAGGATCGCTTGGGTCCACAGCCTGGACTCCATTAATATAAAAAAGTTACTAGAAGAAGTTGGCCTTTGATGTTGCCAGTAATCCATTCCCTTCTTTCTCCTCTGCTGAACATTCAAAACACCAGTTGGACAGTGGTGGGATTTTAATGCAGCTACTACATGGGCGGTATCCTGAGGTACATCAGGTGTCTCTAAAGGCACTGCAAGTCCCGCAGACCAAGAACTGACTGGTTGTTCCTGCTTCCTGAGCACAGGGTTACCTGGCACATCAGTGTCAGCCCAGCCGAAGCCCTCAGTCCATACCTGCTCACAGCACCACGGCTTCTCTCCCATCTGCACATCTGCCTCTGAGATTCAAAGAAAATTGGTGTTTCTGCAAACAAATAACTTCAGTTTGTGGCTCTCCTTGCTCAGAACAAGGTAAATTAAATTCCAGGAATATCAAAGATACTCAGTATTTATCCAAACAGTCTAACCAACCATTCCTTCATAAAGCTTGTCTTTGTTTCAGAAGTGTCTAGACTATACAGATCAATTAAGTTATTTCTTTTGAGCTGGCTTCTTTTCGGAGAGCACTCTGAAGAGTGCTGACCACAGAGGTGTCTCACAGGCATCTCGCTGCTGGGCTTGAGCACATCTCTCTCATGTTTATTTGTAGGGCAGAAGTCAGGCCCACACTAAATTCTTTGCCAGTGACGTGAGAGCATGTGCTCAGCTGGAATTTCTCTGCAGAGAAAAGCAATTAAGAAAAAGATTTAGAGAAGTACCATCAGCCCTGAAGTTGGCTGGAGCCTGCTCTGCGGAGCAGCAGTGTTAGCACAGACCCACTGCTGATCGAGGCGGCTTCGTGGCCAGTGAGCTCAGAGGTACATCTTGCTAAATAAACATTTCTGTGGAGTTCAGACTTAAGTCAGGATAACCTTGTTATAACTCAGTGAAGGCAAACCCAAATGATCCATCTTCCAGTTTGACTTTACTCTAAATTTGGTACCAGAGAACAGATTGGTGCTCCATTCAGGCTTATACTTTGGCAAAGCAGACAGGATGAAGAAGCCCCATGGCCACTTGTACTTACACCCAGGCTATTGCAGGCCTCAGAATTAAAATAGAAAAGTCATCTAAACAACTATTTTTAATGATGTGATGTGTCTTCACCCGCACAAAGCAATAAGGAACATAAACTCACAGACCTTAACCTGCACTACCCATGTTCCCAAATTCATTAATTCAAGATTACAGTTTGAACAGTATTTAAAAAGAATCAACTCATTAAATAAGAAAAATGCCTCACAAACCTATCAGCAATGCAGCGGCAATGGGAGCCTGACTGCCAGCAGCTGTGGTCAGCAATGAGGTCATTAGCAACACCGCAGTGCTGGTCAAGACCATCATTCATTTGGTTTTGAAAGCCCACAGAAGTCTGACTTGCTCTGCCATGGAAAAGAGAGAACAAACAGATTTCAGTTATGAAAAGATCCTGTTTATCACCTCTCCCACTTCCTGCAAACATGCTTCTAGACCTCTTCTACCAGCCTCTGAACGTCCTGGTTCTTCCTCTGACTGTGCAGAGTCACAGAACAGCCCAGGCTGGAAGGGACCTTGAAAGACCATTCATTCAATCTTCATGGGAAAAGGGGCCCAGATGAGATTCTAACATTCTGTTTGGAAGTATCTCCAGTGGTAGAGGCTCCACCACATCCCTGGGGATGTATTTCCTGTCCCTACTCCTAAAGACACCCACATCTGAACTCTAACAATGAGCAGATAAAGACTGAAACCTGGCACGTTATGATTAGCTCCCATATTTAGGGTTTTGAACATCTATGGCGCAACACTGAGCCCACCTGGAAATTGAGTAAATGCATAAATAGGCTCAGAAAGGAAAAGAACTCTCTACTTCTGGGTTCTGCTTAGGTTCAGCATTTTAACAGTTTTATCAGTTTTTCATCCATAGGGTGCTGATTTGTGTTCTTCAATCCTGCACTTGGAAATCAGTCTGGAATCTGATACTACCACAGCTCAATGTGAGACACTGTGCAAGCCTTAAGTCCCCTTAACGTCAGGATGCAAGTTTCTCCTTGGGGTGTCTACAGATTTATTTGTATTTATCATCTCCAAAGAGATAGTGAGAGATAACCTCGGGACACTTGTATCTGTACCCATCTCTGACACAAGACAGGTAAATGGTTAAAAATATAATAGATTTAAACAGTCAGAAAGGTCAGATTTCCAATTACAGAGGTAGAAACAAGATTAAAAATAATTAAAAATTGCATATATTATGTTTGAAAAAAAGATTTTCTCTTCAGTGTATCTTGGAGAATGCCTCTGTTTTACGGGCTACAGGACTGAGCCCAGATTAACCCCCATTTTCCATGTGGCCATTTCAGACCCTAAGTGTTTTAGCACTATCTGGGAGGAGGGACGTGAATTTCTCTCGGTTCTTATTTTTCTGACTATTTTTTTTTCCTCCAAACACTTGAATGATTCATTAAAGCAAAGTTATTTTTGGCAAAGAGCACTTTTCACCAAGAATTGTTTAAATGTTTTTCTTGAACAATTTCCTTTTGTCCTTTTTTAATTCAGTGATTGGTTTTACAACCATAAAAACTTCTGCAGGTCTAAATCCAGGGTGACATATTCCTCCCTCCTTTAACAAATTCCACCCATTTAACAATAACTAAGCTAATTTTTGCATTTTATATTTTGCAGGAAGAAACAGGGCAGTGGTTAGAGGCAGAAGGTTGACATGGTGAGAGGATGATGGAAAAGGAACAGCAGAGATGGATTAGGCACAGAGGGAACCCAGGTGGGACACAGGTGAGACCAACAGAAGGAAATGTTAATGGACACAAGCAAACAAACACCCCCTTTAATTTTCTCTACCATCAAACAAGTTTGCTCATTTCTTCCTGGAAGCTTTCAGCTTTCCATTGTTGTGCCAACCTTTCCTCAAACTGATCTTTGGGTCACTGTCCTTTCTCAGGGGTCTGCAGCACTCGTGGCTCCCATGACGATGACAGGGATCAGCCAAAGGAGGAATTGCAGCTGGGTGTGTTGTCACCACGTGAGAGCAGCAGTGCACACATGAGTTGCAAATATGTTGACTTGAGATGTTGGGTATTTGGCAAAACACTCAGAAACTGCTCCCAGCAGCTGTGAGAGCCCTCTCTGCAGAAAGCAAGTCCATCTCTCCTTGGACTGATGGACAACGAGGCTCCAGAACATGAGACAAAATAGGTGATGAAAATGAATGGGAAAAGGAGGAGATGGTTCTGGAAAAGGTCCCAAGAGTGTCAGATAAGCTGTTATGAGACAGGAGAGTTATTGTGGTTGGGAGTTACTCATAACTTCATATCTGAGCCTCAGGTTCTTTCATCCCTTAAGAGAATTCCTGTGGTGAGCTTGGCAGGTCCCATACCCATATTTTGTGCATTTTGGAAAACAGAGTGGGATGCTCCAGATACCCTCAGGGGAAAAAAAACAGAGTGGGGTGCTCCAAATATCACCACAGGAAAGATTGATTTTGGTTTAAAAAAAAAAAAAAATTGGTTTGCAAGATTTCCATCTTAGCAAAGCTTTGATTCTGACACAATCAGAAATCCCAAGTTTTACCTTGTCGAAAAGACTGGAAATTTACAGCTTGCAGGGAACAAAAAAAAAAAAAAAAAAAAAGACAGCTATTTGTGGCAGGAATGCCTGCTTGGTTTAACCCCCCTCTGCCCTCCTCTCACCCGCCCAGCCCCGCACTTGGGGCAGACTCCATGCTGGTATTTGAACTCAGCCAAAGGAAGCCACTTCCTCATTAAGACATACCCAAGTATGGCAATAACGTGGAGAGCCAAAAGTAGTAACAGATTTATTATTACCACTGTGTGGAAATAAAATGGGTTTTTTTCCCTGTTACTCAATCCAGTTAATTATCCATGCAAAGCAAAGTTATTCCTGGCAGCCACAGAGGCAGAGCTGACTTGGTAATGCTGGGGGTGGAATGGTTGTTATGCAGGAGGAGAAACTAAATAGTTCAGTAAATTAGCCCAAATAGATCCACACTGGTATTGGCCTCTAGAGATTCAAAATACCAAATTCAATGCTTTTAGGCTTATCAGACTTTTTATTTAATAGAAAAATGTCTGATCTGGGACTGCATCATATCCCAAAGACTCTACAAAGAGGTAATTTTTCAGTGTGCCCTGAGGGTAACAGGAAGAATTACAGAAAGCTTCAAACCATCCAGCTCCCACAAGCATCCTGCATCCTGGACTTTCACTAGACCAACAAAGCACAGCCAGCAAGGAATGCTGGTCGTTCCTGAATCCTTGGATGGGTGTTACAAAGCACAGCACTAAGTGCTTCAAGGGCCCAAGTTCTCCTGGAAAAGCACACTCTGATTTCACTGTGGGGAGCCCCAGGCTGAGACTGCAGCACCGTATGTGTGTCACCGGCCCCAGCACAGCTTAGCCTGAAGCACCCTGTACCCTGGCTCCTGGAGCATTCTGGAGGCACTCTGCTTACTCTTGAAGCTTATTTGCCCTAAGTGTCCCCACAGTCACCCCCAGTCAGGTCTTTCCTTGTGAGAAAAAACAAACAGCAAAAAAACAAACACCAAACACACAATGCCACATTCCCTTTGACAGTTGGAGGGAAGCCATCGAAATGAAACCATAGAGTGGAAAAAACCCCAAACCTCCAGAAAGCAAGAGCTGAAAGTGAAGAAAACCACAAAATTTATTCAAAGTATTTATTTGAACTGTCCACAGGCACAGTGATTGTACAAACATGGAACAACGGGAACACAAATGAACACTATGGGAAAAGAAACCCCTGACATTTTTACTGCAGTAAGGACAGACCACCAAGAACAGCCTGACTCAAACACAAAGCATCAGTTCCCACACCAGAGCTGTTTGTGTTGGCTCCAGCAGCCAGGTCCAACCAGAACAGTAAGAACATGCATTCTGCTGATGTTTGAATAACCCCTGCCAACAAATTGATCCCTCAGCAGCCAGGCAGTAGGATATGGGTTCAAATAAATAAATAAGTGTGAGAGAGTAAGAAAGTAGTGGGAAAAGACGCCCAGTGCCACTTTTCTAGCATCAGTGTTCAGTAGGAGCTGAATAACCTGAGTTCAGTAGAATGAATAAAAACATGATAAATTTGTAATTGTTTATAATTGCTTTAAACTGCCATGCCCCAATATAGCCTATTTCCTGAAGAGATTTCATCCTTTCACTCTTTTCAGCCCTTTACAGACTCTTAATACTAAATGGGACTCTGTACCTTTAATTGTCATTTTCCATCTTGCACAAGAAACCTTTTCCACAGCACAGTCTATTTTTAAGTTATAAAACACCCAACTATTTTCTTTTTCCCACAGATGAGAACATTAAAACATTGACATTTTAATCTGTTCTATACAAGAGTGAGTTGTGTCAGCACAGTGCTTCCAGCTACAACAACAGAAAACCCAAGTTTAATTAAAGACAGAGTGGAGAAGCTGCTTGGTGGTGTCTGAACCAGGGATGCAAGGCAGACCCTCACTTGCTCACCATTTTGGGCTCAGGTTCCTCTTTGGGCAACTACTGAGCAGGCAAAAGATGATAGAAAAGGAAGGGGAGGGAGGAGAAGAAACAAATCTATTTTCTCAGTTAGGAGATGTGAAAGGCAAGACCACATACCTGAGAATTACATACATTACAAATTTTACCCAGAAAACAGTAACAGCATGGCACAAACAGTCCTAACACAAATGTGCAGCAGAGGCCACTCACAGCCACATGGGCTGGGGCTGAAAAACATGCACCTGTAAGACTCACACCCACGCAAGCTTAGCCTGCACCTGCTAATAAACGGTTCCCAAATAAACTGTTACGGCAGCAGTCCTTGCACACTTTTGTTCCCCAGTCAGGAACCTAACTTTTCTGTTTCAGTCTTAGAAGTGGTATAAAAATGACTGCAGACTTGTTATGCACCTGGCACCTTCCAGGAGCCCTCAGCTGGGTGAGAATTCTCCTTCCAAACTGCAAACGTGGTGACCCCGCAGGTTTTCTTCTCACTAGTAAAGTCCCAAACCCTGAGCCAGTCCCTAGGGTTTCATTACATCACCCAAACAGAGGGGCTGTGTCATATTATTTGTTTAATAATGAACATGTCAAAACCACTACAAACAGGAAGATCAAGAGAGTAAGAAAAAGCATTTTCTGCAGTAGAAGTGAGACATATTTCTAATGAGTTCACTTTATTAGCATTTCACACCCAAAGTTTCTCTCCAAGTACCTAGAAGTCTTAGTAATGTGCCTCTTGATTTTCTTTAAATATGTCAGTCCATAACCTTATCACTCACTGGCTGGAGAGGAATATTGCTTTGTTTGATCCTGCTCTCTCACAGCTTCAGTTCCAATGTAAAAGGCTAGTTCAGGCTAGCTGATATCCCTAAGGCAGGGGACAAGGCAAAGGGAATAAAGAGTGTTGTGTAAATAAGAATGAAATGGAAACTGGAGATGGAAAAAAGAGAGTAAAAAATATAAGAAAAACACAGTAACACAGTTACCAATTGCAGATCCCAAGCTTTGGAAGATGCAGCTGCAAGTGCTGCATTCCCATCAGACAGCACCACCTCTCCTGTTTATATGAGTACCAACCACCAGCACAGGCACCTGTAGTACCTGATGAACAGGAAGCATTAAATACCTGTTCATGGGGGACCTTTGTTGACAGCCTGGAGGTGATTGATACTCCTGCCTTTCTCAGCGGGTGGGCATGTGCCACTGTTTCCATTTCCAGGCATGCCTGTATATGTGTCAGCTTCACAGCTTTTCCTGTGCCATATTCTAAACTCAACACTTGTGAGTGTGAATTATGAAGAAGTTTCCAAGAGTGCTTTCTCCATCCACTTCCAAAAGACAAAAAAAATAAATAAAATCTGTGAATCCAAGCAGAGCCTTTGGGAGCCCTTCAGTGGATCAGAAGCAGGATTTCACCAGGCAGCTGTAGCTCATTAGATCTGCCACAGAGCGTGAAAGCCACTTGCCAATAGTGTCGGAGACTATTCCTCATGTCAGTCTCCAAGAGGACAGCCCTGACAAAGCCCGAGGGAAGCACACTGGGCTGGGCTCGGAGGGAACAGCCGGGCACAGAGCCGGACGCTCCGCACGGAAGATGAGGTTGAGCTGTGGGGGCAGAGCGATGGCCCGGCTTTCACCCCTGGGCATTGGGGCTTCCTCTACACCACAGATGGAGAAGCTGTCTTGGAAATAAAACCAAGCTGGCCGTGGGCTTGATAACCATGCACCTGGCACAAGCTATTTTCCAATAGCAAGTTTGTGCACCCCTTTGAGGCTTGTTAATCTGCAGTTAACAGCAAAATAAAATAATTCTGGGACCAGTCAAATCAAAAGGATCTCTCACAGTCCAGCATTCAGGTTAATTAGGACTACTAAGGTGCTGCTCCAAAATAAATATAAGATTAAAGCAAACAAAGAGGGAGTCTAGAAAATACTATTTTTGTTCCTGTCATTTAATGTCTGCATAAATAGTAACAAAAATAAGCAGTTTTAACTACAGTACATAACTGGATGGGATTAGCCCCTCTAAATACTGGGCTGGTAGATGTTGCAGCTCTGGGCACAGCATCAGGGTTCAAACACAACGCTGTCCCCTTTGGCTGGTTGCAATAATCTAACGCACTCTAATAACTGTTCTCTTCTGCCTTCACTTCCCTCTTCCCTTTTGATGCCTGCAGCAGCAGCGTGGACAGTTTAGCATCAGCCCCAGTCCCAGGCAGGCTGGTCACACAACATGGCACAGCATCATCGCTCACAGAACACAAATGTGCCGAGGCCTTCACCACCACATACCATAACCTCTAAGTATCCAGTTCCACCCCAAGTACCCCAGCTCTGACATCCTGTCTGCAACAGTGGCTGGGAAGAGTTGTCAGAAATCCAGGAGATGAATGAGCAATGATTTATCCATTAGTGTCTGTTATTTAAGCAAACATCACCCCACCCAAGCCTCCTGACGTTGGTGCAGACTCTGAAGCAATGAAGGGACTTCACAGAAAGCATTCTCTCCACATCCCCGAGAATCAATAATCCACTTGTGCAGTTCACTTGGATTCTATTTTTAAAACTGTTTTTACATCTTACCAGACACAACAGTTTTCCTTCCTAACATACACCTTACTTAGAGAAGTGCTTGCAGAAAGTTGGAAAAAAGCATTATGAATATAGAGCAAATAGCACCAACTAATCTAATTATATACTTAATAACTCCTTAGCATTCCAGAGAAGCAGTGGATTATATTTGACAGTGGAGATGTACTGCAAGAAGAGCAATCTTGTGCTCGGAGCAGAGCTGGCCTTTCTGCAGTGCTTTGCTGTCACTGAGATATGCTCTATGCCAATGGCAGCACAGCCACGGACCTGGTTGTCACAGCTGAGAAGCATTAGTGTCCTCCTGGCACAGGAAAGTATTTTAGGAAAACCTTCAAGAGTCTGATGTCATGTAAGGTACCCTAAATGACCCTATAGACACTTCATTAAAAAGCCAAACTCTACAGCACAGAAACAAGTAGGATTGATGCTCTTGTACTACTGCATATCAAAGAGAATCCTCTCCAAGCAGGTACCAGAAAAAAGACATTCAATAGCAAATTTTATGAGAGAAGGATAAAAACCAGGTAGTTCAACAGTTCCTGAAATCCCAGTGGTGGTCAATAAATCGACTTGTGCTTCACATTATATGAAGAGGCTGTACTTAGCAAATCACTGTGTAAGCTGCCTCAATAACAGCACTCCTGCTATCAAGTTTACTTGCAATGAGTCCAACAAAGAAATTAATTTCTTAGATGACAAGAAAAGGTTATCTAGAACGGGGAAAACACAGGAGACAAAGATTTCCACTAATAAAACAAATATCAGACTCTGAGTTGAATTTGAAGCTATCTTTTTTTCCTCTGAAAGGTTTTAAATCCCTGTAGCCCAAACACTAGAGCTACAAAGAAAACATCCTACAACCTGCCCTGCAAAAAACACAAGAAGAGCTCTTTTCAGCACGTGAGTTACTCCCTCAGCCACATGCACGCTGCTCCTCGGGCAAGGCCCAGAATGAGGAAATGTACTGCAACCCAAGTTCCAGACTTAAAAGCAAACCTCACTTTGAGCTACTAGTTGATTTACTGTCCAAAAACTTCAGTACAATCTAATTTCAGAATTCAGGACATGCCCTTTTCACAAGTACAAAGGTGTTTCTCATGACTCCAAAAAGTAACAAAACACACACCTTCCTAGTCTGATTTTACTGATTTTATTGATCTGTTTATTCCCAAGAGAGAATCCCATCTTATTTTCCAATTATCAATTTTTTCATAAATATTTCCACAAACAGGCACCACTTTCCTCTATGCCCCCCTTTTTTCCTCTCACTATAATACACAGCCTTCAGTTATTGCTCTCATTTCATTCTCTTCACACTTTTCTATGCACATCAAGTGAGCAAACTGACCTGGTTTATCCACATGCCCACAGGAAGTCAGCCACAAACATGAGACACAGAGGTTTGATTTCGAAAAAGTCATTATAAAAAAAAAAAAAAAGCAGATTCCCTGTTTCTGCTGCCCAAAGATATGCTCCCACCAGTTCTTATAGCAATTCAATCCATCTGACATCCAAGAACTCTATGATCACATCACACAACTGGCCTCTATGCTGAATGGCTTGGCAGCAATACTGCACCCACAGGACCAATTTCTATAGATTTGGGGTTAGTTGTAAAAGTTTGTTGAATTTCCATTTCATGGCTGCAAAGATTAACATCGAATTTTAATCAATTATAAGCCAAAGCCATGTAGTTCACCTGAAATAATAACCCAAAGAGATTTAGACCCTCAGCTTCTGTCCCACCTTGATCTAATCCTGGCTGCCCAAACCAGTGACAAAGGCCTTCAAGTTCACAATCACCCGTTTAGTGCCACTGCTAGTTAAGCAGGGGACCTCTAGGAACCACCATCCTGAGAGGGGATTCCTGCAAGCTGAAGTCCCACGGGAAACCAGGACTCTGCTAGGACATTTATAACTTGAGTGAGTGGCTTGAAGTAGGTCAGATGGGAAAGGGTTAAGATCTAGGTTTCGATTTCCATGGTGATTAGAAGAAAGAGCTTGTCTGAGGAGCTGTTTGGACCATTAATGCTCCTTTTTAGTATCCTTTGGAAAACACAGGCTATTTGAAAGGGCAGAGAGAAACAATATGAGGCTGTTTTTTTTTTAAATCTGGTGACTTGAGTAGCTATAATCTTGTCTGTGTGACACTGATCTCAAAGCAACAGAATAGCCAATACAAGACCCTGGCTAGAACAAAATGGAGAGGATAATATAACATTAACGACATAAGTTTACAGAAAATATATTCTTGCACTAGCATGATTTTTAATTAAAAGTTTATTGCTAATTAATAGCACAGATATAGCAGGTTTTTGTAAGGCAGTTGACTTGATGCAAAATGACATTTGATTAAGAAACTCAAAATCAACATGACAGATCAAGTGGGCTAGAGACTGATAGGCCCCAGAATGTAATTGCAGATGAGGCAAAACACTAAATAAATGTTTCCAGCTTATATCAATTAAATATCAACACAAAAGAGAACGGTTTCTTTTATCCCACCCTCAAGAGATGACCTTATGTTATGCAGCAGTTTTGTCTGTACTCTGGAAAAAAGCACAAGATGATTACTGAACAAATTTACAGATTAGAGTCATGAAAACAAGGATCAGTGGTAGAAAGCCATTTAGTTTGCCAGGTAAAGAAGAGTGGAGAAAAGATCACTGTTTTTAATATAGCTAAATGTAAGAAAACATGCCTAAGCCCCACTTCCAGGCTGGCAGCCTCTCTTGAAAGCAGGTAATCTAAAAGGTCACTGTAAAAAAACATTTGTAGGGAGCTTCAGGGAGATACTGTGGGTAAATAGGACCATGGAGATAATTTTGCTTTCAAATTTCCTCCAAAGCTAAAACTACACAAGTGAGGCTTTGGAAAACAGTCGACAGCAGCTGGTGACAGAAACTCACACATTAGAAAAGCAAAACCAACACCTCCCCTCGGAAGCTGCCAAAAGTTTGATTGAAACGGAGGTAAGAAAGCATTTGGGCATCTCATGCGTTCCTTGAAGGTCAAATTGGACAAAACTCAGGTATATGAGAGACAATTAGGAAGGAAATATGATGGATGGCAAGTCTACTGACAGGTCTCTGAGGAACATCCTCATGTGCCAATAACAAACATTCAAGCTCTCCTGCTTCTTCCTTTCATACCTTGTCTTTGCAGATCATGCAGAGCATTAATATTTCTTTTTCCTGAAGGAACTCTCATATCTTGAAAAGCTAAACTTAAAGGGAGCTACTCACACCTGGTGCAACTAAACATTTTGCTTTCTTCAGCAATGAAATCCCACTACATGTCACAGCTTTTTTCTGAGGTGTAGAAATGCCAGGTAATGCTGTGATCTCACTCACCTGTTACAAAACCTCTTAGCAAGTGCTCTGAGATCCCCCCAGCCACTGAGAGTCCCACAACAGGACTTGACACATACCAAATGCGCCCAGAACATCTGCTCCTTTGTTCTGACCATAAATATATAGAAAGGAGAGGAAGAAAAAGCCTGCAGAACAATTTATTCCGGATCTCTTTACATCAAAACTCACACATCACGCTCCTTCAGGTAATCCCTCCCCCTTTATATAAAGTTGTATTTAGATCATCACACGCAGCTGAACGACTCAAAGCCTGAAACATGAAAGCTCAAGGAACATAAGAAGTGCATGAGGACACGTAAGGAGCACGACAGAGCTGAGGAATTACAGCCCTACCTCCTGATTCCCAGCCTGGGGTTCTTGGGTTCCCACCTGTCAGCCACAGCCGTGTGGAACAGCCCAGCTGTGATTCTGGCCTCGACCAAGCCAGGTACAACACCTCTTCAGCAGCTGTGATTAATGAAGAGCTCTAACACAAAGTCTTTTAACCACACATAGGGGAAATTTCTGCCACAAGAAGTATTACACTACAGAACCAGCTTAGACAGCTCCAAGCCAAGTTTCTCCCAGCAGAGCCCACCTGTCCACAAGCCAGGACCCAGCTGCAGTGGAGACATTTGTGGTTTCCCTACCTGCCACCTGCCTGCCTCCACCATCAATGTATAGCTTCAAAGGGACACTCAAAAGAAAGCTGGAGGGACAGAGAGGAATCAATGGCAAAACAAAACCAAAAAGCTTTCAAGTGTTTTGGGACTCTAGAAATGAGGGGGTTGTATTTTTAGCCTGCATACAGGCAGCTCAAGGTGCTTTTCTTTGTCCCCATGACAGTAGGTAAGTGAATACACCTGCCTTGCCTCACTCCCTCCTGATGGTAAACACGAGGTCTTGCATTCAGGTTACAACATGGAGTTACTTCAGAGCAGCCCTGTGCCAAAATAGCACATTTCTGAGGGATGCAAAGGTATTCAATAAAAAGCTTTTAAAGGCATATTTTTAAACTTGCAGCAGGAAAGCTTTTCTGTGTCAAGACAGTAATTCTTTTAGCAGCATTGATCAAAATGTCATTCTTTTATGAGTGTACAATACCTTTTAATGGCATACAACAAGCCATTAGGGTTCTACACCTCCGTGCAGCACACAGCTTACTGGAAAATCAGGAACACTGGCCAAGAGACAGCCACTGGGTTTTATGCCTGTAGAAAGGCAGAGTTTCTTCCATTCTCCCCAGCTCTGCTACAATCAAATACATACAAGTGAAGTGACCCAAAAATTAAGCCAAACTTCTCATCACTTCTACAAGAGCTATTTTCCCACACATTTCCCCCAAGAAATACCTCTCATAAACACAACAAATATTCTGGCTTTCCAAAGTGGGATTCTATCACCAGGATCTGATCTGGCTCTTTGTTTTCCACACCAATGATCACACTTACCCCAAATCAGCACTGACTGAGGAATGAGAGGGGGATGAATTGCACAAAATGGGTTTGATTTTCAGAAATGGGAAGAAGTGCCACCTGCCCTTTGCTAACACTGAGGCCTGGTCAGAATCCATCTACAAATCATCCAATTCTTTTCAAGTGCTCCAACCCTTCAAAGGGTGACAGCACTGGTGATTGCATTTGCTCTGCTTGAATGGAAGACCAGCATGGGCTTTCTAGATGCATTCAGCACTTTACAGCCTGATTTTAGTTACAAATATCAACAGGAAAGGGAATGCTCTCTGTCAACCTACCTTCAAGGCTTTTCCCATCAAGGATAAGAGAATATTTATGGGATTTAATCATTACTGTTAACTGAGCAGTGGCAGCAGCAAAAGAGCTTTATTTCACTATCTGAAATTCTAAGGCATAATAGCAAAGTCTTCTCAGCTACTTCTGAAAGTGTAAAGCCATCAGTATAAACAGATAAAACAACAATTCCAATAAAACATAAGGTAAAATTGTAAATCAAAGACAGGAAAACTGACTAGAAAGAGGAGACAGAAAAAAATTGAGGTTCTAAAATCAAAAGCTGGAGCAAAATTAATTACAGTTAAGAAAAGTTTAAGGGCCTGCTTGTCTCTTACCTGTTCAGAAGCACCCTTGTCCCTCCGACTTCCAGTTATGAGATACTGCAGTGAGTCTCCTCAGTCACATCTAGAATTTCAAATCAAAGAGAATTTTTTAATTTTACATAATTTTCATAAGCATACATAAATTCAACTCAAACAATACAATTTATGCTCCAGAAGATGCCATTGTCTCAGTCAGAACATCAAAAAGTCAACGGTGCTCACATTTCCCCTGCACTCGTTATTAAACATAGTCAGACACAGAGAGGTCACGCCCCGAGACCAGAGCTGTGCCACATGGTCCAACTGATAACCCAGACCAAAACTGGTCAGAATCAGAATTTCATAGTTATCAGGGAATGGTTTCTCACTATATCACCTACCAGAGAGTGCAGAGTTGCTTCTTTGTTGTTGCAGTCAAAAGAGTAAATACATATTCAAGCACACGTTTGGGGATTTTTAAACAAACAGATGATTTCTAGGTTACCTGAAGTATGACAACTAAGAAAACCTGGATTTTGTGGTAGCAACTAATTTCTCGTTGACCTACACTAAATTCTGTGCAATAAATGCTCTGGCACCATAGGAGAGCTGTTCCTGTCTTTTCTCGCCTAGAACTTGATTCAGTAAAAGCAACTCCCTATTTCTCTCTCTCTCATCAGTGATGTAGAAATAAACTCAGGTTTTGAATTAAGGAGGCCAAACAGGACCAATGTAAACAGGAACTCAACACACTGAGCACTTCAGCTTCTATCAGCTCGATTTTCACTTTAAATCTCCATCCCTGAAGGCTTTTAATAACAGGTTTGGAATAGTTTGTCAGAAAATATATAGGTGCATTTCATCCCCCTTTTCAGTAAGGAATCAGACCGGATGATGTATCCCAAAGTTTTTGCAGAATAACCTGCCTAGAAGAAGTTTTGCACCCAGGTGTTAAACCCAATGACCACTGTGACGATTCCCACAGTGGCTTGCTGAGCTTTACCTCGCAGCCCACCACTCTTCCCTACAAAGACTTCAGGGAACTGCTTGGACATATGGGATCCTCCCGAGCACTAACCTGGTCCGCAGTTTGGCAAGTGCCCGTTTTTTTTCAGGACCCTGCAACGCCGAGCCTGTCCCATCACTTCTCCCGAAACGGCAACGGAGGAGCCGGCGGGAGCGCGGCCTGTCCTGGATTGGGAGCGGGCGGCACAGGAGAGGAGCTCTGCCTCCCCCCGCCCTCCCGGGACAGGAGGGATGTCGGGGGCAGCGGGAGACAGAGCGGGAGCCTGGGATGCACGAGGGGCACAGCGCGCCTGCCGCCAGCGCGGGGGGCTCCCTCGGGCCTCGCGGCGCCCGGAGCCGGAGCCCGCAGAAGTGGCGGGGACCGGAGAACCCGAGCCCCGAGCCCCTCCCGCCGTTCGAACGCGCCCGCCAGCCCGTCCTCCCGCCCCGCCCCGTATTGACCGTGCCCTCGCCCAATCCTGAGGCGGGAGAGACAAAGCCCCGCCCCCAAAAGGACCAATCAACACTCGCCAAGGGCGGGGGCGGGGCCGCCTGCGCACGCGGAAGGTCTCACGAGCCCCTTGGTCTCTGAAGACGTTGATGGACGTAAGAATGACCCAATAGAAGCTCAGCCTCCCGCCCATGCGTGGCGCCAATTGGCCATCCCGCCCAGAGAGAGGAGGCGCGTTGCCATGGGGACGTTCGGCATCTCCGGACCCCAGCAGCGGTGCTGCTCCCGGCCAACCCCGCAGAGAGCGAGGCTCCCGTCCTCTGTCACGCAGAGAAGCCACTCGGTGATTACACAATGGTTTGGGGGGCTCGGGTCGAATATCACTGTCCTGCGCTGTCCCTCAGCGCAGCCCCAGGCCCTGCTTCCATCGCCTGGCGTTCCAGTCACAGCTGTAACCCCGCCAAAGCCATCGAAGCTAGACCTTGATTTATGTGTGTTACATGCCGCTGAAGGAGTTCCTACTGCCTCTGAGGCACACACACAGACCTGATTTGACACAGAGGAAGCCTCCAAACCCAGGAGATGCTGGAGATGGTTTGCTCTCGATGTAAGTGAAGCAGCCAGTTTGAGAAATAGAAAGGTTGTTGAAAGAGGTGTCATTAGCACAGGGAAAGCATAAGCCAAGCTTTGGAGTTGGGAAACCTGCATGACTCATACATCTGTTCATGAGACAATTTAGAAACTAAATTGCTGTAGGCAAAAAAAGAAAAGAAAAAAATTACAAATGCACAGACAAATGGTAAATCATAGTAGCAAGGAACTGCCTGGCTGCCCTGACACTCGATGGAGAAGCAGGGAGGGAACTGAGCTCACTGAAACCCTAAAGGTGTAAATAATGACAGGGAGCTGCTGTTTCTCACAGCCCTCACTCCTTGTTGGCAGGATGGAGTTCAGCTTGTCCAGGCCCTGCTCACAGTGATAGATCTGGGAAACAGTGCGAGGCAAAGCTCCAGGCTGTGATCTCCAGGAGGAAAACAGCACTGGAAATTCACTTCTCCCTTCTTGAAACTGGAGTGTGACCACAGAGCGAGAGAATGCTTGGAACTTAGTCTGCTGTTTGAAGAGGATTGAAGTAAAACAAATATTTTTGTAATAAAAATTTAATATCCTTTTTTTGGGCTTTGTAATCAAAGCAGCTTTCTAAGCTATGCGCGCATGGACAGTAATCCTCCCCTAATCTTGCTCGCCTCAGGCATAGGAGATGCTTAGGAAATAACAAAGCACTGCCTGCTACAGGAGAAACTTCTAATTTGTTTTTGTCTAGCTCAGCATAAGGCCAAGCCCCAGGTGCAATGGACCATCACATGAAAAATGTAACAGAGCTCAAACATAAAATACTCTCGCAGCCATGTATATAGATCAAATACCAGATGGCATGAATGGGGTATCTGTGAGATGGTGTTGGGGATGGAAGTCCAGTTCCAGATTCTTTTACCAGAACAAGGTATCATTTAAATGTGTGAAATCCAGGGAGACAGCAAGAGAACCAGGGTTTTATGGGGGCCAGAGCCCAGTTATGGTCACTGCTGGGCACATTACAACCATATTTCCTCAGAATTTCCACTACAATTCTCTCCCCATCTCTCATAACTTTGTAACAATTTTCTAACCAGAAACATTTTTGTATTGAAAATATATTTAGACCTTTTTTCTCTTAGTATTCCTTCAGCTGAAGTCTGCACAGGTAAAAAAATTTGAAATTAGGAGCAGCAGTGATCCACACCAGCATGTGCCTTTATGTAATTTGGCTTTGATTCACCACTCATAGGTGTATGAAATTAGGACTGTGTTTACTGAGCTTACACTTGAGGACATCTGCTGCTGGTTGATGTAGCTGATGCCTTCATTGGGGAAGATCCCTTTTTTTCCCTTTCAAGGACACATGAATTCCTCCAGTCTGCAGGAATGCACACCAGGTGTGCCTTGCTTCACTCTGCTGGTGTCAAAGCCCTGGTGTCTGAGCAGGGGTGTGAGGGACCCCGCAGAGGCCGACTCTGAGTTTATTTTATTATGGCTAATAGACTAAGACCCATCCTAGTTTGGAATAGAGCCAAGGCCTGAAACTGAAATTGCTTCCTTGTAAGCTGATTTGCTCCAGTCAGTGAATTGAGGGAAGAGTTCCCTTCCCATCCTGTTAGACCTGCCGTCTTGGCAATGTTAATAAAATAGACCCCAACCAGGGACTGGTGGCAGGATGCCAGGACAATGCATCAAAACTATCTTTCCTGGAGAGAATCATCCAGCAGGTTGTCAGCAGGAGCTGTGCCTCTACCAGGCTGCCAGGGACTCATCTGGAAGAGCCCTGCAGAACCACAGTGAGCTGCCAGATAGACGTGTGAGCCAGAAGCACAAACCCAGGTGCCCGCAGCCATCAGCGACACACAGTGCTGGCTCTGTGCCATGAGGTGCATCACTCACTGTTACAGTGTCCACTCACCAGGCACAACGATCCTGCAGGTGTGGAGACCTGCTGGTCCAACCTCAAGCGGGGCAGAGGTGGTGCTGACAGGCCATGAGAGGCACTCCAAGCCCTGACTGTCACTACTCAGTCAGCCAAGGTGGGAGGCAGAACGTCTTTGTACAGCCCCAGGGCTGTATCCAAGGCATGTGCTGGGAACCCTTGTTAAACCTGAGCCCTCCAAGAGCAGCTCCAGCAGCAAAGCTCCCCTTGCTCTGGAGCCAATGGAGCCTCTCCCACTGTGGCATGGCTGAGCCCAGAGGCCAGGCTGAGTAGCCACAGTGGCATCTGTGGCCAGGAGAACAGGGAGGGAGGACGCAGAACTCCCAAGAGTGCTGGAGGAGTTGGAGAGAAAACTCTGGAGCTGGCTGCTCCCTTGTGCACACTCCATGGGCCTTCACTCCCCATTAAAGAGTGCTGGGTACACAAACTCACTGGTGGTGTTAATCCAGCTGTGGAAAGGATGCCTAGATGTGCTGGAGCTGAGCAGTCCCTTAAGAGGTTACAGGTGGAGCCCATTTGTGGCACCTGTGCTCACAGCTATGACAGCTTAGAATCACAGCATTATTAATTTTGGAAAAGACCTTTAAGGTCACCAAGTCCAACTGTCAGTCCAGCACCACTATCATGTTCACCACTAAACCAAGTCCCCAGATGCCACATCCATATGTTTTTTGAACACTTCCATGGATGGTGATTCCACAGCTTCTCTGGGCAGACCGTGCCAGGGCTTTACAAGCCTTTCTGTGAAAAAAAAAAAAATCCCTAATATCCAACTGAACCTTCCCTGGCTCAACTTGAGGCCATTTCCTCTTTTCCTGTCACTTGTTAGCTGGGAGAAGAGACCAATCCCCACCTGTCTCCAACCTCCTGTCAGGTAGCTGTAGAGAGCAAGAAGGTGCCCACTCCAGTGCTCTTGCATTTGGGATGAGATTAAAATTATAATGTCAACTATTAAAATATTAAAATGATATTTTCATTTTCCTTCTGCTTCCTGGGGAGCAATGGCACATTGGAAGAAAGTTTGCTGTGATTCCTCTGAGGTGTGAGACTAACTAATTACTGGAGAAGATGAGATACAGTCCTGTGATTCTCTGGAATATCTGCTAAGCCTCAGGACAGTTTGTATATATTGGAACCCCTCCTCTACAAAGAAAAGATAAACAGACAGTGCTGGAGCAAGCAGCAGCTCTGGATAGTCACTGGTCTCAGAGTTAATCCAGAACCTGGTAAATAAAGCTGCAGACAGTTAATTAATTAGAGGAATAAAGCCCAGAAATAATATTTTGCAGTAGGATTAGTTCATCTAGAGGGTACCTGGTGAACTCATAGGAAGTGTGGGGAGAGAGGTAAAGAAGACACTAAATTGCCTTCAGCTCTTTAAATCATTTCTGCAGATCCTATTACAGAAGAGAAAGGGAAATGGCTGCAGAACAAATCATGGGAGTTCCTGTTTCCAGTGGTCTGACAGCCCCTCTAAAAGAGAGAGAGAAAAAGCCTGTGTGCACTGGAAGCAATAAAAGACACATTTGTTCCCCATTCATCACCGCGTCATCCTCGGGCGCGCACAGACACTGCCGAGCCCACTGGGGCGGGGGATTAGGACAGCCCCTGGCTCCGGAGTGTCTGCCCCGTTGCGCCCTGCGGCTGTTTTTGGGGTCATCCCTGCCTCTTCCCCAGCCTGGTGGGATGGACAGGATGGTGCCTGGTAGGCTCAGAGCAGGGGAGCAGGCACGGACCGCGGCATGATCTGCCAGGGCATCTCTGATTCTAAACCCAGGCACCACAACTACACCCCTTGGGCACAAAAAAAGGAACTCCCAAGGTACAGCATGCCCTCATCATCTCTCTGAAGGAGCAGCTGTGGCAGCTCAGGTGAGTGAGTGCACTTGGCCACCAGAGCTGCTGTGTGTGAGCTGACACAGTAATGAAGAGAAGGAATCAGAGTCATAGAATCACGGAATATGCTGAGTTAAACGGACCCATCGGGATCCCTGAGCCCAACTCCTGGCCCTGTGCAAGACACCTCCAGAATCACATCATGTGCCTGAGAGTGTTGTCCAAATGCCTATTGAGCTCTGTTAGCCTTGATGCTGTGACCACTTCCCCGAGGAGCCTGTTCCAGTGCCCAACCACCTTCTGAATGAAGAACCTTTTTCTAATATTCAGCCTAAACCTCCCCTGCCACAGCTCCACCTGTTCCCTTGAGTCCTGTCATTGGTCACTGAGAGCGAGATCAGTGCCTGCTCCTCCTCAAGGTCAACTGGGAGTTGACCATTCTCACAGTCATAGTCCTCCAGTTCAGGGCACTGAGACCTCCTTGATCCATCATCTGTGTTGAAGACAGAGGCAAAGAAAGCATTAAACACCTCTGTCTTGTCTCTGTCCCTGTTTATGAGATGACCAGCCTCATTCTGTTATTTCTACTGATGTTATTACTGCTGATGTTATTTCTACACTGCCTATTGCCATTGATATATTTGAAAAAAAAATCTTTTTATTCTCCCCCACATTTCTGGCAGCTTTGGCCACACAAATTTTCTCCCTACAGTGGTGAGCAGCATCTTGGTATTTTTCTCATGCCATTTGACCTTGCTTCTACTGGGCATACACCTTCCTTTTCCATCTTATTTCCAAGAGAAGATCCCTGCTCAGCCAAGTCAGCCTTTGCCTTACCTGCTTGACTTCTGACATTTAGTAATTGCTGCTCCTGTGCCCTTAGGAGGTGATGTTTAAAAAGTAGGAGGAGGAAGTAAAGGTTTCACACAAGCTCCTCAGAAGTGATTGCTTCAGCAATGGAGGCAAGTTTGGAGACTGTCTCCTGCTTCTCCAACATTTTGCCTGGCAGGGCTGAGCCCCATGCTGCACCCAGGCCACAGTGGCACGGCTGGTGCTGCCCCCATGGTATGTTATTTGGGGCTGAGGGTGGTGGAAACCTGCACATCATCTCAGGGGTCAGTAGCTGTTACCTGAGAACAGGGATGAGCAGAGCCTCCCTGGTTCCATTGCTCTGAGTGCTGAGGCCAGCCTGTAACTACAGCCAGTGATTACCCCCGAGGGGCCAGGTGACAGTGCCCATGCCAGAGCTTTTGGCTTACACTGCTGCTCTGACACAGGAGCATGCAATTACTGCATTTGAATCCTGAAATGTCACATGCACAGCCTCAGCTGATGTGGATTCAAAGTTGCCTGCATCAGCCATGGTCCCTCTGCCCACCTGCAGGACACGGCCATCTGGTGGGAAGCCATGTCCATGGGCTTCAAGGCTGTTGCAGTAAGTTCCATAAGTTTATAGAAAAAGGATCAGCTCTGTGGCCCCATTTCTTCAAGTCCCTGCATTGCCAGCCACAATCGTGGAGTATTTCCAGGTGCTGCCAGGGCCTTCCCATAAATTGGTTTATGGGGTTAATTTACAGCACCTGGGAATTTTGTTATTTCTCAATGTCATGTCCTGCTTCACGGGACACTGATGCTCCTGCCTCATTCCTGCTGTGATCTCTTCAGTCCTCAGCAGTTGAACTGTATGTCCAGTGCAATACACAAAGTGATCCACCTTCACCTGCAGTGCTCACACGCACTCACACCATCGCCTTTGGAAAATAATTACAGCACGGAGGCCGATCCTGTTAGATTAAGACAAATTAAGAATCTAATATATAGGTTTGCTGTCAGGCTCCCAGGGTCAGGGGTCGATACAGTATATTGCAGGGAGGCTATAGGTTACCCCTGCCCCAATATTTTATCATAATAAACCAAATGGGGATGAAACACCCAAGCAGCAGCCCATAAATCTATTAGCAGTGAACTGTCAATGTCCCACATACCCGGGTAATTTGTTAATTCAGAGCTGGGGCTCTTTTTTCACTAGACCTTGTAAACTCCTTTCTGAAACATCAATAAACCATCTGCTTTGACTTGTTAATCAAACGACTTTATTCAGTCCAAAGCAATTTTTTCCTAATAAAAACAGAGTATTTATCTCCATGGCTATAAAAGAGGATTGTTTTCAACTGTTCACTTATAGTTAAGAAGCACATTTAGTTTGGATTGATTTCCAATGCTTCGGTCATATCTTGTCACTTCCCATTTCTTACACACAGCATCTCAGTTTAGCTCCTTAGCAGGGAAAACACAACCTGCCCCAGTCAGTGCTGGGAGTGGCACCAGGGGAGCAGCAGCCAGCAGTAAAAAGGTCATGGAAATCAAACTTTAAAGAGCTGAACGCATCCCTGCCAGCTCTCAGGGTGCTCTCAGCTTTTTCACAGTCTGCCCCACAACTGCACCTCCTCCCAAGCCAGCCCAGGATACCACCTGGGACATCTTCCTGAGGTGCCCTGTTCCCTTACTGTGTGTCTTGCCAAGGCTCTCCCAGCAAAACCTTGGCACAGTCCCCTCCAACCACTTTGTCAGTAGCAGGTAGTGGTGAGCGGTGCTGTGGATGGTGGGATGTGGGGCTGTGGTGGGCTCTCGGGGCTGTGGTGGGTGGGATGTGGGGCTGTGGTGGGCTCTCGGGGCTGTGGTGGGTGGGATGTGGGGATGTGGTGGGCTCTCGGGGCTGTGGTGGGTGGAAATGGGGCTGTGGGCTCTCAGTGCCTACTGCCCCCCAGAACACTGGCTGCCTGGCACAGCCATCGCCACTGGCAAGGTGGCATGTGCCACATTCCTTCCCGCTCTACAGAGCACAGGGAGGGGGTTGGGAAGATCCTTTAGGACACTATTCCTGAAGGATGCAATTCACGGTGCAGCACAGAGGGGGAGATGCCGGGCAGAGGACCTCAGGGATGCATTAGGGAATGAAAGCGTGTGTTCAGTCTGGTTGGTTGTTTTTCTCCAGCAATTCGTCACATTTTCAGCAGAAGGGGATGAGCTGGAGCAGCCCCCGGCCCCCCAGGCATGGCCAAGGCAGCTCACACAGCTGGATGAGGGTCAGCACCAGCCAAGCCCTGAGCCTGTCCCCTTCAGCCGGGCAGTGCCATTCCCGAGTCCTCAAGGACACCAGCGCGACATAGGCCAGGCTCTGGTGTGCCCACAGGACTCGGGGAGCCATTTGCTGTATCCTCTCCTGTCTGCCTTGGCTGGAGTGGGTGTTCCACAGCCGGTGGCCGTGACACACAGGCTGGGGCTGGAATCCTTCCAGGGCATCCTGGGATCACGCTGAGGTGGGACAGGCGTGAGGGGCAGCCACGTGCCCACTGTGCACAGGCATTGCAATTATGGACAGCTGGGGGCTGTGCCAGGACACAGGGACATCTTGGCAATACCCATCACTCAGGCGCATTGTGGAGGGTTGCCTCCACACCACCAAAGAGCGTCAGTGCACACCTGCGCAGAAACACCGTCCATGAAGCATGGCCCAGCACTCTGCTGCAGCAGCTTCAAGAAGCCAGTGGGAAACCACTGCCGACCTGGTCTGATCCTAACCAGATCCCACCCTTGTCAAGCTCCTTCCGTTGCAGACTGAGGAATCACAGATCTGCCTGAAGCCTCCCTGACAAACACCTTTCCCTGAACACAGCCGGCAGGTCCTGCGAGCAGGGAGCAAAGCTGCAGGTCCCCATGGGTGCAGACCCCTGCTGCAAGTGCCCAGCACCCCTGGCTTGGTGGACTGTGGGCCCTGCTTCCCACAGCGAGGATGTCAGTGGGGCCGTCGGGGCAGTCCAGGCTGGCCTTTCCCAGGTGTCCTCGCATGGTGCTGCTGCTGCCCCAACTCCTGAGTGTCACTTGCCACACAGCCTGGGCTGCAAAGGGTGCTTTTAAAGGATGTGTCACCAAATGCCCGAGGGGCATTCCCTTTGCTCGACGGCCGCCTTGGTCTGACGGCAGCTCCTCCAAGACCGACCAGTGGCAAGGAGGCAGGGGTCAGGCTGTACCCCAGCCCCGGCGTTGCCGGCTCACCTGCATCCTGCCAGGGGCAGGAACCGGGGGTCAGGCTGGCCCCGGCCGCGTGTGCTGGGCGCGCTGGGCTCCCGCAGCCGCCCTGTGCCTCCATGAAGGCTCCGCGTCCGCCGCCTGCTCTCCCCGGGATGTGGAATCAACAGCCCCCAGCCCCGTCCGAGCCCCCGTGGGGGGGAAGGGGCAGAGAAACAAAGTCATTTATATAATGTGTCTCCCCGCTGAGCCCCTAATGGCTGGCGCTTTTGTTCTGCAGTGGCTGCCTGGCTGTGATGGGCAGGAAGCCGCAGTCTCCCTTTGTTCCACGGCCTTATTCAGCAATTTAGATCCATCATAAAAATCAAATATGCATGTTGCAATCGCCTTGCGTACAACAGCTTCAATTTTCGCCTTTCTTTAATTGAACTCCATGGGAGAAAGAGGCAGGGCCGGGGAGCAAGGGGCAGCGGGAGAAGCGCTTTGTGTTTTTGTTCAGCGGGCTGTGAAAATGGGGAGTAATGAAAATACAGAATTTTTATCTTTGCCTCATTATTAAAAAAAAAAACAAAAACCAAAAACCAGACAGAAATCCTCGATAAAGCCTCCCTGGTAGAGGACAGCCTGTGGGGGAGCAGCCTTCTTTTCCCCGCATTATGGGGATGACAGGCTTAGCAGGGCTGGGGGACAAGGGGTGGCCCCGCGAGCTGCGGCGCCGTGGCAGGAGCTGGTGACAGAGCTGGCAGCTCCCCGCTGCCACGACACGCGCGGCTGAGCGGACACACCGTGGCTCTGCTCCTTTTATCCTTCCGGAACGCCAACGTGCTTTTCTGTTGCTGAGAGCAAACGTATCCTTAAAAATTTTGCCATCACGTTTCTGCGCTGCTCCCCTGGGGGCTGCTTGAGCGCAGGTCCTGGCGCCGGGGTGTGCTGAGCCCATCCCGGAGGTGCCGAGGCATCGCCGCAGAGATGAACCGGGGTCGCTTTGCCGCCGCTCACCCCGCGCCCTCCCCACAGCCCCGCAGGGTGAGGGGGCCACTGCCAGGGACAGAGCCTGATCCTGCGCTTTGGAGCGGGCCGGTGGCAGCGTGTGGACATGTGTTTCCACCTTGTCTCCACCTCTCTGTGAGAAGGGGACACGCCTCCCTGGGAGCAGAGCCCCGAGGTCTGCTTTGCCTTGCGCAACCTGGGCAGGAAGGCCATAAGGCAGTCGGGGCAACCCCACTGGGTGTGTGCCAGGGATCTTTCCGTGCCACAAAAAAACCTGCCCTAGAATGGAGGACCTTTGCAGGTGTCCTTCCACAAATTGCTTGCCTACCGAGAGCTAAGTCCCAGCCCCACAAAGCCCAGCAAGGATGGGGCAAGGCAATTCATGGTCTTGCTCCTGTGTCTGTCCCCGTGGCCTTTCCTGGCCACAGGTACACAGGCAGACCCCTTCCAGCTGCCACTCACTGGTGCATGGCAGGGCCAAAACACACGTGGCAAAGCTGGTCACGTCCGTGTCCCTCTGTCCTGCTGCTGTGAGCGCTGATCATGGGTGCTGCTGGAGCAGGAGGGACATGGCATGACTCAACAGACACTGAATTGCTGCTTAAAAAAGAACAGGTGCTGCTCTGCCAAAACACTCGGTATTCCACACCACAACAACGTGATTGTGGGGGGAAGAGGAGCTTTGCCTTCCATCTGCCCTAATGATAATTTTCTGCCAATTCTGATTTGGCATTGGCCTCCCTTGACCTCCCTGGTGTGCCCAGCTCTGTGCCTTGGCTGCAGCAGGGGGCAACCCCACTGACCCACCACCACAGCCTGGGGGTGGCACTGGTGGCTGGGTTGGCACTGGTGGCTCAGAGAGGGTGGAAGTGCTGGGGCAGGAGGGTGTGTGCACCGTGTGTGTGCACGTGTGTATGTGTGCAGCACGTGTGCACATGTGTGTGTGTACACGTGTATATGTGTGCACGTGTGTGCCCATCCTGGCCAGCAGCGGTTTGGCACAGAGCCCCCCTCCCCCATGCTGAGAAAAGACCCTTTTTTGCTGTGACAATTCAATATAATTGAAAGTTTGCTTAGGAAAGAGAGTCTTTTTAACTGAACATGCTCACAGCCGAATCGATATGAATTATACGGCACAGAAGATGCCTAGGGTATTAAAACATTAATTAAGTAACATCATGCTCCCATCTAACCAACAGCACAATACCATTTATAGGTACCGCTGTCTGTTCTCTGGGGCCCAGCGTGAAGTCTCTCCTCCATCACCGCAGAGGCCGTGGAAGACCCGGAGCTCTGTGGGCTGAGGCTCCTTCATGGCTCGGGTGGTGCCATCCCTTGGGGTGGGACAGTGGGCAGAGATGGGTGCCCTCAGCCCCGTGGTCCTGTGAGGAACGGCCCCTGTGGCTGCAGGGCTGTGTCTGTCATTTCTGTGGTACTGCCAACCTGTTGCCACCTGTGCCCTGCCGGTGGTTTGGGGACAACCAGCCGGGTCCTGCTGGGGATGAGGCACTGGAGCCAGCCCCACACGGCCCTCTGAGGGGCTGCGACCTCGACCCATGGATGGTACCAGCGCTTGACGCTGAGCTGCCCCGCAGAGCTGAGTGGTGGCTGTGCCCATGCAGTGGTGGCTGGATTAGCTCACATCAGCCCGGGGACTAACACACCGATTCTGCAATACACCAAAATAGAAAGTCATTGGAGTGAAATCAGTGTCTTCACCACATCCCCTCTGGCAGAGCGTTAATTAAAATGACTCTCTAGTGCTTTAGATCATCAGGTGTACCTTGTTAACGAGCTTGGAGGAGAGAACCGGCTCCACATTGGTGTTTAAGCGCTGATGGAGTTAACCCTTTGCCACTGCTGGCAGAGCCCGGGCCTGGTGGCAGTTTCCCATCACATCCGTCTGCGTTAGCTCTCAGCAGCCTCCCAATACCGTTTAGTCAAGGTGTGAGTGTGGGACCCTGCCTGGCTCAGCGGGGACCCAGCTGCAGGAGCGACATTGCTGCAGCCTCCGTGCTGTGCCAGGGCCGAGCTCCCTGGGACCTTCCGGGCAGAAATGCTGCTCCAAATCCATTGGCAAGGCAGGTCCTGCTCTGGTTGTATAAATATGCATTTTTTTGGTCTGTAAGAGTACACTAGTGAGAGCTGAGTCTCTTTGAGGTGATGGCAATGAAAGGTCATTAAAAATGACTCCCAGCTTCCTCTTACCAGAATCACAGCATGGAAAACCCTTTTTATTCCTGTCAGAGGTTTGCACAATTCCCATGGATGGGCTGCTCTGAGCAGGAGGCTCACGCAGAGGTTTTTAGTTTGCAGATTGTGCAGCTACTCGAGGCCATTTACACATTCCTGAACATTAACGAGGCGCATCCTCAAGCATGGCTGTTTTACACTGGAATTCAACCCAGGAATAAATAGCAACGTTATATAATCAACTTACAAAACGGCTGGTCTAGGAACAGCAGTGACGTTAACGCAGTGCAGTGCAAACACTGGTGGTGGGAGGGTCACGCTGGTGACCCCGTTACCATTGCAGTCCTGTCCACCTGTGGAAAAGGCAGGATGGAGTTTTCCCATTAAAAAAAACCCAACCAGCTGAGAGACAATCCAGATCCCAGTCTGTTTAGGCTCATGCCAGAAGAACAGTGCCCAAGCCAGGGACTGGACTGGGCAGCCTGGCCAGAAGTGAGTTTTGGAGTTCTTGAGCCACAGCATGTCCAGGTGTACTTGCCCCTGCCACCCTGGTCACCCGCAGGACAGGGTCTCCCTTTTTGAGGCTGCTCCTGGGCAGGGGCTGGGTTGGGTATGCCAGAGCATCTGGAGTCATGGGGGGCTTGGTGATTTTGACCCACTTGACTTTGTAATTCATGGCTTGTGGAGGTTGAGTCAGAACAAGTGTTAACCAAAGAACACTCCGCACCCTGGGGAGCTGCTAGATTTCCTCCCCATGCCCTCTGCTCTGCTGGACACTGTGGAGCTCAGTCCCTACTCCCGTGGTGGGGGAGAAAGCCCCTCGCTGTCCTGGTGGCACACTGAAAACACACCCACACTGGGCAGACACTCGCCTCACCTGCCTTGGTGGATGTAAATTATTTACTGCTGCAGTTATAAATTAGAGATGAGTGGTGGCCCCTCTGACTCCTTTTGGATGGATGTGGTCCCTATTAATGAATTTCAAGCATTTTCTGCTGCAAGGGGCAATTTTTGGCAAGAGAACTGTGTACTGAACACTCAGCAGTTCCTGTGGGCTCCCTCCCTGCTGTAGAGGGAGCGCAAGGAGTCACCATTTGCCTACTTACCTCCATCTCCTTTCGGTTTATCAGCAGAAGGGAACAGATGTAATTTTAGTTTACAGGTTTCAGGATGACCATGAAGGCATTGCGTTTTCCCTTGAACCATTCATTACAGCACCGTGCCCAGAATCCTTTTGCAATCATTTCATAAAATTAACTGCACTTGTAACGTCCTTTACACACGCAGAGCATCCCAAAGCCACAGTATGGATGGCGCCGCTTGGCTCATTGCTTCCACTGGAACGGGAATGTGCAGCATCAGCCCAGACACTGTCACCCTGATGGGCACCTGGACACCCACGTGGGGAGGGACACGGACACATGTGTGCTGGTGTGTGCACACCAGCGGTGCACGAGGACATGTGTGCAGACACACAGCTCTGTGGCGGTGCCCACCTGCGTGGGGCAGTGTGTGTGCCCTGCTGAGCCGAGCCATGCCATGTCACACCGTGCCACGTGGCACACACCCACCCGACACGGACCCGGCACCGCACACGCGGGACATCGAGACGAGAGCTTTTGCTCATTTTTTTTTAATGTATCACAATGAGCAGGAAACATACGTGATGAAATAGTTCCAAAGGAGTATATTCAATTACCATCTACAGTCAACTCAACTATGACAACAAAGTCTTTTGTGACAGTTTTTTAAAGTTTTGAAAGTTCCATGTGGTTTGTTTCTGTCAGTCTCATGTATTTTGGTACAGTTCGAGATCAGCATTGTTACAGTAACAAAAAAGCTAACAAGACTACAGTATAGAAAAACACCAAGAACATCATTTTTGGTTTCACTTGCTCTAGTTTTTGTACATTGCAAAGGCTGTTCATAACCCTCTTCACCTCATTTATGCTTTCTGTTCTACCCAAACTTGCCCCCCCAAATAAAAACGAAAAAATAGTCAAAGCTTTGTTTCACAGTGGGCAGTATCAGTGTCGACCAATTGACCGACCAACCAACCAACCAACCGACCAACCAACCAACCAACCAACCAACCCCAATTTCTGCTTCCATTTAAAAGTTTAATTTTTTCTTAAAGCAAAATATATTTCAGCGAGCGTGCCGGCTGTGTCCGCCCCCCTTGTCCCCTGCCAGCCCCGGGCGGCCCCACACACCCCTGACGCCTCTCTTTATTCTCAATTGTATGAAACTTTGGCCATCTTCACCACTTAAAAAAGCTTTTTATTAAAAATAAAAAAGAAACCCGCTCAATGCTAAGTTTGAAGTGTTTTCCTCATGCCCAGCCCGGCCCCTCTCTGTTGCTCGCTGAGAAGGCCACGCGTGGGCTCGGGGTCACGCAGGGGGTCCCGCGTGCTGACGTCGCTCCCGCAGCCCCCCGGGGCAGGTGTTGGGGCTCTGCGAGCACGAGGCCGGCGCTGGCAGGGCTGGGGATCCCAGCGGGGCCATGAGGTCCCCTCATTGGCCCCAGGCAAGGGGAGGAGGCAACCTCGCACTGAAAAGTCTCTAGAAACATTTAGAAAAAATACAAGAAAATGAATTTATAAAACTTTTTAGTGGGTGGGAAGGAGGAGAGAGAAATTGCACTATGACCAAGCAATATAATTAAAAAACCGAAACAAGACAAAACAAAAGGATTTCCAAAAGAGACCTTGAGGAATTGGACAGATAAAGCTCGTGTTAAACTGGGAACTGGCATCACAGAGAGAATCCAAAACAAAACAAACAAAAAAATTTCTATATGATACAGACAGAGTAACATACAACAGTTAAATGGCAAAAAATATATATATATATATTTCATAGAATTACAAACAAGATAAAATAATGGAAAACAAAAAACTGTACAACTTTAGAATTTAAAAAATGTTCATCTCAAACACGGGGAGAAATACAAGAACTTCTGTTAAAGAAAACAGTTTGTTAAAACAGCAAATGCTCCGTGGGTACGTGGTTCTGGTTTTGACACCTTGTGCTACAGCTGGGTCCTGGGAGGAACATCCGGTGGTTCGCGCTTTAGTATCGACTACTTAAAAAACAATTAAAAAAGGAATATGTGCATTACCCTAGAAATATGTACAACTGTTCAGGATCTAGTCTTTCATCGAACTAAAACCAAAATTCCATAAAAATATAAGTGTCCCGCTAGAAACCCGCGCTCGTCTCTCGGATGCTCCAATCTCTCGTGGAGGCAGCGAGTGGCTTCGGCCCGGGGAGGAGCGGCTGGAGGCGGTGGGAGGAACCTGCATTCACAGTCTTCCAAGTTCCCTTTTAAAGCAGGAGGAGGATGACGATGGTGGGAGAAGGCTTTCGCGCTTTCGAGGGCAGAGGAAACGGGGGTGGGGGGGAGAAGGAGGTTTTTTCTGTTGGCATTTGGTTACGGAAGGGAACAGCAAAGCATCTACATCTCCAAAATCTACATTTTAGCAGCACAAAGTTTTCCTTTCAAAGTCTGGGCCGAGGTGTGCCCGGGTGCCCGGAGGAGGACAGGGGGCTCTGGGCATCCCTGAGCCTGGCACCCGCTGCTGCCATGGAGAGAACTTGGAAAGAGAAACCTGCCAGGGGTGCGCTGGGTGCTCACTAAGAGTTGTCTCTCTGCTTGCAGAAGAAGCACAGATAACAACCTGGGTACTTTTTTTATTCTTTATTTAAACTTAGACTTGTTTGTTTAAATCAGAAACAAATTCTCAAGTAAAAAGAATCCTTTTTGCTCATTCTGCACCAGTGGTGAAGGGTATGTCTTTGGATTTTTATTTAAAGCATGAATTTTCTTTAGAGAAAAAAAATGTAACAAAACCTTTTTTTTTTTTTTTTCAAAAGAAGGAACAGAGTGCAGCCTAATTACACAAACAGAACCGATGCTCAGAGGTCAGGAACAGAGTCTTTGAAGCATTTACAAAATGAGGAAAGGAAGAGGGGAAGAGAAAAAAAAAAGAGAAATGGAAAATTAGAACAAAATAAGTGCACAAGGGTAACAGACATAGGTAAATCGTATGTATACGCCTTAAAAAGTTTCAAACCCCCAACAAAAAATATTCTGCAAGGGATCCTACTGACCCCCAAAACCCTTTGAACTTCTTTCTTTAGTTTTTATAAAATAATTATGCAACCACCCTCTAAGAAATGAAGGTAGCGACCATAAGTGGAAGATTACAGGATGGGGATGGGGATAAAGGTACAAAGGGGAGAAAAGCTCAGGCGAGTCGATGGATCGCAATCTATCTGGCTAGGAATGAACAAGACAACATCAAATGAGAAGCCGTCAGCTGGACCATACAAAAGCTAAATGTACACAAAAGGGTTTTTTCTTTTAAATCTACCATACTGCTTCAGTTCATTTCCAATGCAACAATCTACTCAACACCAAAAATGGTCATATCTATCATAAATACAGAAAGTCAGTTGTTTTAAAACTTTTTTTTTTTAAGCTCCGAGTCCTCAACACTCTCTGTGTGGGTTTTTTTTTTTCTGAAAAGTGGGAGTGCTTAACTTTTCCCCTTGGAATTGGCTTCAGCAGAAAAGCTACCCTTAAAATCCCCGAAAAGCTAAAGCAGTTCACATTGTTTTTCTCTTGAATACTTTCTGCCCATTTTAAATTAACAAAAAAAAAAAAAAAAAAAAAAAATCCTTTTCTGGAACAAAAACAAAACAAAACAAAAACCCCAAAACAAATGAAAGAAATTTTATATATATATATATATATATATAAAACAATGATTCTGAAAACAGAACAAAGTGTGAGCGATTGACCTGAGAATAAAAAGACATTACATTTCTTTTTTCTTTTAGCAAGCCATTGGTATCTGAATGCTAAGATAGCAAGAAATTTAAAACTGTCTCCAGGTGGGCTGCTTTCCCATACAGCGCTGCCGGGCTCTGCTGTGCTATTGACGGGGGATCGGACAGGGGCAATGTACAGGGGCGCGAGCTCCGCAGGCGCGAGGAGGCAGCACGGGCCTTCGTCTCCCAGACCAACAGTACCTTCGAGAGGACAAATGTAACAGATTTTTTTTTTTTCTTTTTCAAAGTTTTATTTTATTAAAAGGAAAGGAAAAAAGAAATGTAAAACCCACCGGCATCGTTATATGGGAAAACAACCCACGTTTTTTCTTTTTTTCTTTTTTCTTTTTTTTTGGTTAGAAGCTTTGGAATTGCAGTTAGTCTATTTTTGAAATTGGTTTGTTATTAACTTTTTTATTTAAATTCATTTTCATTGTTCATCTTCAAAGCTTACAATCTGAAGGTGTCCATTCCTACGCTAGCTAGACCACTGTCCTTAGGGCAGCCGGGGTCCCGGGGCCCCTCCGCCGGGCTCGCCGGTCCATCTGACTTTTGGCTAAGATCCGTGTCAGACTCCTCCGAATAGTCGTCTGTTGGCATCGAGGGCTGAACCCCTGAGGTGCTGCATGAACTTGAGGTAACCGTTGAAGATGAGGAGAGAGGAGGGAAAGGCGGTGGTGGCGGCTTCCCCGGCGGGGCGCGGGAGGCTGCCGGGGGCCAGGGCTTTCTGGAGGCGTGGGGGGAAGCCGGGGGGGGCCGGGGGGGCGGGGGGCTGTCGTTTGAGTGAGCGGCCGACTGCGAGGTAGATGCGGTGCTGGGGTCGGGGGGGCAGGCAGAGTGAGGTAATAGACTGGGGTGCTCTTTGGCGTTTCTTGCTGCTCTTGTGATTGTTCGGTGTTTGTGCGGGGCTGACTCGAGATGCTGACTGAGGGCTTCGTCCCCACACACCGTGCTCTCGCACGCCACGCACTGGTACGAGCCGCTGCCCTGGCCGCTGCCGGTGGGCACGTGAAGCACCATCTCATGCAGGTTCGCCACGGACTGGCCGAAGAAGCAGAGGGACTTCAGGTGGTCGCTGGCCGCCTCCTGGTCGCCAAAGCACGCCTGGCACTTGCGGCAGACCAGCTTGTACTGCACCTTCGGGACGATGAAAGGGTCGCAGAGGGAGTCCGCGCCCTTGCCTTCTGCTTCGGGCTCTTCTTGGGGTTTGGGCAGGAGGGGGGACACCTCGCGGGGTGCATTCTTCTGCTCCTCTTGCTTGGGGGGTTCTTTGGCAGGGTCTTTGTCCGGGGTGGCAGCCCCCGTGGGGACGGGGGTTTGGCTTCCTTTGGGCTGCTGCGCTTTCTGCTGTTGCTGCTGCTGCTGCTGCCGCTGCTGCTGCTGCAATGCCTCCTGCAGACTCTGCTGGTATTGCTGGTACTGCTGCAGCAGCGAGCCGGGCGACAGCCCCAGCAGCGCCTGCGACAGCGCGGGGCTGTAGGGGAACAGCCCCTCCATCCCGTACATGGGCTGCAGGTACCCGCTCTGCAGGGCGCCAGGGATCTGCGGGGCGTAGTAGGGGGAAAAGCCGGGGACGAAGTAGGGAAGGAACTGGCTCGTCAGCAAGGTGGTGGGGTCTGAATTCAGGGCGGCCTGCAGCGCCTGGAGCTGGGTGGGTTCCACCGCGTACTCCATGGCAGGCAGTGGGGCTGCAAGGGCACCCGCCGGCGCCTCCCCCTTCTCCTTCTTGGGCCCTGGCAGGGGGTCCCCCTTCCCCTTCGGTGCCTTCTCCTTCTCTTTTGCCTTCTCGCTCTCCTTCTCCTTGCGCTGCGGTGGGGGCGCCTGCTGCGGCTGTGGCTGTGGGGTCGTCGCCGGAGGTTGCTGTGGGGCCACGGCTGCTGTGGCTTGTGCCGGGGTGGGCGAGCTCAGCGCGGCCGGGGGCTGCTTATTTGGTAATCCAGAGGTGGGGAGGCCAGGTGAAGGGACGCTTGTGCTGGGCAGGCCCATCAGGTTGGGTTTGGGAGAAGTTAAAGCTGCAAGAGGGAGAAAGAAAGGTGAGAAGTCACTGAATTCTGGGCAGGCAGAAACCATGAGGGTGACCCCAGGCCACCCCACAACCACTCCAGAGCATCCGTCTCCGCTGCATGAGGGCACCAACAAGCCCAAGCTGCTCCGTTGCCACAGCGCAGGTTGGAGAGCCCATCCCTGCTCCCACCCGCCCTGAAGAATGGTTCCTGTCCCGCTCCACAGGCCCTGTGCCATGGGGACGTGCCCCCTCGGCCCCCACCGCCTGCAGCTGCCTTGGCTGCGCTGCCCAGTGGCACTGACCGCAGTGTCTCTGATGGGGACACCCACCAGCACCTGGGATGTCCAGCACAGCTGCTGTTCTACTGACTCCTCTGAAATTCCCAAATGATTAACACTGATGTCAGGATCTGCTCTAATGGTTCTACACGAAAGGGTGGGAACGCTCAGTATTGCCACACCCCCACAGACTGGGAAGTCCTGGTCATGGCAACTGGGGACTGAACAGGCTAGACCAGAGTTATTTTGTCCTTATTAGACTGGTGTTCATGAATCCATAAACCTCTTCCAATGTCAGACTGTCTGGGCACTCAGCTTCTGAGCAATTCCAGAGCTTATGTGGTGTTCAGAGATTCCCCCTGGGCACGAGCATTGTGTTTTGGGTGGAATTAAAAGCACTGTGATGCTTCCTCATTAAGGAGATGGATTAATGGTGGAATGAGAACCCTGTCCCTCTTCCCAACAGCAAGAATAGCCAGTAACAACACTGTCCCTGGTGCCTATTTCTGCTCTCACAGCTGACGGTGGTTAGGGACAAGACGTGTGCAGCTCCCGGAGTCACCTCCATTAGTCACAGCTGCTGCAGCTGCCAAACGTGCTCCTAAAGAGGAACGTTTTGCTTGGAAAGTCCCTCAATGCCATTTGGGGAAAAAAAACAACCCCAGAAACAAAGCTCAAAAGTCCTGCTGGCACAGCCTTGTTTGCTCCCAGCTCTGGAGCAGGAACCTGCTCCAGGATCCACCTGCTGCAAAACCCATGAGTAAAAGCCAACCTTTCCCTGACGAACCTGAGTCTCACCGCTGTGGCGGTGAGCAGGACCAGTGGCAGAGCCTGGAACCAGCCGTGGAGGCATGGCCACTTTTATTTTAGGTTGTACCTCCAAGGAGCCACAGGAGGTTTGGGAGGAAGGCAGCTGGAGCTGGGACGGTTCAGTCATGTCTGATCCAAACCCTTCTGAAACCTGTGTCTGCTCCAGACATGGTGCTGAGACTACAGTGATCTGTGACAGCAGGACAGGTATAGAGTGAGGCTCCACACAGCAGCCCCAGAAATCTCGGATAAGGGCACATTATGGATGGACACCATTGAAATGGATGTTCCCCAGCTGAACGTTCCTCAGAGGTTCAAGTGCAGGAGCAGCAGGTAATTCATAGTGTTCTTGGATGCATGGCCTTATCTGCTCTGACAGGCCCAGAGCTGCCATAGCCTGACCTTTGGAGCTTTATCTAAAGGACACAAATAGTCTGTTTGACTTTCTAAACAGCT
The DNA here is from genome assembly GCF_001604755.1 of Lepidothrix coronata. Taxonomy (NCBI): domain Eukaryota; kingdom Metazoa; phylum Chordata; class Aves; order Passeriformes; family Pipridae; genus Lepidothrix; species Lepidothrix coronata. Next base: position 2,418,999 of record NW_016690234.1, on the reverse strand, counting down.
CAGTCCTGTCTAGGCAGTCGCTGACAGCGTTTAAGATTCATCAGATGCAATCCCATCTCCTCAGGACACATCCTGTGCTTCAGAGAAAAACAAAAGCAACAATGCAGACTGAAGTGCAAAAAAGTAATTTTAGTTGTTATTATAAATTTAGGGCATTAAGAAAACAGTGCAGAGCAACCTGCAATTGGGTGACAATATGATTCGCTGAAGAGATGCTCCTGTCCGAGTGCTCTGAAATAAGATCTGTGGTGAGAACAGATGGGTGGCATGAAAATCCTCGCCATGCACAGGGGCCCTTCAGACACGCAGTGAAACAAGGCCTTTGGATCACATTTTCTAGGTCACTGCTGGTAACTGACCTGCACCTTCCACTGCCAGTGTTTGCTACATGGCTTAGACTTTCCCCCTATCCACCAGGAACAAGGGAAAAGAGCATCCTCAAAAGATAAAGTCCACTATTTGAGATTAGGCCACCCAAAGGACTATGCCAAATTTCATTTTTAAGTAGCATTGTTACAAAGAATCTTATTAAAATACAAACTAGATTTGACCCTCAACCACACTGTTGTTTGTTGAGAAGGTACTTTCAGGTCATGGCCACCCATCACTCAAAACCCATCCTCAGCTGCACTGGGATTTGTCCTGGAGGTCACCACAGGGACACATAAAAATGCTCCGCAGGTCTGTCACCAATGCTACCAGGCATACCACAGCTTTCCCTAGAAAGAGTTTGGACTTTCGAACACCTGGGATGGGACCACATAAACCTAATTTAATATCAAAAGGAAACAAATAATGAACAATGTGTTCAGCACATTAGTCCTTCTGTTCTGTTGGATAAATCCTCTGTTCTCCACTTCCTTGGAGGTGTTTCAGGATTTCTAGTCTGTGGTAACACATAGAGACATGCAGTATGTCTAGACATTGCTCTAGTTCAGACTTTTGCTAGAAAACCTGAGTTGAGGAATTAAAGATAAAATACCTGCTGCTTATTCATGAAGTCAACATGCTGGACTAATGGTCTGGGAATCTTGTTATCAGTCATTCCGAAGGAACGACTGCTTGTGCTAGAGATGTGCCAAGTGTGCCTGAGCAGGATAACACTTGTACCCACCTGTGTTGGATGGAGTGAAGCTGGGTAAGGATGGGCTGTTGAGGCCTGGGAGTAAGACTGGAGGGATGCCCTGGAGCGCTGGGTACGCAGCAGGAAGGTTCAGAGCTTGCAGGGGGGTGTTGTCAAACATGCCCTGCTGTTGAGCTGCCAGACCAAGAACCTCATTGGCTTTTTTGATCCGGTCCAGCTCCTGCTGAGCCATCAACTGACGTACAGTAGCTGGGTCGAAATACTCCTTTTCCTTATCCAACTGGCTTCCAATGGTTTCTTTAACTTTGGAGATATGCTGTTGAGAGAAGATATGGTCACGTACAGACAGCCGAGCGCTGTACTTGATGCCACACAAAGTGCACTCTGTTTTGGGTCCCTCGTAACTTGTTTGGTTTATACCAAAATGCTTGGCCATGCTGAGTTTTGACTTCTTCTCCTTTGCCCTTGCATTCTGGAACCAGACCTGAACAACTCTCTTTGGCAGTCCAATGTCATTGCCCAGGACCTCACACTCCAGCATGGTTGGTGTCCTGTAGTCATTAAAGCATGACTTAAGAACCTTGAGCTGGAGATTAGTCATCTGAGTGCGAAAGCGTTTCTGTCCGGGCCGGTCCCCGCTCTCGCCAGACTTGCTGGCTGAACCACTTGCACCAGGGCTGGGCGAGCAGGGGTCTGCAAGGCTGGAGGTTTCACTATAGTCCACAGTACCTTCATTGTCATACTCTTTGCTGTAAAAGCTGGGAGCTGGGCTGACCAGGCCAGAAGACAGACGATCTTCGTATTCAGACATTGCTATCATGGCAGCTTTTGTCAGACCTTCACTGGGTCCCGATGTGGATTTGGTTTCGGTTGCAATCCCTGTTGCACTATCGTTGTCTGCATTGCCTTCGTCTCCTGTGGTGGTGTCCGTGATCGCGGTGTTGACAGAAGAGCAGTCATCATTGTCCAGCTTTGTCTGGTCAAAGCTCAGATTGACTGAGGACATGGATGGACTCTCGAAGTCTTCAATCCCTTCCACCTTAATGGAGGACGGACTCAGCAGAGTTCGAGGTGACAGTTCCATGCTCTTGTTCACCGGGGAGAGGGGAACACTCTGTCCGTCACTGCTAGTTGGTGGCATGTGGGAAAAGCTGGCTCCATCAAAGATGTCTCCCTTCATCTGAAGTCCCCCATCGCAGTCCAGAAGCATAGCAGACAGTGTCAGGTTGTACCCAGCTCGCTTGGCTTCATGCCAGTGCCGGGATCGGATATGAGCTTCCAGAGCTGTCTTTGCTTTAAAGAGAGCTCGGCAGAAGGGACACCTTCTGTGGGCTTGGGCTGGCCCCACAGCTCTGAACTGCCCTTTCCTCTCCCGTGCACGGGTGTTCTGGAACCAAACCTGCACCACCCGCTTCTTCAAGCCCACTTCATGCGCAATGTGATCCAGCATCTTCCGTGTAGGGTTGGAGTCGAGCAAATATTTCTGGTACAGAATTTCTAGCTGCTCGGGGGTAATGGTTGTCCTTAGACGTTTATCCCTTTGGGGTTCTTCTCCCCCAGTCCCACTGTCATTCTCTCCAGGGCTTGCGCTGGCCTTTTCCTCCAGCTTTCTCTTCAGCGTGTTCATGGTGGATGTTGGAGTTGACGGTGAGGTGGCCGAGCTTGCTGGAATCTGTGGTAACGTTCCAGACAGCAGCTGGCTTGCCAGTAGTGGATTACTGGGATCAAAAAGCATGAATGGCATATCCAGCGTTCTGTCCAGGAATGGGGGGTGGATAAACTGGTTCTGTGCACTCAGGAAATGGAGCTGCTGATGCTCCTGCCAATGCTCGAAGGAAGGAAATGCCAGCTTACACTGGTCACACTGGTATGGGATTAGTTGAGGAGGTAGGTTTGCCAGCTGCTGAGGGGTGGAGGTGTGAATGGGTTTGAGGGAGAGGTGTGAGAGCTGAGATGGACTTGGGCTTGACTGTGACAAGGAGCATTGAGGGGGCTGAGGGGGAGGAGGTGGCTGCTGCAGTGAGGAGGGGGAGGATAACTGTGAAATCTTTTGGTGTGCTGAACTTGTCTTTTGTTCTCCTTGGTCCTGTTGCTGCTGAGACTCTTGCTTTGGTTGCACTTGCTTCTCTTGGGTTTGGTTTTGCTGTGTACTTGGAGGTTCAGACTGCTTTGGTTTCTCATCTGTAGGTTCTACTTTAGAACTAAAGGTGGAGGAATCGTCTGCCTCTGCTGTGAGCTGCAGAAAAGCTGAGGAGGTTGTGTTGGCTGAAGATGTAGGTGTGCTGTAAGCTTGTGAGGGCATTGGTGTGCTGCAGGAGGAACTGGTTGGAGTCAAGAGCTCCATTGCATCCATAGAGTCTTCGTTCTGGCTATCATCCTGTCCATCCTCATCCTCATCTTTGTAACAAAGCTTTTTCTGGTGTTTAATGAGATCAAAAATGCGCTGAAAGACCAGACTGCATTTTTTGCACTGGTAGTTTAAGTTGCTTGTTCTAATGTACCTGTCGTTTGTGAGCTCGCGTCGCTCCCCATCTTTGCCTTCTCCCTGATTTTCATAGTTTTTCCTAGCTTTCTGACGGGCATTCTGGAACCACACCACTATAACACGCGTGGGGAGGTTCAGCAAGTTAGAAAGCTGCTCAAACTCATCGTCCTTTGGGTAAGCATTGGCATCAAAGAAGTCCTGCAGGACTCTGAGCTGGTAGTCAGTAAAGCGTGTCCGAGAGGACCGCTTGCTTCCCCAGTACTCCTGCTTTTGAGGCTCTGGAGAAGGAGGCCGTGAGTCTATCTTTAGCTCTTCCAGGCTAGTAATGGGAGGGTTGCTGAAGTTGTATGGGGAGTCCTTGTTACGCTGGCGCTCCTTGAACAGGGTGTTTCTGAACCAGTGCTTGATCACTTTCTGGGGCAATCCGGATTTGTCTGCCATCTCTTTGATCTGTTCCTCACTTGGGGAATTGTTAATGTCAAAATACTGCCGAAGGACTCTGAGCTGGTCATCAGTGATCCGTGTCCGTGGCCTCTTGTTCTGCTGCTGCTGGAGAAGGCTGGGGTTCAGCTGATGCTGGTACAACTGGGCCAAGTCGGCGGGTAGGGGATCTACAGGGCCCAGCTGGGGCGGCAGCTGCGCAGGTAATGTCTGCAGGGGCATGGTTTGCATCATGAGTGGTGAGAAGATGGGGAGCTCCATGGGCATGGAGAGCTGGGTGAGTGGCACAGATGGCTGGGCTGGTGCAATCGTGGGAGAAGTAATCGGTGGGGCAGAAGTAGGGATGGCAGGAGCGGCAGCCGGCTGAGGAGGAGCTGGAGGGAGCGGAGGGGGGGGCGGTGGAGGCGGGGGTGGTGGCTCGGGGGTCTGAGGCCGCAGTGGGTACAGTTTGTCATAGTGTTCTCTGTACTGTTTGGCAAATTTCTCCAACTGCTTAAAGGGAAAGTAATGTTGGTGAACATGCTCTTGGTGGCTCTTCAGGATGAGGATGTTTGAGAATAACTTGCCGCACGTATCGCACTCCAGCTTTTCCAAGTTCTCACCTTGGTCTGTCTTCCCGTTTTTCTTCTGCACTTTCTGCTTGTTCTCGTTGTACTGAATGACAAGCTCAAAGCCAAAGTTTTCCAGCAAGGCTTTGGTGGCATTGCCCCTTGCATCAGAGGCGATCCGTGGGGGCAGGATGGAGGGCTCTGAACTGCTGCCTGGCACAAAGTCCTTCTTCTCTTTGAGCTTTAAGTTATCAGGCAGAGACTCCTTCAATGTTACATTATTGTCTCCCCTCTCTGCGCTTTCCCTTTCCCGTGGGGTTTCTTTATCTTTCTCCTTCACTATGGATTTATTCTTCTTCTCTGGGTGCTGGCTCTGCTGTAACAGGACAGAGTGGGGTTGTGATAATGACAGCTGACCTTGCTGCTGCTGCAAGAGCTGTGGATGGCTCTGCTGAGGGAGCTGAACTTGTGCCTTCAGGTCCTCCAGCAAAGTTGGACCCGTCCCAGTCAATGTCAGTGCACCGCTGGTGACAGGCAAGCTGACTTCTGGATTGAGCTGGAACTCGGCACTGGGGATGTAGAATGGGAACAGAAGATGCTGCTGCTGCTGCAGCTGCAGAAGGGTCTCGGTGGTCATCGGAAAGTGCGGCAAAAGTGCTGGGTTGAAGAGCTGGGACTGCAGGAGAGCAGCTTGCTGCTGCAGCTCCTGCTGCAGGTGGGCCTGGACCTGTGCCTGTGCCTGTGCCAAGGTTTGGGCTTGTTGCTGCTGTTGCTGCTGCTGCTGCTGCTGCTGCTGCCTGGATGCAATCATGTCTGCCAGTTTCTTGCGGTTCACCTCTTTGGGCTCCGAAGGGGAGGAGATGTTAGTGCTTACAGGGTTACCCAACGGAGGAATTCCCACGCTGTCGCTGGACACCTGGTTGAGCAGGCTGGGAATGGGAGTGGTGCCTGAAGTGCTCGTGCTGGTGGTTGCAAAAGCATTGCTGTTGCTGGCACTCACGGGGCTCGGTGTGGACGAACCCAAGGAGAGGCCGCTGCTGCTGCCGTTGCCAGCCCCATTGCTGCTGCTGCCTGCCGCCTCCAGCTTGGCCGCGCGAGCTTTGGTCTGGTGCAGGACAGACCTCATGTGGATCTCCAGGGTTGAGCTCTGGCTGTAGGCCACGTTGCAGGTGTTACACTTGAAAGGTTTGTTGTCTGGGCTGCTGGTTGGCTCAGGTTGCCCAGTAGCAGACTCTTGGAGGGCTCGTTTCAGTTTATGCAGATGAGAAACAGAATTGTAATGGACTAGGAGAATGTTCTTCTGTGTGAAGGATTCCTTGCAGACTGTGCACTTGTATGGGCGAGACGGATCTAGGAATTTCTCCATAGTGAAGTTAGGGCCCTTCCTGAAGGGTAAGGCTCTTTTTGGTTCTGAGCCAGAGTCCTCCTGCACGGAACCAGAATCGCTGCCTGTCGGGCTCTGCTTATCTTCCAGGTCGCTCTCCTCCTCCTTATCTTCCTCAACTATTATTGTGTGGTCCTCTGCAAGTGAAGGGTCACCCATAGCAAGGAGGTCTCCGTTGACCAAGAGACCACCATACAGCTGCTGAATGTCGGCCTCGCTCAGCTCTAGGTGGCTGGTTTCCAGGTGCTTCTTCAGGGCCTGGAAGGTTCGGAAGCTGCGCTGACAGAGGCAGCACATGGTGGCTGCCCGGATGACGTGGTACTGGGAGTGGAGCTGCAGCTTCTCAATGGTTTTGAAGGCCAGGCTGCACTGGTTGCAGCGGTACTTGTAGACGTGGCGGTCAGAGACCGGCAGTTGAGGCCGCTTGGCGTGGACGTCGTTGAAGTGTGTCTGCAGGGCTGCTGAACTCTTGAACACCTGGCTGCAGCCCTTCTTCCAGCACAGGAAGCCAGAGTCCTCCCGGGCAGCGCTTGGATCAGCTGGAGCAGGCTTGGGGTCCCCGCTGTGCTCTGCACTGTCTGATGGCAAAAGGTTCTTCCCTGTGTCCTCAGAGATCTCTGTGAAAACAGAATTAGAGCAAACCCAAAAATTACACCAGCACACCAGGGTGGATGAACACTCCCTTTCAGTCCTGAATACATCTTTTTTTCTCTCCAAGACAATGAGTATTTCTAACATTTCTCCTCTATCTTCATTCATTTATTTCAATACCAGCCCATTACCCTCATCATGGCCCATTGCATAAACCTACACAATTTACTTCCTTGCACACTTTGAATATCTGGAAATGATTCACACACACGCATCCCTTAGTGCATTTATCACCTTCAATTCTCCCTTTCAAGTGAAGGCTACTCTGCCATCTCTGTCTTTACTGTTCCTGTCTGTTTTCAAAAAAGAAGGTTCATCAAACTGAACATAGTATTTGAGTCTTGGTCCTACCAAAGCTAGGATCAACAGGAATGAAACTGGTCCCTAACCAGGTGATATAACTGGGGGAGTGGTGGGACCATAGACCTCACTGATCTGCACTCACCAGGCTGCTTCCCCAGCTCCTCGGTGCCTGAGTTACCATCCTTCTCTGGAGCAGCTGCTGGGAGGAACATGCTGCTGGGCATCATCACCTCAGGGGTTGTCACCTGGAGACAGAGGGAAAGGGCATGGGGAGAAGAAAAACACAGGAAAATATTTTAAACATCTTCAGTGGCAAAACTAGACATTGGTATTATGAAGTCAGAGGTGTCACTTCACAGCTCACTGAAGACTTGTATTTATTAGACAAAGCTCACATCAGTCAAAAGTGTTTCTACAGTTACATTTTGGACATAATTAGCAGTGCACACTTGAAGAATAATCTTATTATTAATATTTTTCCTTTATGTAGAATTCAGACTTTGATCACTGACAATGTTTTGTCATGGGCTGTGAAACTTCTTGTGCAACCAATTAGGTAGATAAGTTGAAAGGCCCACCTTAAGCTGCTGAAAACATAATAAGGCCCCTAATTAAATCATACCTCGTAAAGTACGCTGTAATCTTGAACCAGGGAGCATTGCAGCACTGTTTTCAAAGTGTATCGATGCAGGGAAAGGAGGCGCATGAGAAAGAAAAGTACAAATACGGAGAGAGGTGACAAAGGAAAGGATGAATAAGGAAGGACTAAAAAGAAAGCAAATTTTGAAATGAAAAGCTTTTGGTAACCCTTTCCTTGCTCTGAATTATGCGTTCCCTTTGCCCCTCTTCAAGTCTTTGCCTAGATCCTGCACCAGTAAAACCAGTACAGTACTGGTTTTGGTGTGGGAACACCCACAGTTCTAAAGAGCTGTAGAGTCTGCATGGCTCATCTGGAGAGGCCCTCTGGAAGAGCCAAGTGCACACACTCATCCTGTTCTGGAAAACTGTTTCTTTGGATGTACCTGGTCACACACAGACCCACAAACCACCGTGCTAGCAGCCTGCACATGGCTGGCATCAGACACAGGACAACGAATGTCCTTCTGAATGTCCAGAGCCAGTGACTTACACAGCTGAAACACTGCCTCACAGCACCTGGACAGACAGACCTGTGCCCCCATCACCATCCATTTATGTTCCAGCACACGGCTGCCAGTGCTGGTCAATGCCTGTGGCAAGTGAAGACACCTCTACAACCTCAAGCAGCTGCCCATGCCACCCCACTGACACCCAGGGAGTGCTCCCCTTTCACCAGGTTCTCCTGGTGATGCCTGTGGTGCTTCTGCTCCCAGCCTCCTGCTGCTAGGAAGGTGAGGCACAACTAAACACTCCCGGACAACTGTGTTTCCTGGCAAAACAAGCCTCTCTATCCTTCTGCTAGACACAGAGAGGGCATCTGAGCCCTGGATTTTAGGAGAGAAAGAGTGCATGCAGTGGCTTTCTGCACAGCCAAGGCCCACAGGGCTCTGGCTGAACTGCAGGAGATGGGAGCATGCCTGTGGTGAAGCTGAAGCTGGAGAATCTCAGGATGAAATGATGGCACAGGAATGGCTGCAGAACCTTGACCTGAGACATGAGGGGTGTGGAGCTCCCTCCCATTCCCAGGACAGCTGGTACATGGAGGTGAGTGCTGGGTCCCATGGATGCCAGCAAGGAAGACAGCTGACACATCCCAGGAGGGAAGCTGAGCACACCAAACTCATTCCACCTTTTACTCTAAGCAGGAGTGTCTGATGGCCGCGGGTGGTGGGTTGGGAGACGTGAAAGGTCACTGGTTAATTCCCAGTAGCTGGGCTCGGAGGAGGGGGACAAGCAGGGAGGCCAAGGAGGGAAGGCAAGAAGAAACCGTTCCTCTCAGCTTTAGCAGCAGGGAGAGCGCTTTCCTAGGATCTTTAGGAATTATGAAAAATAAATCATGAGAAATTAAAAAAAACCCCAACAGAGTAGAAAAAGAATAAAATTATCTAACACCTCAGCTGCACATCATTATAGAGCTGTGGCTTTTCATAGGCGTTACAGTACGGCAGCCGTCCCCACCACCATGCTCAGTACGACGGATCAGTAATTGTTTTCATACACTTTAATTAGAAAAACTCAGATGGCTATGAATAATAATGGAAAAGAGAGACTTTTGCACTTGAAAGGTTGAAGTCAATCAAGTGTGAATGACGGCAAAAAAGAAAAAAAAAAGACACCAATTCATCAGGCCTCTGTTGTCTCGCCGCGTCTTTAATCATAATTCCTGATTGGGATTCAAGAAGGCAGTAAGCAGCGGTTCTTTGTCTGCCTTCACCTTCCGTCAATTAACTCTCCCCGCAATATAATCATCAACCTCACATGCTCCTCTGCATCTTAATCTGGGGCTCCAAACCACTAAGTCCTGCCCTATATGTGTTTAAGTAATTACCTTTATCTACCTGCATCTCCACAGCTACCATTCTTTCCCTTCCTTCCACCCTCCCTCCATCATAGGGAAAAAAAAAAAAAACAGGAAAAAAAAAAGAGGTGGGAAGAAAAAAAAAAAAGGCTGTGGTACATTAAATTGCTACAGGCACAAAATCCCCAAAGGCAAACAGAAAAAAGCTTGGGAAAAAGTGCATGGCAACTAGAAATTCTGGATATGGATGCGGGGAACTGTGGCAGTGCAGCCACAGGGGCTGGCCCTGGGGAGCAAACTCCTGGAAACAAGGCACTGGCCAGCAACTGGACTCAGTCAGGTCCTCTGGATCCATCCGGGCTGCTCCTGCCCCTTTCCTACACCCTTATCCAGGGCAGGACCCCCTGCCCCTTCATCCCCATAGACCAACCCCGAGCAAGTGGCAAAGATAAAAGGAGTGCAAATGGGCTGCATGTCTCAAATTACTTTGCACTGACATGGAATTCCAGACTGCCCTTTTTGTAGGGTTCATCCTTTTACACTGCAAACCTATCTGAGGACACCCCGTATCCTTGGACCTGCAGAACTCGCCTGGCACGCTGTGACTGCTTTTCATATAACCCAAGAGTGGGGGCACAACGGGGCAGGAAGGTGCAGTGCCCCCAGCAGGTGAGGCAGGAGCGGTGCTCTGTGACACAGCATTTTGTACTGCAGATGTATTTCATGGCATTAACTGTTCCAGTGATCAAGAGGACCGTGTTTATCTGGAGCACAGCCTGTGTTAGCACGTGTGGCTGTCAAATGCTCTCCACCTTCCTCTCACCTGCACAGGCGATACCTGGCGTATCATCTTGGCATCCCTCCTCAGCTCAGCATCCCCCCCCCTTTCATTCCTGTCTCCCTGTTTAAATGTCTCCTCAACACCGTTTCACGACAGCAACACGTCAGTCAGTGTGAGCCGTTACTAAAACACAACCCTACAGCTGTGAGTTCAATAAATGTGTTTTTTCTCTTCCCTTCCCTTCTCCTGCACACAGATGTTCTTCTCTGTCTAACACCAAACCATATGCACTGCACGGCTGTAGCCACCATCTCCTGGCCCACAAGCCACCAGCAAAGCCTCTTCCAGCATGGCACCTGTCTCAGTCACCCCAGATCCACCTCTGTGCACAGCCTGAGCTCACCATTGCCTGTGGTTCTGACAGCTGAGGTCCCTCTTGGTTCTCCCACTGTTACCACACAGAAGGTCCTTAGAGGATGGGAAGTTGTTTGACAAGTCTCTCTGCTTCCAAGGACCCTTCCTTTTGGGTGAAATTCAGACCCCTTCAGCAGATAAAATTTCTTTATGAAGATGAGATCCATGGAGAGGCATGGGGACCCCACTTCAGTGGCCATTTCTATGGATGAGGTGGCCCAGGGAGGACTGTTACAGAGCACCCAAGGGCTGATGGGCCACATGTCCTGCCTCCCTCTCACTCCAGTATCCTCAGCAGATGACACGCCCTGACACCAACAGACCTGTCATCATGCTGGAGAACGACCCGTGGGCCCACTCCTCACCAGAGACAATCTCCAGCAGTGACAAGCACAGCTCCTGCCACCACTGGCTCTACTGGATTTTTAACGACTGACTGTAGAACTGCTCGTTGTCAGGGCTGGAGGCTTGGAGCCCAAGACCCACCAATATGACACCCAAATACTGCTGGCACGTCCGAAAAATTACTCTTGGCCAGCAAGAGCAGCCAGCTTCCCTCACACTACACCTGCCTGCGCTGTCTGCAGATCGAGGCATTAAATGCAGGGACAGTTCCTCCAAAAATGCCCCAAAATGCTGGAATCATGTGGCTCTGAAAAGAAAACCTCTAGAAGGAGTCTGAGGAGATACATCCCCATGTCCATGCAACCAGGGGAAATACAGACAGGAGGCAAGGTTCCCCACCAGACAAAGGAGGTAATTTCCATTACAAAGAGAGAGAGAGGGTGCTGGAGTGAAAAGCTTCATTAGACTCCGAGAGGCAAAGCGATGGCAGTATACCAAGGTCACTTCTAATTTAGACCATCTAATTGGCAAACATGGCTCCAAATGGCTATCATCTCACAGGGCTCAGAATTAATGAAGCCCGATTATTTTCATTACCTTCATCCGAGATGGAGAATGAGACAGAGAGTGAGAGGGAAAGGGGGGAGAGGGAGGGGGCGAGAAGGAGGGAGAGAGAAAAATTGAATGACAGCAGAAGGGAGAGCACAATAAGAAAAGACAATGGGAAAGAGGGAAAAAATGTAAAGATAGCAAGAGGGGGAAGTGAGATGGCAGGGATGGGCAGGAATGACTCCTGAAGCAAGGGAGAAAAGAAAAAGATGGAAAGAGGGCTGGAACACTGGGAAGACGCCCTAAACTGAGGAAGAGAAAGCTGACAGCAAAGATGATGGGACAGGAATGTGCAGAAGGATAAAGCAGACTGTGGGAGGAGGGAGAGCTCCTGCTCCCAGAGGCTCTCGGGAAGCCGTCCTCTCTCCCAGCTCCAGCCCATCAGTCTTGTCAATCGCCTGCGCGGGCGAACTGCACTTCACCCTCATTACGGGGCCCTGTGGAGCCGAGCGGGCCCAAGCAGAGGCTGTAATGGGAAAGATGGAGCCTGGCCCCGCTCAGAGCAACTGAGATGCCATGGAGAGCAAACTTGGCCACATTCATCCACCAGCTCTGTGAAAGGGAAGCTGCAGGAGGTGGGGGGATAATGTGAGCCCCAAACTCTGTCCCTGTGTGGCACTGGGGCATGGTGTGCTCTCCATTCCCCTCAGCCAGCCTTGCCAGCCCCCATCCCTGCACCAGGGCTGGCGGGAGGATGCGGGGGTCCTGTGGGACAGCCAGCCCGGCTGCTCGCTGATATGGAAAGGAGGGAGCACGACCAGGCAGCTCTGAGATGCCGAGTGCAAGCAGGAGCCGTTACCATGGCAACAGACATATTAGACACTGCAGGTTCCTGAACGGCGTCTGATAAGGTGTTATTAACTGGAGCCTCCTCCAACGCTGAGCACAGTGACACTTTGTCGAGAGGGACCCAGCTCCCAGTCACAGGGATGCAATTCCCTTGCAGTGACACCAAGACCTGACTCACGTGTCAAACCGAGATGGGATCTTCATGAGAATGAGCAAAATTAGGACCCTCTGATGGTGCCACGTTCTGCATAAACTGTACTGATTGCTCAAAATATTTGTCATTGAATAAAGATGCACCTTCTTGACCCTGTGGTGTTAGACCCAGAGCAGGAGAGGCAATCCTCCTCCCCAGATGTGTCTCTGGGTGCCAAAGGAAAGAGCCAGTGGCAATGGAAGGTGGGGAAACCAGAAACAAGCATGAGGATGAGCATCATGGCTGGGCTAGTCTCTGCTGATCCCAGCAGTCCCTCAGCCCTGCTCCAGCACCAGTAGCTGTGCTCACCTAAGGGACTGTCCCTGACCTCCTCTGCAGGGTGTCCTGAGCTCCTAAATGAGGGGCTCCTGCCAGTCCCCCATATCCTGGAGGACACAGATCTGCCTGAGGATGGACCAGCCCAATGCTTCTGCTCCAGACTGCACATCTGCCCACAGCCTGGCTCAAACCATACCACTCTACACCAGCAAAACAGTTACCCTGAGCAAACTGGTTACACTCACTGGCCTAAGGAAAGTGCTCAGCTTTTGCTCGCTGCTCTTAGAAGGTCAAAACATCTGCCATCAATGTAGTTAGAGGTGAGTAAGAGTCGTTCAAGCCCGGAAAAGGTATTTACAGACTTGACCAGCACCAGTGAAACAGACACAGGCCACAGAGGCTGCGATCTCTGTGACGGGACAGCTCTGTAACTCAGGCCCACAGGTGGCCTGCAGAGCAAAGCCACATCCTGCTGAGCCCTGAGGGGACAGGCAGTTGGTAAAGTAAGGCGGGAAAATAAGGAGCATAAAGGTATTGATGGAGCAGGAACTGGAACGGGCTGCCCAGAGAGCCTGTGGAATCTCCTTCCCTGAAGATACTCAAATGCTGTCTGGACACAATTCTGAGCAATGTGCTAAGGGGACCTTGTCTGAGCTGGGAGGCTGGGCTGGAAGAGCTCTGGTGGTCCCTGCCAACATTACCCATCCTGTGATTCCATGACCCTGTCTTTGAGAAGGAGTCACAAGAGGAATCATAGAATTGTTAAAGTTGGAAAAGACCTTTAGGATCATCCAGTCCAACCATCAACCCAGCACCACTACCAGGTTAAACCATGTTCTCAAGTGCCACATCCGTATGTTTTTTTGAACACCTCCAGGGATGGTGACCCCACAGCTTCCCTAGGCAGCTTGTGCCAGAGCTTTGCAAACCTTTCTGTGAAGACATTTTACCTAATATCCAATCTAAACCTTCCCTGGTGCAGCTTGAGGCCATTTCCTCTCACCACTTGTTACCTGGGTGAAGAGGCTGACCCCACCTGGCTCCAACCTCCTTTCAGAAGGGAGTTGTAGAGAGGAAGAGTGACAGAAAGAGAAGACCAGAGAGCTGTAAGAGAACAGCTGGGCCATGTTGTGTGTGCTTGCTCAGAAGATGTCACAGGAGGGAGCTGATACAGAACATGAGTATTACAACAAACACAGTGTTATTCACCTCCACTGCCAGGAATCAGCAAAGAAGGGAGAAAACAAGCAGAAACAGAGTGCAAGAAAAAATCACAAAGAAAAAGAATTGGCAAAATAAGAACTTATTCTGTATACTTGGTAACAACTTCTTAATGCAGACATGATCTTCCCTCAAAGATTATACCAAAGAAAAAAGAGTGTATAATGTGACAAAACATCCCATCAGCTGCTGCATCTTCCAAAAGCTTCTGTGCAAGCTGCCATCCCATGCAGTGACCTGCAGTGATCAGGTCAAGGAAACTGTATTTATCCTGACCTCTTCACAGGGAAATCACTCAACACTTCCACAGGGCTCAAACTCATACACGACCTATCGGGATGGGATGAACCTCAATGGCAGAGCCCTGATAGGTGAAGTAGTTGCCCACTGCAGCAACCTCTGCTCCTCACCTTGGCGGGGATGGCAGCGGACACACTTGCCTATGCAGCCACTTACCGTCATGATGAGTTTCTCGACACAGTCAGGTGACACGCTGTGCAGGTGGGTGAGGTGCAGCTGCAGGTGGATCTTATTATTCAGCATGTCCTGGCAGAGTGGGCAGCGGAGCATGGGCTGCACAGAGTGCTGGGTCATGGCATGCACCCGCAGCCGGTTCACGTCTGTGTTGCTGTACTTGCAATACGGACACTGGTACATCTGCAGAGAAGACAAATGAATCACATAGCTGTTCCAGCCGCTGCTTTCCTCTTACAGCCAGGCTTTAACAATTTGATGCCTTATCCGATCACCAGTTATTGCCTTTCATCCTCCTTCTCCCATTTTATTCTTTGCTTTTGGCACATTGGAAACAAATTACCTGCACAGAAAGGTGAGTTCTTCCGCCTTACCTGCTCTGATTTGGTCTCCTCTGAAGTTTTTGACCATTTAAAGGAGAGAGGTGACTCAGAGCTGCTGGGAAACGATATCCGCTTAGAGGACGCTGGAGGCTCCGTCAGCTCCTTCTCTGCCTGGCTGGCTGGTGCTGCAACAAAAAGTGATTTACATCAGGAAACCTCCAAAGAGGTCTAGGTTGGACAGTGCTTCCATTTACTGCTTGACACACCCCACAAGGACTTGGAGGAGGATGAGTACTAAGTCCTACAACGCACACTTGGCCAAAACCAGTTCATTCTTGCTGATGATCTCCCACAGCACAGGAACTGTGTGACTGGTGACCAGAAGCAGAGAGATCTCAGCTGTTTCTGGGGGCTGCTTACAACCTGCGGGTGCAGGAGGGTCTGGGCCTGTGGCTATGTCCAACACGTAAATTCTTGGCCAGATGTGAAGGCCCATGTGTCACCTTCAGGGGGAGCTGGACTGACTCAGTGAGGTAGAACTCATACCCTTTGCTCACCCAGGACATTTTACGCATGGACACTCTGGAATACGTTTGCCCTGTAGAGGGCCGGTGGTTGTGGCCGTCAACCCAACCAACGGCACCCGTGCTGGCAGCAGCGGCACTGCTGGGATGGCTCCGGCCGGCTCAGCCCATGCTTCCAGAGGAGTGTGCATCTCTGGTGCTTCCCAGGATGTGGGCCTGCCAAAATCCCAATTTTGGTGGGACCTGGCCTATGGGACCCAGACACTCCCACCTTGACAAGCTGAGGAAAGGCCATTTTATAACAGCCAAACAGAGAAAGGCAAACGAGTCCTGAAGTCAACAGCAAAACATTCTGTGAGTTGTGGCACTGGGAGAAGCACATCTCTGACCTTTCCCCTCCCCCGAACCCTGGCCGCCTGCAGTACATAAATTTGTGGGACATCTATTATTTAAAAACTGTAAGGACAAGTATATTATACACAGCCCCCGTCTCCTCCTCCCCGAACACACATTCATAACAGTACTTTAATCTGTCTCGAATCGACTTCAAACCCATTTCGCCCTTAATGGGAGTTATTCATTTTCACTTGAAAGGTAATATCTGACAGCTGGATATTTAATATGATGGATCGGCTGCCGATTAACAAGGCACTGTAGCATTCGCAGGCCGGTCCCCCACACTTTTCCCCCTGTCTCCTACTCTCCTTGTGAACCCGCTGGTATCTGCTCCTTGTTTCAGAAGATGCCGTTAAGAGTCAGATCCTGGCAAACTGCTTCCTTCCCAAAGACCCTTCAGTGCACTGGCATGAGCTGTATTTCCAAAGGTACCAAATCACAGTGGGGAATACAATCCCCATTTCTAACTGCCTTCCCTGACAGTCCCCACCTCTGCACGTTCAGTTAGATAGAGACAAAGTAAGTTCCAGGAGAAGGAAAACAGGTATTGCAAATAGGTAACGGTAGTGTCAGAGGGAGGCAGGGATTGGAGGAGCTCTGGGATCGCTGAGTTCCTCCTGGTAAGCTTGGAGGTGATCTCATTCCCTGCGGTGCTGCCAGTTGCGCACCTGGTGCTTCAGTCCTGGCTGGGCACCAGCCTCCATGCACGGATGCACAGTCCTGGCTGTATCTGAAAGCCAAACCACAGGACTCCGCTGTGCTGCCAACTCCATGACAATGTCCAAACCAGGCATTTCCTTGTGTAAAACAAGTCTGCAGTGTCAGTGCTGACTGACAGACACTAACACAGATCCTTCTGCCCCTGTGGAATGACATGCTGCTCTGCTCAGCCCACTGCTTGAACCAAGATCCTCCCCGGGCTTCAGAAGTGGAAAGGGGTTAAAGGTGTCTGCAAAGCCAGAGTTGGCCTTCCTTGCTTCCTGTAATAAACATGCTTGGAGTATTAGGCACATGGTACCACCTCGCTGCTCCTCTGCTGAGGAATGCAGTCCCTCCTGGAGGGTTTGGGGAGGCAGAGATCACCACCAACAGCCAGCACTGTAGTGGGCGAAGGACCACCCTGGCACTGTCCTCGACACCACCCTGCCTTAAAACACCCTGCCCGAGCCCTGTGTGATGTGAGTGGCCCTGGTCGGGAGCCTGATCACGGCTGACACGGTCCACTCCTCAGTGTGACCTCAGACACTGAACTGCCAGCCCTGATCAGGCAGCTGGACATTGAGACTGGCAGCTGGAGACCCCAGGTCTGTCAGGGCAGTCAGGCAGCCATGTGAGCCCTGCTCCAGCCCTGCACCAGGCTGGGACAGTGACAGTCATGGCTTTGGGTCCCCTTGGACCTCTCTGCGCTGGGTGGTGACTGGGGCTCCCTGTGTTTCTGCACCAGCTGCTCAGTAGCAGGATGTTTTTGGATGCAGTGACCAAATTCAGCTCAACCATCAGCTACTCACAGGCTGCTAAACACCAGCTGCAACCTTGGGAGTCACGACAGGGTATTTTCTCATCTCCTTTCTACTGGGAAGCAGCCTGCTTAGAATTAGTAACAGGTAATTAAAATGTACTTTTCCTCACCATCTCTAAGTACCCAATTTTACTAAATGCACTTGATCCAACCCATAACTTTAATCCTTCAAAACCAGAGTTACTGATGATTGTCCAGATCCCAGAATAATTAATTTGGGGCAGGGTTCTGAAAAATGCACATGGAATATTTGTTCTAAGTATTTTGAGTTGACAGCTCAAGTGGGAATTTTAACACTGAGACCAAAGTTTATTGTTGATAAACAGGCAAATACATGAAGTGACACATTCAGTCCACATCACAGATCAGAGAAATAAAGAACTGTCTGCTGCCTGGAGAAACAAGGACGCAGCTCGGCACCCGCCTGCAAGGCTCCCAGCATGGCGTGGGACCTTCTGTCTGTGCAGAGAGGACAGGACAGAACATCTCAGTCTCAAAATGTACAAAGAGCCATGACCTCGAAGGGCCGTGAGGCACCAGAGCAAATGCAGACACCACCTGTACCGTGACCACAGGCCAGCATCTTGCTTCCAGGTCAAGGCCTTGCAGGGCAGAAAAAGGAATTTGGTTTAAAGTATGACATATGCCTACATATTGGATAGTACTGTTACGCACTTTGATTCTTTAAATGGATTTAATTCAGATTTGACGATTTAGAGGAACATCTAAATCTAAAATTTAAATAAAATTTCTAAACTAATGTCCCCTAAAGCCAAGTGTGATTAGGCAGTGCTGCCATAGCACTTCTGGAGACCTACTTATCTTCTCACTCTTCTCAGCAGCTTCTGCTTTTCAGAGGAGGAAGAGAGATTCTCCCCAGCATTATTCCAGAGGTGAGATGGGCACTTCCTTCGAAGTGGAGACCTTTCCCTTGCTGGTTCCAGAGGGAAAGCCAGTATGGGTCCCCCAAGCTCCTGTTCTCCATCCTGGTGGGAAGGGAGTTGCCACCCACCTCTCAGCCATCAGAATCTTTTAGCTAAAGTACCACTGACAGCCCCTTCATCTAAACTTCCATCTCCCAACCCAGCAACATAATGGAAAAGCCAATTAAATGATTATTAATTCATGCTGCTTTCCGTAAGCTAGAGGTTCTCATCTCCCTGCATTCCGTAAACCAGCTTGCCACTTGCCCTAGAAATTTACAGTGGGGTTTCTGCTATTGCCATTGATTTAAACACCACCCTCCTCCCCAGCCTCTGAAAAATTCCCTGTCACGAAGTCCAGCCGCTGGCCTGGGAAACTTCTCAGCGGGATCAGGGAACTGTCCTTTCACTGCTCGATGGAAAATAACATTCTGTATTTGGTGGTGCTGCCTGCCCCAAACTGCCTTGATGTGTTCTGAGAGCCATCGTTCAGCATCACGAGCCTTCAGACCAGCTGAAGCTGCTGCTGTGCCGCCCAGCCTTCTGCCAGCAATGCCCACGGCCACTGTCCTTTGCCCTTACAGCACCTGTGGCTGTCCCGAAACCCAGGGTTCGTTTATCGGTTTCATCCATTCTCCAGGAACTTCCACGACCCAGGAGCTCCCTGGAACCCTCAGAGAATGGTATGGGGCACCCAGCAGTGCCACAGCACTGCCCCCTCCTCAGTAACACATGGGCCAACGTTTCCTCCTCAAATACCGTCTGTTTAATTCCTTGTTCCCTGAACATACCTTCCGTTCTATGAGCAGCTGTAGCCACACTATCAGGCCTGTGCACTGCCTGTTGCTCTACAGCATTTCTCAGCTCTTATTTGACAATAACATGATCGACAGGTAACACCCCCTGCACTCGGCACGGGCACTCTGCACCCGCCCTCGCTGCCGCCTCGCATGGCTCTGGCCCTGAAAATGGCCGAATAATTTGTTTTTCTAATGCTGTGTCATACCTTCCTGCCTGCAGCGAGTACCCACAGCTGAATTACTATTAAATATTCATATCACAGTACCCAGAAGCCCCGGCCGCCACCAGACTTCCCTGCCTCGCTCTGTATGAACACAGAGCACCCAGCAGACGCTGTGGTGAGACGTCAGGCAGCACCAGGGGCACGTGGAGGCAGTGCTTTGCTTGGCACTACGGGCACCACGGACCTTCCCCATGGCCCCATAGTCCAGTTCAGCTCCCCTGGCACCCAAGGGTGCTGCCAGAGCCCAGTGTGCCCTGAGCCCAGCTGGCTACTGCACAGAGCCACCTGGAGCTGCCTCCCAGGAGCCTTTTGTATATCCTTGGAAAAACACAGTTAGAGGCAGCTTCCTGTCCCCTCTCCCAGGTTTCCCTGGTGCAGGCGCCAGTGCTGAGAGTGGCTCCATCATGCCCCTCGTCCCCTTCCTCCCAGCCTCTCAGGCCCCCAGAACATCCCAGCCATTAAGTGCTCCACAAATGCCAGATATTAAAAAAGCAGCAAAAAGCAGCCGGGGGGAGGGGCAGGAATAGGTTTCCGTCAGGATGTGCCTGACCTGTTTTTTTCAATTTCAGTAATTAGAAAGGCAGTCGGCCTGTAGGAATTATTCATAAACTGCAGGAGCTGTGCAGTATACATTTATGTTAAACATGTCAAAGCCGATTGAAATCATGCCTGCCAGCACCATAGTCCATAAACACACTTTTCTGCAACAATTTCCCAGCTCTCGGCAGCCCATTAATACCTCCTTTAATAGCAATCTACCACGGATTTGAATCAGGGACGCTCCATTGCACTAATTGCTCTGTTAGGTGAGCATCATGGATTAAAAAAAAAAAAATCATTAACAAAAATAAAAGCCCTTCAGGCCAGTCCTCCAGAAAGATTTCATTTCAATCTATATTTTAAGTAGACTTTGTTTCTTGTTTTTGTGGAAAAAACCATGATATACTCTGAGTACCCAACAGACTGCATTAAGAAAGTCTCTGGTAGCCAGGTCACTGCTGGTGATGGGCTTCTCGGTCAGAGACACAGACCAGCACCACCTTGAACTCAGAGGCCTCGTACTGGTCTGTCCTGGCCTGATCCCGTTTCAGCTCAGTATCCATCATCGACATCCTGCCTTAAAAATGGAGTCAAGATCAGCCACAATACCTTTTCCCCTCGCTGTTTTGCTTGTGGTAAATCTTACATTAGTCATGACAAGATAATGTCTAATGCTGAGCCATCAGGCACAGAGCATCTCCCTACTCCAGCACAGAGGTGGGCACAGAACATCTCTCTGTTGCAGCGTGGAGGCACTGCCATCTTCCAGAACCTTCTAGAGCTACAGAGAAGCCTGGGAAAATCAAGATCCAGTAAGTCCTTATTTGGGATGGAGTTTTCCACGTGTATACTCAACTGGAAAATATCACCTTCAGAAATGTTTCTGCTTCACATTATTCCATTTTAAAATAAACACCAAGAACGAATTGATATATTTATTTTGCAGTTGAGACATTTTGACAAATTCGCAATGAAAACAGAATTTTTCCCCTTGGTGCTGAGACTGACCCTACACAGGCTGCACCTGGGCCATACCCACCACAGCACAGCCCCTCACCTCTGCATCAGGGCAGGGAGCTGGGCAGGGGAACTTGGTATTTCCTTACAAATCTCACAAACCTTTAAGAAAGTGGGAGAAATAAACCCCCTGTGCGCAGTGAGGAAACCGAGGCACAAAGGGGAGCAAATTGCTGAGGAACATAATGATCAAATTGAAGGTGATGAGCAGCAAACGGGTCTGTTCCCCTCCCCTTCCACACGCCAGTCACTGGCTTTGAGCCTGCACCTCTCCCGCCTCCATCTCCACCTTCACAGAGTCGCCTGGCTCAGAGGCTCCTCCGAAGGTCAGCCAGTCCATCCAAAGCAGGATAGACTGTGCCTGCCTCATTCCCGACAGCAGCTCCTCTAATCTTCTTGAAAGACCTCTGAGGAACCTTCCCAGAAAACCCACTCCAGTGCTTCACAGGCTGTACAAGATTTTTTTTTTATTTATTATCTAACCTCAATCTTTCTCCCTTCAATTTAAGCCCATTGTGTCTTGTTGTCTGTATCCTCAACATGAAGAACAAATTATTTCCTCCCTTTCAGAAGCATTTCATGCACAAGAAGACTTATCTTGTCCTCCTGTTCAGTCTTTTTTTGGGTCAAATAAGCCTGTTCATTACATTTTCTCCCAGCTGATGTTGCTCTGTTCTGGGTCATTCCTGCTGTTTGGGCTTTCTGAAATTGCTCCCCACATTTCCCAACGCCCCAGCTCAGGAAAGGAGAGCTTTCCGGTGCTGACAAAACCCACCCCTGGCACAATATTGTCACCCACACCACAGTGTCTGGGCTTCATTTCAGCCTGTCCTGAAAAGCGGCATCGAAAGCCTTCCCAAGGAGACACTGACTGCAAACAGGACCTTCTTCACACAGAGGGAAATTGGGTCGTGTTGACATGATTTGTTCTTGACAAATCCGTGTCGACTGTTCCTCATCTCATTATCTTCCCATCAGCACTTACAAACAGTTGTTTGGTCAATTCCCAGGAAAATCTGGGGCAAATGGAGCTGGCAGGTGTGCGGTTCCCCAGCCACTCCTTCAGCCAGGGACAAGCCCCATGTCTGTCCCTCGCTGCACCTCCCCTCTCTTCTGCACAGCACAAGACAGAGCAGCTGGCAGGTCTGAGATGCTCCAGGCACTTTCTCCCAACACCCAGGTATGATGCAGAAGGTCAGGGACAATGTTCAGTGTCACCAAGTGCTCTGCAGCCTGTTCCCTGGCAGATGGGGGACGGGCTCTCTCCGCCGTGCCACTGACATGGGCTGTGCTGCTCTGCTTAGTGAAAGTGAATGCAAAGAAGGCTTCGTGCTCTTCAGCCTTATGACACCATGGTCACAGCCTTACCCTGCTGCCAAGAGCACGCTGGCTCAGTGCCAGCAGCCTCCTCCTCCTTGAGAGCTTCCTGGTACTGCCTGCTCCCCTTTCTGCTCACTGGTACTGGGACGTTTTCATGTCCCTGTACTTGGCTCCTTAGTGGCTGTCAGGAATAATCTGACTCAGTTTCTATTACTTTCCATGTCTGAGGTCCAGAAGGACCTGGCAACACAGCCACATTCCTCAAAGGAGCCTCAAGATCAGGAAAGTGAATGAGGTGTGGTGCCTCCTTTGCACACCTGCCAGACAGCAACACTGGGTAACATCATAATGCTTTAAAGTTCAGGGTGGTGGTGTTATGTGTTTGCAAGCAGGACCCGAGTTCAGCATCAGCACATCACACACCATGCTGAGGCTGTACTCCAGACAAGGCTGGTCCCATGCTCTGTAGGCTCATATGTCCATTCTGCATACTCTCCACACACAGTTAGTTCCCTTTGCAGACCCTATGGAGCCATCCCATTTCTGATTTGCTCCATGGCTGACAAACACTGGGTTAGAAATTTCACTAGCATGATGAAGAAATAAACCCATCCAAATCCAGAGTTTCTGGACAGTAAAGGGTTTAAAAAGAAGGCTCCTCTTTTTTCCTTACACATTTTTAGATATAAAAATAATATTTTCAAAATGATCAGCCTTTTTAAGCGCTTCAGGTTTGGGCAAATGGCCCTACTTACCCCTGAAGAGATGTAATCAATAAATAATACTTACCTCTTTCTGTGATACTTCACAAAGTGCTTATGCTCAGGATCATAAAATCCCACATGAGACTAAAAACCACCTAGAGCCAAGCAATATCCGCATTTCTGGGTTAAGAACGGGTCTGTGATAGGGAGGAACACACAGAGCAACCTTGAGTGGAGCCCATATCGAGAGCACAATCCTCAATAAGCAGTTAGGCCCAGCTTGCCCTCTCTGCCCATTAGGACACATCTTCCATTGACTGAGATTGAGACAGGCTGAGATTAGAACTGTAGACACGAAACACCACATTCCATCCTTGTGAAGACTATATAAAACAAAATATCTTTGTCTGGGGCTCACCAAGAGGTAAACACAAAAGCAGAAGGAGAAGGCTGCCTGGAAGAAGGGTCTCTGCGCAGACTGAGGCATCACACTGACCAACCCCGAGCCTGCCAACCGAGCAGGCCAGCATGGAGAAATAGGACCCAGGAGTCAGAACTGCTCCGTCCTGGTCCAAGGAAAATGGGTGCCGCCTCCAGCGCCTCAGGTTCTGTACCCACGCTGAAGCGGTCACCAAGGGCCAGCTGAAGGGAGAGATGTCCCTTCTCCATAGGGAGACAGTCATGGAGTCACCAAATGATATGCTTAATCCTACTTTGTGCTGGTTGCTGCCACAAGGGCCACGAGGGGCTGTCCCCTTCTCCTTCCTCCTCTCCTAGCTGCCGATCCCCTTGCCCAGGTCCAGTTCTGGAGCACACAATGCCCAGCACCAGCCTGGGGCTGGGAGTGGGGATGCATGACCCACCACGACTCAAACTATTGGGTATGTCATGAAGCTACACCTAAAGCCTTCACAGAGGATGACACATCACACAGACACTGACAATGCCATGTTGTGGTCTGTTAAGGAAGGGTTTTGCGGACATTGCTCTTCCCACCCCCCTTTCCTGGATTTAAAAAAAAGAGGGACAAACGCCACCTCTGCTATATCACAGAATCATACCTGTCCATTTACTCTGGTCCTTGTCCCCTCCACTCTCTTGCTCCTTGGCAGGCTCCTCAGCATCACCAGTTGTTTCATTGGGCCCTTCCACATCTTCACTGGGTTCTTCTGAAACAGAAGAAGCAGAAAGTGTTAACACAGACATTGAAGGCAGAACAGAAGAGTAAGAAGCTGCCATTGAGTAAGAGCAACAGTCAAGGCTGTGCACAAGTGTTGTGTGGCAGGTATCAACATCACTCAGTGTTCTCCCAACACATCTGCTTGCTAGTCAAGGCATAAATTACAGAGGAAAGAAGTATGAGATAAAGACAAAATGAAGAATCTTGCCCACTTCTACCACCTGGAGCTACAAAGGTCCCCTGAGGTGTCATGTACAGACCCTTCTCTCTAGAAGAAGGGTCTACCCAGCCACACCATGGATTAGAGACGCATGAGGGACTGGCTGGAGCCTCCAGCACATTCAGCCTCATCCTTCCTCCTCATCCTCATTGCAAGCTCTTTGGCCCCAGAACAGTACTGACCCTGATCACCGAGATGCCTGAGTTCACTGCAGACACATCACATCCCTCCTGCTCAGACTTGGAGCAACTCAGTCTGCTGCAGCCACGGCCTGGACACGAGGCATGGGAGGAACCTGCTCAGGGTTCTGCCTTCACCCCAGTCAGGGGAAGAGTTTGCCAACCCCGGCAGCACCACACAGGTGCCAAAGCACAGAGGAGAGACAACACTCAGTGAAGTGCTGAAAGCTCAGAACAAAATGCAGAGCACCTTGGCCCTGCCCATAATAACAGCACCAATGTGCCAAGGCCAGGCATGGAGCGTGTCGACCCAGCACAGTCCAGCTCCAAGCCAATCTCGTCAGGTGGGACACTGGGAGCGAGAGCAATGTGGCTGTTATATCAGGGTGTAACAGATACATTATCATCTACTATTTTGGGTATTTATGTACAGTCCCTATAACTGACAGGGGTTACCCCACCACTGGGCTAAATGGCACTTCTAGGCTATTATATAAATTTTGAGGCAGCATAGTTTATAATTTTAACTTGCATTATCTGGTCATGGTAAATCCGAGGCTATCCTGGGGTTTACCTGAACCACCTAATCAGTTCAAGCACCACCCCTCACCCTTCCCCTAACAAAGACAGGGTTAGAAATTTGGGCTAAAAATATGTATTAGGAGCTTGCAGATACTCAGCAGTGCCCTTTGAGGATGTGTCAGCCTAAATTGGGGAGGAACTTGTAAAAGCATCCAGAGATCAGCTGATATTAGGTGATTTATGCTCTACTCCTTTTACTCTTTTAAAAGCTGGGAACTCTCAAGAGCTGTAGGGATCCCATGGGCTTTCCCTGGGAAAATAGGACTCCAGAGAGGGGTAGAAGTGCTGACAAAGGCACCCAACATGTAGAAAGACACTAATCACTGATGGAGGGGTGAGATGGGCAGTTTGCCACATGAGCCGAGTGCTCGAGTTTGCTGGGAGAAGGGCTGTGAAACAGCAGCTGGGTTCACGTTTCAGAAATTAAAATTCCAATCTTTTTTCCACTCTAGGGAAAAAACGACAACAAACCACCCTGGTGGTGCACGCAACCCCACCACCCTGGTGCCTTCAAACCACTTCAAGTAGGGCAAGAACGTCCCATCAGCTGGGGGAGCTACTGCAGAAGCAGATTTATCTGGTTTTATTAAAAACCTTCTTTAACGGGTTTCTACATTTTATTTAAATCATCATTTTAACCTGTCTCTAGACACACAGTGTTGTCTGTTGGCTCAGATGCTCCCTGACCCCCCTCGACAAGGTGAGGAGATGGCTCCCACCTCCCATGGCCCATGGCCCGCACCCCACTGCACATCACTCATCACCCATGGCCATCACACACTGCCCTGGCCCCGGCTCCACCATTGCTCAGCCCTGGCCCCCAGCCCTGAGACCCCCAGCCCAGAGCTCCCGGCCCAGCTGAACAACAAAGGGCACCCTGTGCGGCGGCACTGCCGGCTGCGACCCGGAGGTGTCAGCATCGGCATGGGAGGAAGAGGAAGGGCAAGCCAGGCTCAGCCGCTGTCTGGGCTCTAACCTGAGCATGTGGAAATAATACACGTCTTCCAGTGCGCTGTCTGGTTCGAAGGGAATAAAATAGGACATTCATAAGCAGTTACACCATCTGTCTTTATACCATCATCATCATCAACAGGGGAAAAAATAGCTCTTTAAAATGGATGAAAGCCCAGGCTGACAGTAACCGGAAAAATGTGAGCTATGAATACCAATAACAGGAGAAAATTATTAAAAAACAAGGCTATGAATGCAAGTCCTCAGCACTGCTGGGGCGGCAGTCCTTTGGGTCCACCCCCCAGCAGCCCAAGCTGAGCCCCCACATTCCTGGCACTGAGCACTCCCCAGCCCCAATCCCAGGAACGCTCCTCTCTGAGGACGTGACCTGCTCTCAGCTCAACACCCTGTGCTGGGCAGGGGGGCAGGGAGCAGATCCAGATCTGAACCTTTCTCTTGCTCCACCCTGAGCTATTTTTTTTCTGAAGAGTAATTTTTTTAAAGCAGGATGGGAGGGACCAGAGTCCAACACATCTGCCCAGAGAGGCTCTGAACCAGATGGGGAAGGTCCTAGTACCATCCCTGCCAAGCTCCTTGCTCCCAGGGCCTCTGGTACAGAGTCCCAGAGAATGGGAAGCGTTAACTCCAGCTGCCTCGTGATCCCCTTCAAGCAGACTTCTCTGGAAGGCAGAGGCAGCTCTGCTCACCATGCTCAGCCTGGCCTGTGCTGCAGCGCCAGTGTTCCTGCTGAGCCCAGGGATGGTGGGTAAAGCAGCCCTTCCCCTGGCTCTGACTTGCTGAGAACTCGCCTTCAGCACACGTGGGGCTCACACCTGTGTCTGACCCAGCTTCTGGCAAGGAGACCTCAACACTGATGGTAAAAGCAGTGAAGCTCCTGCTCCTGAGAGGCCTGTGCCCACGCTCTCTGATGACAGCTCCGCGGTTGTTGAGCTGCAGCAGCAGCTCTGTGGCATGGTACAGGTCTGAGTAGCAAACACCTGCATGAAGGCAGCCAACCATCCGTCCCCTGTGCCCCTTTGGGGCACCTCTCTGCGAGGACAAGGCCAGCAGCACATCTGGTAGGGAAAGGTCTGCTCCTCCCTCAATTGACAAGGAGTTTCTATTGTCATTGTCTGCAAAGCCCGGTGTCCCGCTGTCCCCACACTGTGCACGAGCAGAGCCCACCATCGTCCTTATGTAACGGCCCACGGGACCCACCTGCAGCTGAGTGTGCAGACCACGCCAAGGTCAGCTCCCGAGGCTGAATGACCCATGGTCAGTAAGACACAGGGAATTTACTTCCAAATCACCACGACCCTTTTGTTACCACCTGACACCCCAGGCCCTCCAAAGCTGCACATGCTGTTCAGACATGACTTCAGAGGTGCAAGAGCTGTTGTTGTGACATTTGTATGGGAGAATCATGTCCCCCTGAAAAACAAACAACACACGCTGTGCACGCGTCTCCACGCCAGAGCTTCATCTCCAAGTCCATGATGCTTTATTAATAACTTTTAAAAGGAATTTTCCAACTGCCAGGGCCCAGGTCAATACTGAGAGTGAGCAATTGCAGCCCCTGGAGCCCAAGGAGCTGCTTTTCTATCATATCCCACCTGCCCCATGCAGAATCCTAGGAAGAGTCTTTGCTTCCTTCATGAATAAATCATTTTAGAAAGCGGTATTTCCTTTTAATTTAAAATTAAACCGTTCACTGCAGAGGAGTGGGGGAAGAGCAGGAGTAGAGTCTGGAAAATCACGAGTATCTGACTTCTGCAGAGGTCAGGGAACCTCTGACTCAGTTATGCACTGAAATGTGCCTGAATAACTGTGCTCTGTCGCACAGGACCACGCTCCTGCCGTCTGCCCCTGCCCAAACGCAGCAAGTTTGAGGGCTGGAGAAGTCAGCAAATGCTGATGGGATCCAGACTAGCTTGAACAGCCCAAGACCTCTCACCTCTCATTCTCTCAGTCAGGTTTTCCTTAACAAACCCAGATCTCTTATCTGAAGGGATAAGGGGCATTTCAGGGGTGGCGGAAATGTAGGGATGGGAGAGAAAGAGCGTGCACTGCCTCTCCACCCTCCGGCAGGCTCGAGAGCTGAGAAACATTAGCTGTCATGAACCACAATCAAATCAGGTTTGAAATATTTAGCAGTGGCTTGGAAAATGCGGCGGTGCAGCTCTGACAGGCGAGATGTGCAGACACCCATTTTCCATTATAATGGAAATATCAAGCCTGTTCTGAATATGTATAACCTAGAAAAATGTATTGATTTTTCATTCGGCATTAAAAAAATGAAATACCCTGCAGCTGTCAAAAGCCTTTTGTTAAAAGCTCATCTTTCCTGGAATGAGGTTTACCAGAAACAAGTTTTAATTGTACACAGGGTCTCTCCTTTGGAACAAAAAGAATCCTTGACGCTCCCGTTTTCAGGATAAGTAGCTGAAAAAGCCCGCAGAGAGACAGGACTGAGACCTGGCTGACTGCTGCACGCTGCGGCTGTCGGGGAGGTGACGGCGATGGCTGTGTGGCACAGATGCTGTGCTGGCACCGCCATGTGCTGCCAGCTGGTGAGGGGCAGCCCCCGCTGCAGGGTTCCCACCACCCAGCCTGTTTCAAAAGTTCAACTGCTTTCAAGTAGTTTAAACGTGAGTTCCCCCGGGCCCTGGGAGGAGAGGTGCCGGGGTTTGGGTCCATATGGAGGAGGAGGATGGTCTGCAGTGGATTGAGGAGCCGAGCCCAGGAGGAGCTCGGCTGTCCCCAAGCTGTGCCAGGGCCACCATGCAGGGTCTGGTGCTGCTGACTCAGAAAGGTCACCAAGAGGCATGCAGAGGGTGGTCCCACCTCACACCGTGCCCATGGGCCCGGCGCACTTGGCTGTGGGAACAGAGCAGAGGCAGAGCCTGGGATGGGGGTCTGACCTGAGCTCCCACTCCAGATGCATCTGCATGCTGCAATACCGTCCATGCTAGCTCCTAACAGGATTATTCTACATCAACCTGTTTATTCCCACTGTTTTCCCAAAAGGAAAAGCAGGACTCCAAATGGTAAGAAGGCAGCACTAGGCACAGGTTCTGAGAGGAATGCCACAGAGCTCCAGCCTGGATGCAAAGCAGGTGGGTAAATCCCACCTGACAAAGGGCTGTAGGAAAACAATATAACTCTACCTTGGATTAATGACACTTATTTCCCAGACAGCTCCATTCCAGAGCATCTCTGTTGCTTTCACTGACAAACAGAATCTGCTGGCTATGGCTAGATCAGCTGACAGAGCCATCAGAGAGCCATGAAACGCTTGGGTTGAGAGGGACCTTAAAGACCATCTTGTTCCAACCCCCTGCCATGGGCAGGGTCACCTTCCACTAGACCAGGTTGCTCCAAGCCCCACCCAACCTGGCCTAGGACACTCACAGGAATGGGGCACCCACAACCAAGAACCTCTTCCCTGGGACAGCACTGCCTTCTCCCTGTCCCTGGGAACAAGACTGTCCATCTTTTTTGCAGACTGGGCTAGATTTTAAGGCAATGGAATCCAACAGGGACTTGCCCCCTTGAATTTCAGCAGGACTAGAATGGTTGCTGTTATTTTCACACATGAAATATAAAAAAAAAGGCAAATTCCTTGAGCATGTTTGTAGTGGAGCGTGATGTGATTGTGTTGTCATTTATGGGAAATAATCGCAAGCCCATCTCTCCCTTTCCCCCCATTTTCCAGTCCAAATAACCATGAAAAATTACACTTCAATGTCAGGAGGACAACAAAGGAGGGGCTTTCTCCTGCGGCTTGATGGCTTTTCTGCCTCCCCTTCCTTGGACAAAAACTACCTTCAATTCTGTTTCATTTTAAACGTGATCTAACAAATGCATCTTGACAAGTTCCTTTCTCTTTTTCTTTTAAACAGTATTTTGCACAGTTTAACCTAGCTCCAAACTGGAATCAGCTGGAAAGGAGGCACATGTGAAAACACAAACACAGATCAAACAGCAAAACAAAAGAGCCCATCTCCAGCTCCAGGTCTGCAGGGAGAGGACAGAGTGGCCTCCACGTGGAGACCCGTGGGACAAGGGTCGAGAGACAAAGGGGACTTGGGGGAGGAAGAGGATGGACGAGTCAGGTCGCAGAGGTTACAAGGCAGGAGCACAGCAAAGGCGACCAGGGGATGGGAAGTGTGGTGCCCAGTCCCAGTTTGTGAGGGAAAGGATCAGTGCCAGCCTTGTCCCTCTGCTAAAAATACGCAGCGGAACTGCTTGAGCAGAGAACCATGGGTTTTATAGAATCATGGAATTATTTGAGTTGGAAATGCCCTCTAAGATCACAACTGTTCTGCCAGCACTGCCAAGGCCACCACTAACTCATGTCCCCAGGTGCCACATCTACAGGGCTCTTAAATTCCACCAGGGATGGAGACTCCACCACTGCCCTGGGCAGCCTGTACAAGGGCTTGACGACCATTTTCAGGAAGGAATTTTTCCCAATATCAAATCTAAATCTCTCCTGGCACAACTTGAGGCCATTTCTCCTTGTCCTGTCACTTGTTCCTTGGGAGAAGAGCACTGCAGGCCCTCAGTGGGCTGTGCCAGCAGAGCAAGGTGCTCCAGGTAAGAGGTGCTTTGTGCTCACTGGGAATAGGCTCATTCCAGAAAAACTTTGGAGATCCACAAATAAAACCAGTGCCGAGGCTAAGCTGAAGTTAAAAGCCAACTTTAACAACTCTGCAACAAGGTACATCTTGAGAACACTGTAACTATAACAAAAATGAGCTATAATTAATTCATGCTTAGCCTTAAGGGCTGGATATGCACAAGAGAGCTCTGAACAACCTTAACCCACCATCATCACAAACCACACTTAAATCAAGGACTAAAATGTTCTCTTTCTGCTTAGTTTTTTTTAAATATACAACTCCTATGACTCCTACTCTGTTCTCCCTCTCCATGGTATCGCTCCAAGGAAAAGTTAATTAATGTCTTGCTGACCCTCTTTCTCCCCCTACCCAACCATTTCCCAACCTCAGCATGTTTGGAGTTCTTTTAAGCTCAGCTAAAAACTTGGGAAAGCCATAATTGCAGTGCCCTGGTTTAGGGACAATTAAAATATCCCCACAGCTTGTGGTACCACAAGGTCTCGACACAGACGTGGGGCAGTGGAGGGGAGTGGTGGGGCTGACCTGGGGCTGACCAGTCCACAGCTGGGCACAGGGTCCATGGCAAATAATATCTTCTTGTCCTCAGTGAGGAAAGTTTTTTGTTACAAAGAACATTGAAAAAAGACCAACAGTTCTAAGTGAATGTCCTTAAGGATGACTTGTACACGGGGTGAGTCCCAGTGGGTCTGAAACATGTGGTCTGGTCTGTTTGTTCTTGACTAGATCCCAGTGCCGCGTTGCCAGGCTCTTCCTGGAGCTTATTTCTAGGAAGTAACAATACCCATGGACATGGGAAATCATAAATAGCCATAAACAATATGTGTAATAAAAAATAAAAGAAAATAATCCTGGGATGTGTTGCTGCCCCAACGCAGAATAGGTTGAGGAAACCACTAAATGTGGCATTCAGTGCTCTGGTCTAGTTGACAAGGTGGTGATTGGTCAAAGGTAGGACTCGAGGATCTTAGAAGTCTTTTCAAACAGAAATGATTCTGTGATTCTGTGACTCTGAGGAAGGCGAGAGGGAGCCAGCAGGGATGCTCGGACCACCAGCATTGGGGAACAAGGTGGGGGGTCACTGTGGTGGTAACCACAGTCATGTCTGCAGAGAGATTTTCAGCTTTTAAGGGGACTTCAGAGTGAGGAGTTGCACGTCCCCAGGAGCCCTGAGAAGGACAGGGCAAATACAGCCATCAGTCTGGACAGAGACAAGGCAGACTCCAGTCAGCAGAGGGGTTCGTGACATTTCAGTACTAGAAGGGCGATACCTCCTCAGGTTCACCAGGTAGAAAAACCAGCCTCACAGAACCGCAATTAAAAGTTAAAAAAGTTCCCTGTGTGAACGGCAGTGGTGTCACTTTGCTGCTGAAGGACAGAGGCCATGGCAGTGATGTTGTCCCTTGAACACAGTGCCCCACTTCCAACCCTGTCAAGTCGACAGCCCGTGAACCATGTCCCCATGCCGTCACCCCTCCGTTGGCCCCTCTGCCAGCCCCTCCGAGCTCTCTGATACCAAAGACCACTTGGGTTGGTGCAGCAGAGGGAGTAGGTTAACACAGGTGAGCTCTCACATGCACAGCAAATACCAGCTGAGGAGAACAGGGAGAGGAGACACCCCATGACTCTGCAGCCTCGGAGCTGTCCTTGAGGACATGATCGAGGGGCCTCACATCATCCCCCACAGCAGGGATGGCCATGGCCTAGGCTGGGCTGTCCCTCAACAGGTTTGGGTTAGTGGCACTGGCAGAATGTCAGTAATTGCTTTTCCCCTTGTACTAACGAGCTTTCAGCAGCAGTGACTTCAGCTTCCTGGAGCCAACAGCCCCTTTTTCTCCACCTCTCTTGGCTTTGGGTAATTGAAAGCGACTGCAATCTCAGTGCTGGCTCTCCAGCACTCAGCTGCACTGGGAGGTCAGGGAATGTCAAGTGAAGCTTTTCCACTCACTTCCCCACTGCTGCATGCACTGATGGAGGCAGCTCCTCGGCCCCAAGGAACAGGTGAAATTAGGGGGCAGTGAGCAGGCGAAGAAACCCAAGGACAGCCCCACTGCAGTGGGGAAGGGGTTGCCCGCCATGGCCCTCTGCCACAAGAAGCTGCATGGCCCTGCTGACCCTGGACTTCTTTTTTTAATTTTTCATTTAAAACAGCAGATAGGTTTCTTTTCAAGGAAACTATACCTTCACCCTTATTTTTTTTACAGCATCACAAAACCCTTTCCCCTATGATGCCCATGTCCCCTGTCACACATCAGGAAAGGATCTTTCACTTGCCATCAAATCTCAGGTAACAGTAAAGGGAGCTGAATGGCTTCTCCATCTCCCAAATGAAACACAGAGGATCAAGGAAAAGGGAAGAACACAGAGAAGCTCCCGAGGAGACGCTGAGGGCACTCATGGCTCTCAAGCTGCCAGCCTGTGGCCAAGCCTGGAGGTAGCACCGAGTGGGCCATGCCAATGGACAGGGTAGACAGAGACTTTTGGCCGCTCTGGGATCCTGCTCGGTGTCTGCAGCCCCTGAGCCTGGCTCCTTCCTGCTAACAAGGGCGCACTGGGCGCTCCAGGGACTGGATCTGCTCCTGGAACGTGGAGCTAGGCACATACATGCACAGGTGGTGGCTCCAGCAGAGGCCTGTGATAAGAATTTATTTCTCTCAATTACGGGTGCTTGTCCCCAGCCTCAGTTCATCAGCGCAGCACGGCCGAGTCAATGAAAGCCCCGTAACGCACTAATCAGATGCACAGAGACTTCCCGGAGCTGTTGGCTGCTCCTAAAACAAGCAACAACTCTGGGATGTGGGTTTCCAGCCCTGCCCTCCCTCTGCTCAGAACTGCCCCTGGTCAGTGGCCGGGTCAGAGGTAGATTCTCTGCAGGGTCTGAGGCATCACCTCGCACCACACGCTGCACACATGTGTGGAGTGGACAGCAACACAGTGCCTGTCCAAACGCTTTATCTCCCTGCTCGCGGGAGTCCCTCCAGGCCAGAAGCTTCCAAGGGTGTGTTAGAGATTTTCAGATTAAGTTTTTAGGGTTTTATTGGAGTTTGATCTATTTATTCCCTTCAGCTCAAGACTATTCTGAAATAACCTGTGAATGTCCTGAGCAGACAGAGAAGGATCTAAATACTGCCCTCACAGAGCAAATGTAAGACAAAAATGTCAGGGAAAAATCACTGCTGGGATCCCTTCTGGTGCCCTCAGAAAAACAACACCCCTGCTTTTGGAAAACTCCATTTGAAACGAGCTAATCAGGTTGCACATGGGAGGAGGGAAGGGAGGGAGAGATGGCGGGATGGGGGGACGGAGGGACAACATCGGGCGCTGCTGTGAGGTCCCCTGGCCTGTGTGCTCAGGACATGGTGACATCGCCTACTCCGTGGGTACTTATGGGCTGCGGCTGTTTGGTTTAAAATAAGCAAACAGCCCTTCCCCTTCCTTCCCCTTCCAAAGGGAGTCACAGGAAAAGGCTGTGAACTCCATGTTGCCACTCCGGTCTGGCACAAACCATCTCTGTCCTGACACTGCTGGGGTCCTGCTCCTCCACTGCCAGCACGGGGCCTTCACCGAACTTCCCTGGCACAAACCTCTGGGGCGTGTGGCGCAGGGACGCTCTCCCTGCAGCCTGCTTGACAGCACTATTGATCCAACACACACTTGGTGCCTTCAAAGTTGTTTATGATCAATATGCAAATTGCCCATGGTATTGATCTGGTATTAATTTTCAATTAGGGAATCCACAAGGGGTCTCTCAGGGTCAATATCCAACAATCCAAGGTAACTCCACAGTGGAGCCATGGGACTGACGCTGCCCAGGGCCTGTGGCTGCTCCCACACCTCCTGCCTCAATCCCTGTGGACAGTCTGGATGCCACAGTGGTGCTGGCACTTGGGGAAAGCCCCTGGCAAGTGGATTTAGGCAGCAGCCTTCAACCTACACACCGTGTTACCTGTGCTAACACTATTACTGGTACTGACAGTGCTGGAAAGCCCAGTGCAGGGGTGTTCACAGCAGCATCTGTGGCCTGGTGGGGGGTTGGGGTGCAGGGAGGTCAGGGCAGGGGTAGTGCCAGCAGGTTCCAAGTGACAGAGCGGGGACCCAAACGCTGCCTTCCACCATGGAACACAAGCTATGGGAATCTGCGCATCCAAAAACAGGTCAGAAGTGGGAAAGGTCCTCATGTGCTACACAAAGATTCCAAAAAGTGAAAGAAATCATTGAAACTGCCTTGAAAATCTAGAGGAAAGTGTTCTTTTCCAGCAACGTGACCCATCCCACCAGCCACCCTCCCAGCTCCCTTGCTTCGGGAGGCCTAGAGGGACATGGTTCTTGCTTCGAGCCCCACGGCTGCACTGGAGAGGTGATGTCCCCTCCACACCGGGGAGGTGACATCACCTCTGCACCGCCGCCTGTGCCCACCCACGGCTCCGCCACTCGC
This sequence comes from Lepidothrix coronata, assembly GCF_001604755.1. Classification (NCBI taxonomy): domain Eukaryota; kingdom Metazoa; phylum Chordata; class Aves; order Passeriformes; family Pipridae; genus Lepidothrix; species Lepidothrix coronata. The sequence goes on along the minus strand of NW_016690234.1, from coordinate 2,384,081 downwards.
TGTGCTAACCAGCACATTAGCTACCCAGGCTAATTGGTTTATGGATAACATTAATTACCATGTTGCTCATTAATGGATGAAATCTTTATTGGTTCCATTGATCAGCGGGACTTGTTAGTCGGCCTCCTAACCAATGGCGGATGTAACAAGCTCTCTTATTGGCATATCAATTAATGCAATCAATTTCTGGCCAGCGGCTGCCATTCGCTTCCCTGCTTGTTAGACTGGGGGAGACAGAGTCATGTCAAGTAAGCATTTATTTAAAGGGTTTCTAATTCTTCTTGAGCTGACTTCCCAGCAGGCTTTCTGCCACACAAGGGTTTTCTGCCTTCAGAGACCTTCCCCTTTCCTCTGCTACAGAATCAGATCTATGATGGTCCCTCCAAACTGAATAATTTCTGTGAAATTATTTATTGAGTCTGGCAAGTAGGATCAGCCACAGTCAGAGGTGTGGGATTGAGAAGTCAGACTGTGCGACTACCCCAATTTAACACACTGGGGAGATGGGCAGGAGCACAAACACGCTCCCCAGGAACAGGCAGGGGCTCACAAGCCACGCCACAAAGCCTCTCCACACACAGGTTAATGCTAATTCCAGGGTCAGTTCCCCAAAGTTTTGTCAGGGAACAACAAGCCTTGGATACTTCTGCCCTACCCCACCTTCAAGAGCGAACTCAGATTATGTCACATAGGGCTGCACCCACATCCCAGGCGGTGCTTGCAGCCACTTCTTCAGCCTCAGTCTGGAAAAGGAGAGCAGGATCACACTGCTCATGGGCAGAATTAGCTGAGAACGGAGAAATGCCATGGGCTTTCATGAGCCCAGTAGGCCTGGCAGACCAGTCCTGCTTTCCTGAGGAGGGTGGCACAGGGGATGACCCAACAAAACAGGTCATGGTATGATGAAGACTGAGAGATTTTCTGAGCTATTTCTCCCATGAGCAAGAAGGGACTTGCAGATAATTGGACAGGAGGCCAGTGACATCCACAAGGAGTAAGAGCCTCTGTTCTGACTCAGAGACTTTGCTCAGTTTTCTTTTGGTCTGTTGGCCAGAACACGCTCACAAAGAGCTCAAACTCCATTCTACCTTGGCCGAGTTTCCTCTGCCAGGGAGAGGCCCTCTGTGCCCACTGCAATCCTTCCCAGCCTGATCCACGCTCTGGATCTTCACCCAGGTGATTGTGTAGGAAGGATCTTCCCCGCCAAACACAATAATAAAACAAACCTTATCAGAGCTGAACTATAAATCTGTGAAGACTACGATAATTTCTAGCCATGGGAATAACACCACAAAAGTACTTCTTAAACTAATTACTCAGATTCCGAAGTGCTGCCCTAATGAGCCTTCCTTCTGCCCAGAACTTGCTAAGAGAAAAAAAAATCTACCTTCAGTGCAGTAATTACTGCTTTCCCCTTCAAACTTCTAACTGGAGATCAATGCTGCATTTTAAGACTCATTGATTTACAATTAGCCTGGCTTTCCTGCTAAAGTGTTTTTAAAGCAGAGTTTACTTTTATTTTATTTTGAAATCTCAAAGATCTGGTTCTTGGATTTTACATCCTCATGAGAGGTGTGCTGGGAGCTCACAGGGAGGCAGGCATACGTCGGAATGAGAAAAGAAATGGGGCTTTGTTAGGCTGAGACTAGAAATAAAAGAAACAAAGCTACAGGAAGGGAAGGAAAAGTGGAAAAAAGGAAATGTAAATGCAAAGAGAAATAAAAATGAATTACAGGCTAAGGAAGGAGAGCCACTGCCAGGTGGCTTGGAGCTCTCACTGCTCTGCTGTTCATCAGTATCCTCGGGAAAACCCCACAGCGGCTTTGTGAACCTCTGCAAAACAAAGCATTGGTTAAAAATAGTGTGTGCAGTAGGGATGGCCCAGGCAGCCCTGGCCGCTGTGCGACCTGTCCCATGAGGAGAGTGCGAGCAAGTGAAGCCATTAAGAATTCCATGCTGATCCGCCTGCTCTCTCCTGCCTCCTCCCATCACAACATCATCTGCTTGGCATCCCCTGCCATGGACTCCTAGCACTGGAGCAGTTAAACACTAGGACCCACAAAGGCTAGGGGTTTCCATCCCTGGAGGGGCTTCAGACCCCAGCAGAGATGGCCCTATTAGGCCTGACTCTAAGCAGGACCTGTGCTTGGTGGCTTCCAGAGGCCCTGCCAACCTCCGCTGCTCTGGAAGGCTCTGACCATTCCAGAGTGTTGCAGCACTCCTCAGTTCTGACTCATTTTTGTGTCATTTCTGCAGGAAATGAGCTACACCGGACAAGCCACTTCAGTGCTCCTCAACCCTCCTTTGCCTCCTACTTCTTCCATCAAAACCAACATCAGGAAGGTCCTCTAGGATTAGCATGAGGAATGACCTGACTGGAGCCAGCTGGAGGATCTAGGAGGCGAAGGGTTTCCAGTTTTGGGGCCACCATAGTGGTCCAGCCTTGCCCTTCGCTGTCGTAAATTCTGTTCCTTACTACTGTGGGGTCCCAGGAGCCAGTGGCAGATGATGATCCTGGAATGATGAAAGCAAAGCAAGAAAACAGGGAAGCACTGTGCTGCATTTTACAGAAAGCTGCTTAGCCCCATTTCAAAGACTAATATGAAAAAAGTGCAATTAAATCCTCGAAAAACTGACAGATCAGCAAAACAAAACCACCCGGAGGAGAGCACGATTGAGCCTCATTAAGGAAGAGTTCAGTCTGTTTTTAAAACCTTTCTTAACACTTAGCTGGTACTGCTCAGCAGCCGCCGCTCCCAACGCACCCGGCGCAATTAGTGTCAGAACGGAAAGGAAAAAAATCAGCCTAGGAAACAGGAATTAAACCACCAGATCCAGGCAAAAGAATAAGATTTGGCTGTAGTGAAACCACCTGAACTTGGACAATAACCCCTCCTCAGGGTCTGCAGTAGCACTCGGCCCTGCTCCTTGCACACACACACACACAAAACACACACACGTGCCAGTTACAGAGCACAGCGTTAAGGCAAATCTGGGCTGTACAATTCCTGTCCTCATCCCCTCCCAGTCCCCAAACACTCTGCATGGCAGTCACATCCCCCCTCGAGGGCAGGTTAATGACAGATGGACAGTAAATTACACTGACCTCGACAGCAATTACAGCCATCGCCTTGGACAATAAGGAAATGGAGACACTGGGACAAATCCTGTGTTGTCCTGGAAGGACCCTTGGGCAGGAGGAGTGTGCTGGTGCTGATCGTCCCCACACAAAATTGCCAGCCCCAAACAGGACCCGATACAGCTGAGATCTATTATTTTGCAGTGGGGGTGGGGATGAAACGCATGGGAGATAGAAAAGATGGCAGAGAGATGAAGCCATTTTATTAAATCAGGCAAATTCTAATTTATTCTGGGGAGATGGAGGAGAGAAAATGGATTCACTCTCAGCATGCACACTCCATATCGTCTGATCCAATCCCCACTGCCTTGCCAGAGGGGGAGGGGGCTTTGGCCGGCTGCAATGCTCCCACAATCAGAGAAAAAGATTAAAAAAATTGGATGATTCTTCTTTTGGATTGTGCAGCGGCCATGGGGGAAAAGGCTCTTCCTGGGAATGTGAGGTGCCAAGCCCTGCTGTCAGCCGTGCTGGGATTTGGGGGTTTGCCCCTTAGGGATGTGAAACAGGCAGCACAAGGTCCAGGGCTCACTGCAGCGCATGCACCAGGCGGGCAAACGTAGGCAGAGACACTCATGGGAGGAATATCCTGCAGAGGTACCACAGGATGCCATTTTTGCTGTTCACCCCAGCACACACTCTCACAGCTGGCAGGGTTATCACCGTCATCCTTCTTCACTGGGTAAGAGATACTGGAATAAAAATGTCACGTGGGCAGTTCTAAGGAGGTTGGTGGGACCTCAGGTATGCCCAGGCTCATATGCTAGCGCAGAGCACCACCTTAACAACCACCACGGAGCACCACCGTAACACCACTGGTACCTGTGAGCATGGGCACTTTTCAGCCAGCAAAGCACTTCCACAGCCCCCATCAGAACCTGGGAGCTGAGCTTCTCCGCAGCTCCAGCCAGCACTTTGGGTGGGAGCTGAGGAGCCCACCAGGCACAACCAGGCTCAAAGCCACAGGCCAGGGCTTTCAGTGGGACAACTCAGGTTATCTGAAATGATGTGGAGGACCCAGGGGACTGCACAGTTCTGGAACAGGGACCAAAAGAAAACACAAAGGTTTGGTTAAACAGCACTGACAAAAAGCAACAGAGCTCCTGCTGCAGGGCACAGCGATCTCTCGGACTCATGGGCCAGCCACCATACAAAAAGAACAGACACCCGCAGCCCCATCTCTGCCCACACGGGGGGCTCGGGCGCTTTGGGATGGGCAACACTGGTGCACTTGGAGAGAGGAAGGTGAGATTATGCTGCACAGAACTCCACGGCCACCAGGATATCTACCACTTCAGAATTAACCAGAAGGAAATGAGAACAACATGTAATTAATTACCAGTGGCCAAATAAGTCCAGAAAAGCAAACAAAATCTTGGGTGAACAAGAAGAATGCCAAACCTGGCCAGGGCAGAACGCCTCGGGCCTCATTGTCCTGTGCAGAAATCATTCTAGTTATGCTTGCAATGATTAAATCAACATTTTACACAAGATCCTTCCGAAAACAGCCCCCTGCAGGAACTCCCCTTCCCTGAAACCATCAACACTTGTCCCAGCTCAGACTGGAGCCTTGGGGGAGCAGCTTTGCAGGAGGGAAAAGGCTGAGAGCCCAGGGAGAGGGGCCAAGCTGCAGCACCTGGAGCACAAATTCCTAACAGCAGAAATTCCTGTTTTGCATCCAACTCCAGCGTGGGCAGTGAAGCTGATTTTATGACTTATTTATTTATTTCGTCTTTGATGAACAGAAGGTTAATATAAGAACAACTCCTTGGCAAACCTTTAAGGGTAATTCAAGCGACACTGATGTGAATCAATGTTCCCTTTGTGAACGCATTACTTGGCAGAAACTGGCTTTTTGTAACCCCCTTAAACCTAGCTGGCAAAACAAAAAGAGAAAAAAAAACGTCCTTCAAACAAAAGGATGAGGTGAAAATAAAGAGAGAGTCGACTGCACTTTATTCTCTTTCATAGAAGCAAATGGATTTGGTGCTTTTTATACATTAATCAATCAATATCACTGACTGTACATCAGCGGCGCAGCCAAGTTATGAATGACCTTTCTGGCAAAGAGGACACTTTTAATGCTCATAAGACTGCTTATAGCTTAGCAACTTTCCGAATTTATGCCTGCATGATTACCCCTCGGAGGCAGGCGCCCGTGAGCACTGCGCTAGATATGACAAGGTTAGTCCTTGCCAATTTGTGCAGAAGGAAGGGGCTCTGCCCGCACTGCGTGGCTGTGGCTGGTGGGGGACAGGCTCACCCAGCAATGGGCGGTCACCTCGCCTGACATGGTGCTTCAGAGTGGGAGGAGACCAGTGGGGTCCAAACCTGGCCATGGGCCAGCAGGCAAAAGCCATCCTGTGCAAAGCTCTCAGCCAAAAGCAGTAGAAACAGCTCTCCTGAGGGCCGAAAGCCCAGAGGGAGTGACAAGCACACGTCGCGTGCCGGGGCTGGAGGCCAGGCTGTGAAGAATATCCCCCATTCATTGTGTCACTGGCCATAGTGAGTTGGAATTGCTGCTCAGGGCAGAGCCAGGGCAGGCACTGCCTCACACCACAACAGGCTGGGAAACTGCTTCCAGCTCCTCTGCTCTTTTTCACATTGTTCAAAAGAAAACAAAAGAGATCCAGTGCTCAGACCACAGCAGGGTCACCGCTCCCCTGTAAGCTGTGCCTCAGCTCCAGCAGGAGCACGGTGGCTGCTGGGGCACTGCCACACACAAGGCTTCATTTCACAGCTCTGACCTTTCCCAATGCACATCCCCAGTCAGCTCTGTAAGAACTCTGCTGAGATGCAAGTCTGGCCCCAGTGGCCCCAGTATTACACTCTTCCTCCCCACTACAGCTCCTGAGCATGCAGTGTTGTCATCCCAGCCATGGAAAGGAACAGCACAAACAATCCCTGCCTGTTTCAGACCATCCTTCCTTTCTGAAAAGCATTGTGCTCTTCCGCTTGATTTTAATCTTCCCATACGTTTCATGAGTCCTCACTTCCAAAACTTGCACCATTTGGAGCAGCCTGCAATCCGACGGGAGCTCAACATGCCCTTTATTTTGCGTTAATTACCTTCTGGGCTAGAATCAGGTCTTCCCTAACCCAGTTCTCGATCCTTCCCCTCTAGTGGCACCCAGTTTTGGAGGGCTTGTTGCCTTTCCAGCATTTTCCCACTTCTGCCACTTTAGGATGATCTTGGTCATTGTGGAGAAACCTCTTTTTGTTCCTTTCCTCTCACCAGTGCTGCTCCCCCACGCGAGATGGTACCAATCCAGCATCGTCCCTGGCCCTGCAGCCGTGTGGCTGGTGCTGCCACCCAGAGCTCTGAGCTGGCTGAGTGGGATCACTTCCACCAGGGCACCCCCCTTCAAGGGGGAAAGCAAGGGGTCCCTCCTGCTCCCCAGGCACATGGCTGGGAGGGAGAGGATGGCACGATGGGGAGCAAAGGCTCAGTGGCCCTGGGGATTCTCCCTATGTCACTGCCTTCTCTGGACAACATCCAAGGGCCTGGAACAGGGACTGACCGGTGAAGAGGTAAGAGAGGGTCACAACCTATCTCTCACCCCCCCAAATCTCATCAGAGCCCCAGGGGACAGCAAGATGTGGGCTCAGGGAATGTGGCTCAGCCGGGAAGGTCTGTGCTGCACACTGTCCACATGCCTGTGCTCTGCATCCGGGCTGCGGCCTCTGACCCTGCCAGACCAACACAAAACAAACCCCTAGTGACCCTCCATGCCACACATACACAGAAGGAGAACAGGAAGAGCTGAGTGAGTAGGTGACATGGAAAGCAGAGGTGGCTGCACAAGTGAAGTGGAACGGCCGGGCGGTGAGCGTGTCCAGCCTGTGGCCAGCAAAGGCCAAATTAATGCCATTGTTTGGCCACAAAGGAGGCAGCAAAGTAGCAGTGGAGGTTGGGGAACAATCTCAAACACACAGCTCTAATTCACCCTTCATCACCATGAAAGGGGAATGGAAAAGGCCAGAAAGCTTCAGCTTAATTGGTAACCAAATGTGAGAGCCGTTCCCAGAGAAGGGGCAGCAGCGTCTGCCCTGTGAACACAAAGATCAGAGAGGAACGAGGGGCAGCTGCACATTGTGCTCTGGCTGTGGCCCTCCGTGCCTGGGGAGCGATGGCAGGGGCCATGCACAGCCCCAGACACACCATCCCAGAGAAATGTTGAGATTTAAGGGCTTGGGACTCCAGACCAGAGCAGGGAGGGCACTGAGCAGGGATGCCTGGGGTGTTGCTTCCAAGAGGCCAGAACATCCCTGCAGGCCAATGGAAACCTACACGTGACATGCTGACGGGAGAAACCACATGTTAGGATGTGGGGAACAGAACAAAAAAATCAAGCCACTGCTATTTATTTAACAGAGTGGCCACAGGTGAATAAAAAGGCTGAAAAGGGGCAGGAGGAGGTGCCCACACAGAGGAGAGGGCTCAGGCTCCTTGGGCTGAAGGTGGGCTTGGCAGGAGCCTCCAAGTGAAGGTTGGTTCAGTGGAGCTGGACCAACACTGCTCCTCTCACCCACCACTCTGGGGAGGACTGACAAGGAACACAGAAAAAACCGCAAACTGGAAGCAAATACAGATAATAATTTCTCATACAGCTCCCAATTAACCTTTGGAACTTGTGGCCTCAATAAATCATTGAGGTCAAAACAAAATATATGGTGAGGGCGATGCGCAACTTAGAGAAGCAAACGGAGTATTTGGAAGAAATAGAAACCCTCTTGCTTAAGGGCATGAACTGAATTTTAGCAGGAATAAGGATGCGACCTTGATTTGAGGTAGGTTATTATTTGTTTATGGGTCCCCAGATTTCACTCTGAAGCAGCCAGAGCAGGACACTGGTGCTGGCAGACACATTATTAGCCAATCTCAGGGTTTTAGTGGAAAAATAAATGCATGTGGTAGCTCCTTCCCAGGCAGTTCTGAGGACGTTCAGGTCATCACCAGAAGATCAATAGGCCTCACAGAAGGGAAAGGAAGTAAGTGCATTTCAGAAGTACAGGCAAGCAGAGGACCAGGAGCAGGGACAGAGCAGAGTGCTCTGATGTGCATGCCACAAGTGGGAATGCTGGAGAGGTTCAGGCCAGGTGTCACTGCTGGCCTATGCCAGCAGTTGTAAAGTTTTGTTTCATAAATCATCCCCTTGATAATGTATGGAAGCTCATTTTGCCTATGGCTCTTACAGAAAAACAGAATCCATTTCAGAACCCAAGCTCTGTATCTCTCATCATTAAGTCCATGATCCTACAGATGAGCGGAGGAGGAGAGCACTTCCCATTCCCATAATGTCTCCTCTGAAGAAACACCTCAAAGCATTTTTGAATTTCGGGCAGTGCATTGGGTTTGCATGGCAAGGTTTGGGTAGCAGGAGGGCTCTTCTTCCAGTCCTGCCAATTAAGGACCATCAGACATGTCCTCCTCCAGCAGAATGAACTACGACAGAACCACAGCAGGGAAAAGGCAGGAACAACCAGGAAAGGAGCTGATGCCCTGCAGGGATATTCCCTGAAGGGGGGAAGGTGCAGGAGAATTCTCTTCCAGTGCTGAGCGTGACCCTGTGGACAGATCTTTTGCACAGGGCAACGAAGGCTGTAACCCAAAATGGGCATGTTCAGTGGCAGCAGCCTTCGAAGTCACCTTCCAAACAGGATGGTACATCAGCGTGTCACTACAGGTCTCACCCTACCCAGTTGTTTACTTACAAACCAGTCCAACATCCTCACTGCCTCTGAACACAAAGCCTGTGTCCAGCTGAATATAACTGACCTTTCCTTTCTGCACTGTGCCCACTCAGGGTGTTACTGGACATGTCAGCAGGGAAGAAGGTACTGAGGTCCCATCAATTCTCTGTGCTGGAGCTCCAGCCCCTCTCAGCTCTGGTCAACAGCAGAACAGAAGAGACTCAGCTAACACACCAACAGCACAGCAGCAAGGCAACTCTCTAAACTCATTAACCTGGGAACACAGGAGGCATGTTCATTCCAGAGATATTTAATTTGAAGCCCAGTAGCACAGGAAGGGAGAAAACAGCAGCGCAGCAATGGTTACAAGAGTCAGACCTTTGGAAAGGTGCTGGAGACGAGCGGCTGCCACACCGACTAGAGGAATGTCACAAATCAGGGCTGGCATGTGCGTCTAAGGTTTTGGAGGTTTCCTTTTTCTCCTTGCCATCAAAACATCAGGGCAGGGGGTTTGGCTGGACACAGCCCCTGAGCAAGGACAAGGCTGGGACAGAAGCAGCACAGCTGTGCTGACGGGACCTTCATCACGAGCTGAGTTTGCTGCTGCCAGAGTGAATCCGGTGTCACTCATGTGGACATCTAACCCTCTCCAACACACTGTGAGACCAGGCTGCAGTACCTGCAATGTCTTCAAGGCTCTACTGATTCACCTCACACAGGAGAGCCTTTCGGTCTTGAATTTAATCCGCACCACTGCAACAAGCACCTCCAAGTCCTCAGGAGATGAGATCCCTAATCTAAACCTGGATGAGAGAGAGGGGAAAAGAGAAACAGGGAAGAGAAGCAGAAGGTGCAGTGGGCACTGTGCACTGGCAGCAGAGCTTCAGGGATGCAATACCAAGGGATAGGAGTGCCATTCTTTGGTCCCAAAGGAAACGGAGCCCAGGGAGATGCTGTGCTCTGACAGCTGGCCTTCAGCCTGGCTCTGGACTTTGTTTGGATGCAGAATAAAAAGCAGAGCAGAAGAGGGACTGGGAGCCTCGCAGTGTTGTACTGCAGCATCTGGTGATGTTTCCCCCCTTACTCTTCCTAAGTGGAAAGGGCTTTAAGACGCAGCCAAACAAGAAAAACATTCTGGAACAAGTCAGCCGTCAGAGCTTCCTCTCTTTCTGCTTAATGAAAGCCATGAGCTCCGCGGGACAAGTTGCGGCTGGAGCGGGATGGAGTTTATGAGATTCCTGCCACGTCGGGGTGACGCTGCCGCGTGCTGTTGGCCTGCCCTCCCCAGCCCGGCCGTCTGACCGCTTCCTTCCGCAGGCGCCTCCCGGTGCAGTTTCATTAAGCGGATGCTTGAGGGTTTGGGTAGGTTTCTGCTACCCCCCTTTTATAAGGGGCACAGGAAAAAAGTTGCAATAAACTTTAATAAAAACAAAATTAAAACGATTAAACCTTTCATATCCTTTCAAGATTATCTCTTTGCTGCTGGTTGGTCAAAGCAGAGCTAAGGCACGAATGCTCTTGACTTTAAACTCAAAACCAACCCCAAAAAATAAGTAACAAAGGAAATCTGCCTCTGCCAGATATTAAAGGGAACCAATTTTATCCCTGCTTTCTACAGAGCCAAACCTCAACAGCCTCATGGTGTCCCAAATGCACAAGAACAGAGAAATGCTGCTGGGAAGGGAATAGAGTTTCCCAAAATTTGGTGGGGGGAAAGGATGCAAGCAGGGAAGAGATAGAAATTATGTTACAGGGTAATACCAGGAAAGAGAAGTTCCCTAAAGGTTTCTCAAAGCATCTGGCTCTCCTCACATCCTCAGGCCCTCCGAAGGAGTCAACTGTGTGGAGCCACCCTGACCCACAGCTGCCAGAAGCCCCTTTGCTGGATCTCAATGACCATTAAAGCACTGTGAAACTAAAGCAGAACCAAAAGCTTCCCCACACCTAATCTGCCCAGCCTCGGGATGGCCTCCAGTGGAGAGATCCTGCCAGAAGTATCACAGAATATGTCGACATGGAATGGATCCACAAGGATCATTGAGTCCAACTCCTGGCCCTGCACAGGACCATCCCCAAGAATCACACCACATGCCTGAGAGTATCATCCAAATGCTTCTTGAACTCTGTCAGGCTTGGTGCTGTGACCAGTTCTCTGGGAAGCCTGTTTACCGCAGCTCCGTCAAGAACTTGCTGGAAAGGTAAAAGGTCCTGAAGCCATTCTATCCACAAAAAAATGAAAAAATTCCAAGGTTCAGCCAACAAAGGGGAAGGCAACAAGCTGTCCTTTAAATGAACACACGCGACATGAGATCTTGGAAAACAAAGAGATAATCCTGCATGTGGGGTTACTTGGTGGGGTTGGCAGGGAGATCAGAACTGCTGTGAGTTCAATCAGCCCAACACACACACATCGCCCAGGGCTATTTGCCTCTGCTGCTATTCCACGTATGTTATTGCACCATGGGTGAATGTTTTCTCTAAACAGGACAATCCCTCATCTCACTCCCTTGTGTCTGAGGAGATGACAGAGAGGGATTTCCTTCTCAGACAACTGAGCTGCTGCACACCCCCAGCTGCAGGACACGGCTTCCAGCAGAAGCGACGGCCCCAACACCTCCTGCGTACCTGTGGCGTGCCTAGCACTGCTCTGACCATGCACGTACTGATGGTTTGGTTGGATTTACAAGCAGCGCTTCGGAAACAAAGCCTGAGCAGGTTCCTGCCCTTAGGGGTTACAGATCATATATAGGGAAAAGGCAGTACTGGGTTTTGGAGAGGGAGAGGCAAAAAGCCCAAGAGATGCAGATGAAGCACTTGGTGTTTGCACACAGGAGCTCAGGCTGTCACCTGGTTTGGCAGATTATTAAATGTGTCAATCAAGGACAAGCCTGGAAACGGCTTCCCTAGCCCTCTGCAATGGCCACAAATTCCAGCCAGGTAACTGAGGCTTGGTCAGCAGAGACGGAGCTGCAGCATGGTTTTGGCTAATAGATGTTGTAGCGTGGACTCTGTGTGCTCTTCTCCTGCACGTACCATACAGGTGATCTGCTTTGGGAAGTTTTTAATTGCTGTGCAATTAAGTCCCATGGAAAAGTGGAGAGAGGCTACAAAAGCAAACTAATGATTCCTTTCTGAAACCCTCCATTACCTCCAGCAGATGTTGGAGAGCAAGAGGCGTCATTAGCAATGACCACACTGCCTTTAATGGAGACCAAGTGAAATATATCAGATCCCACTAAATTTGAGTTATTTCAAGCAAGGAGAAATATCATTTGGCACTACCAACCTTCATTTCAAAAGTCTTAAAAGTTCTACTGGAAGTAGAGAGTCTGCTATCATGAAAAATCCACCCCAAAGTCCCATCCCACATCCCTGCTATAACAACTCCATGAATTACTCCAAGAAGAATTACTCCATGTTCGATGATCATGAAGGAAAAATGCCTCACATGGTTGCTCACTCTTTAAGATAGGAAAATAACAGGATGGTTCCTTCATGGAAGGTTTTTGTGGAACATCCCCTTTCCCCTTCTCCACAGTCTGCTTCACTTTACAGATGGGCTGTTCACAATTCCCAATCCAGTGCACGGCCACTAAGGGAAGGGAGGAACTGGAGAGCCTGGACAGGAGAGTGGGGAACCCCAGATCACAGCACTGGTCTCAAGGAAGCAGGTGAGGCATTAGGGCACACTGAGGGACTGAGAGGTCACAAATGGAATGGACAGACATGGCTGCTATTGAGCCTCCCTTCTGCTAGAGAGAAACTTTGTGTCTGAGAGAAACCTCACACTGCAAACCACATCCTAGGAGCTCTCTGACCAAACCTGCTCCCCAGCACACGGGACCTGCTCCCGTTACCCTGAGGTGGCCACAAAACTGCTTGTGAGGGAGAGGAAGATAAGAGAAATGTTTCACATGACTCAGTGCACAGAGGTACCAGCACCAAACAAGCACCCTGCTGTCTGCAGGCACCACAGGCAGGGCCAGGCTGAGGTGTGATTCAGTCATTCTGAGGTGGGAACTACTATTTTTAAACCATGTGGGGTTTTCTCATCTGAACACTGCGCCAGCTATACCCTGGGTCTGTTTACATACTTGGTTTCATTAAAGATTCACATCCTGATTTTCAGTCTGCAGCTTGCAGCCCTTCAGAAGGTCGAACACTGAAACAGAAGGGAGATGTGGACAGACAGTGCACCTCTGCCTGGGGGACAGATGGAGAGGGAAAGTGGGGGCCCTGGGGCATCCCCCCCCTCATCCCTGGGAACCAGCAGCTTTCCAGGGGCTCCCAGGGCAGAGCTTTGCAGAAAGGGTATTCCTCAAAATAACTGTAATCCACGTTTGGAGCAGGGAGAGTGGCTGGTCCCTTGCTGTGGGCTGGCAGAGGGAGGGACCAACATGGGTGCTCCAGCGAGGTCAGACAGGGGGGCAGAGGTGACCCTCCCAGCCCCCCTTCCTGCCTGGACAAAGGGGCTGTTCATGGTGTTCGGTGTCCAGCAAGGGCTGCCAGAGTGCCGGCCCTGCTCCTCACGCGAGGGCCCCAACAAGGACCCTGTGTTGGAAGGGGATGGCTGCCAAGGATTTGGCAGTGATGAGCAGGACTGCTGTGACTATGTGGCCACCACAGGAACTGTCCTCTGCAGTGAAACGGGCAGAGGGCAGCGCAGGCGAGGAGTGTGGACACCTGATAGATACCTATGGATATTTGTCCTACACAGAGGGAAGAGTGGGCAAAGCCCCTCTGCTCCTCCCACAGGAGGACACTATGGAAAAGGAGAGCAGAGATGGAAAACAGGAGGAGCCAGGAGAAACAGGTAAGGGAGGAAACCTATTGTGCAGAGGGACATAGGTTAAACAGCGGGGCTGTAACAGGAAAACAAGAGTGTGGGTGGCACATGGAGAGTGATACGATGGGATGAGCAGGGGCACCACATTCTAAACATGAAGCAGCTGTCCCGCTCCAACTGGTGACCCCAAGGCAGCTGCCGGAGCTACGGAGCGGGCTGAGGTGCTTGATGCCTTCTGGAAGGAAAGAAACACTTCCAAAATCAGAATGAAAATTCGGTGCAGGTTGTCTCACTCTTGTTTCTGTCATTATCTAATGAGCTGTAAGTGCATCCATCCAACATCTCGAGAACGTTTTGGTTTTTATTATGGGTTTGGGCTTTTTTTCTTCTCTAAACCCCCATCATTAAAAATCAATTAGCTTATGGGTAACGTTACACAGATGCTGCTGCAGAAAGGGGCTGACATCTGCAATGGCAGCAGCCCAGATACCACAGCAATAGATGTCCAAAAATACCCAGAGAGGACAACACCCCCTCCCTGAAGCTGTGTGCTCCCTGATCAACAAACCAGCTGAACGTCCATCCGCTTCCCCATCTCCTGCATAATGAGCACACTTCTCAGAGCAAGCAGAAAAGTTTAATTGTCTTTAATTATCCAGTTCAAGGAGGATTGGGTTTCCTGCCTGATGTCCATATAATTTCCCTGCCAACGACTTCATCATCCCCTTACTGGAAGTGGAGGTCAGCTCCTAAAGCTCTTCCCTAAAAGACACCCGAGTTTTGGGGAGGGCTGAGCTGCTGGCAAAGGCAGGGACAAAGGTCCCCGTGTCCCCAGAGCGGCTGCTTAGGCTGCCTGTGCTTCTGCGGGGTGGGAGGGAGTGAGTTGCAACTAATGTGCAATCAAGAACCATCACAATTACAAATGTAAATGAACAGGCAATTGGCACTGACCTTTGCAGATTGTTAGAGGACTAATTAAGGTGTGATCAGAGCTCTCTTCCAACAGATTGAGATGCATCTACACAAGCAAATATCTATGCACCACCCCCAGTGCTTTCTCCTACATGCTTGCACACACAGTGAGTAGGTACACACAGAGCAGATACACAGACAGAGCCAGCGTTCAACCTCGGCACCTGCGGGAGGGGAACAGGGCGACTCCAATCTGTCACACGAGGCCACAAAAAAGGACCAAAAAAGTCACTGGCCCTTTGGGCACTGGTAGAGAAATGTCACAGATCAGGGAAGTGTCACAGAGCAGTGTCTGCTCAATGTGTCTGAGCCTGTTATCTGACACAACCGGAGACCCCTCATCAAAAGGCAGTGAGAAAAGTCCACCCAGCCCTTGGCAAACAACAATAAAAACCATGATGGGGACAGAAGAGAGAGACCCCACTGCATTACAGAGGAGGAGGAGACACAGAGTGCAGACTCACACCATCCCTGTGTGTGGCCCTGCCACACAGCTGAGCGTCCCCACACTCGAGTTGATGCTCTGATACCATAATGGGATCAGAATGAGGCGGAGATGGAAGCACCTGTTCTCCCACTTGGGGGTATGGCAGCTTCTCACACAAACCTGGCCTCCATCCCCACAGGGATGCCCGGCCCAGCATATCAGTGAGGTGCACCCACTCTGTCTGACTCAACAATGGGCTCAAAGAGTGCTTGAAATTAAATATCTCAGGACAAAGCAACCTGCAAAACTAACCCCAGGTTCCCCTGCTTTGCTTTCTGCAGCCTTATTCTTGCTTGTATTCTTAACCTTTGAAATAAAATATGATCAAGGAATTGTCAGTGTCTTGTTCACTGTCAGTTTTTGTTGAAGAACCAGCAAGCTTAAAGAAAATTAAAGTAAAATATTTGTAAACCAAAATTTCCTTTCAGTGACTTGTCAAGACTTTTACTTTAAAAATATTACATTTTTTTAAATGGTCACTCAACCATTTTCCCTCCCAGCCTGTCAGCTTCTGCCCTTCCAGTACCTGCCATGTCCTAATCCAGGCAGCCAGACAGGAAAGATAAGGTTTATACAGTAAAAGACAAGGTAAACAGAAATTTCTAAAGTAAACAAGATTTTCAAGGTTGTTCTGTCTATCACAAAAGGGCACGGATGGTTTCCCCTCTCTGCTCATTTTGCATTTAAGCAGCTCACAACCCACAGCCCTGCCCAAGGTACCCTTTCGAAATCGGAATGTTTTCCTACAGCGGAGCATCGCAGCGCAGCGGAACGGCTGCCAGAGCTGCTGTTCCCCCCAGGGTGGTGTGGCAGTCACCGCGCGCTCTCACTGTCACCGTGACCTTTGGGGAAGCATGTTCCATGCCCTCGACTCCACTGGGCCACCGAGGTCATGGATTGGGCACTTTTTTCCGTAAGACTGAATTTAACTCTTAATGAAACATCTCCTGTTACACTTTTGGGGTGTTTTGGGTGTATTTCAGAACCCCATTACTCACAGGCATAGCAGCAATGTGACCCAGTTACGAATTCAAGGGACCCCCACATGTTCTCCCTCAGCTCCTGCTGCAGTCCCTTCTCAACTCTTTAAGCCAAGACCACCTCCCTCATCTCCATGTGTGTTTACTGCACAATGCCAGTTCCTCAAAGTGCTTTTCTGTAGGATTTACCCATTTTCACAGCAGTCATGGAGGAATGTCCTGCCTGAAGCCAAGAGGAGGGTTGTGAAGGCTTTTGCTGACACCCCCCAGCTCCAGCACCTTCACAGCACACGAACCAGCTGACCCAAGCCATCTCTCCTCTTCCTCCCTCCAAAGAGGGCTTCAGGAGACCTCGATTTTTCAGAACATTAAGAACTTCTTAGCCCTTTACATGACTAAACAAAGTACCATCTCTGTTCCGTCCAGCCTAACTGCTCCCTTTAGGTACATCTGCTCTTGCTGCAATTCCTTTCCTATGATTTGTGTGAGCAAATGCTTCATCCAAGCCCTTCACTCTATCTACCTTGCCAAGAGGAGACATGGAAAACAGATACGGAACACTCACCCCTTCTGCCCACTCCTAGCCAGCTCCTTCCTCCTCTTGATTCAGTGTGGCTTAAGTAACAGAAATCAGTGCCAAGCTGCTACAGCTCGTGCTGGCGCACAGGGCATCACTTGAGCCACTGCAAAACATCTACTACTGCACTGGTTTGTCAAGTTGTCCAGATGTGATGGTACCTTTAAATGGTCATACAAGATTCCAGTGTTTCAGACAGCAACCTAAACCGACACACACGCTTCTACGTCCCAAACTTCTAAATCCCAAATCCCACCTCAGCCAAGAGGGATTCCCATAATGTGTTTTTGATAAACCATAAGTGTCATCCCACAGCAGGAAAGAGAAACAGGAATGTCAATGAGCTTGTCACTGAACAGCTCAGAGGGTCCGATGCCATTCACCCACCCCTGCCCCCAGCTCATGCCAGGGTGGCAGCACTCACCGGCCTCGGCAGCTGGACACTTCCGGATGGTGAAGATCTGCCCCAGATCCTCCTCTTCTTCAGGAAGACCTTTCTGTAGGCGCTGCAGCTTCCGGAGGCTTTCGCTCCGCTGGTGTTTCATGGAGCGCACGTGCTGGATGAGGTTCAGCTTGGCCTTGGTGGAGTAATTACAGAGGACACAGTGGTAGTAGCAGCTTTCACCTTCGACCCCGCTCTCATGGTGCTGCAGGTGCTGTGGAGAACAAAGCAGAGGGATGTGAATGTCCTTTATTAGCCCCTATCCCCTGAGTTAGTCCACTGTAAATTGCTAAAAACCACCTGGGAATTAGTTAAGAAACCACGTTTTGACACAGACCCAGTGAGACCAAGCCTGTTTGTTCCCAAGGTACCATGTGCTCTCCTGCTGAGGAGCAAGAAAATCAAAACATACTGAAATGGGCACAAAGCACAGATAGAGAAAGGCAAGATTATCTCCTTCAGTGAGAGAAAGCACCAGGCCCAGCACTAACACCTGCTCATGACCCACACAGGGCTCATTCCTTCACACTCATAGTTTGTCCTGGGAAGGGATCCAACTGCATGTCATACATAAAATTAAATTTGATAAATTCTAATGGAAACTACAAAGAATAAAACCAAAGCAATACTAGAACACAATAAACCCATTAGATAGAGAGGTCCTGGAAGCAGTGTATTGAAGCAGAGTGCAGAGCCATCCTGTCCATCACCCAGCACTCCACTCCCTCGGATTGGGAAGGAAGCAGCAGCCTGGCTGGAAGATATTTGTGACAGCAACCCAGGCTGAAGAGCCAACAGCAGGAATGCAGCCGGGCACCACTGTGAGGGCTCAGCACTTGGAAAAACCCTGGTCCCTCTCTGGAGCTGTGCTGTTGCAGCCAATACAGCTAATTCCAGAGTATTACACAGTGATTATTTGACAAAACCTACCAATCCTCTGGCACAGAGCTCTGTGCCACCAGGGAAACCAAGCACCATTTCATGTCGTGGACCCCGTGGATGTGGCAATTATTTCCTGGAACCAGAGGGTCATGCTGGCTGCCACGACATGGCCGCTCTCCCTTTGGGTTGGAAGTAGGAGGTCACAGGAACTTTCCCAATTCCCACAGTAAGGACTTATCACAAGCTGAGGAAAAATGGATACCAAGGTGAAACAACATGAGAGACCCCTCAGCGAAAGCCAGTGGTGTTTCCATCCCACACCTACACTTCGGCTGGGCAATAATACCTGCCAGCTCCAACTCTGAGACCTCCTTCTGTCTTTGTGTCATCTCATGGAACTCTTTCCTTACCACACACTTGGCCCAAGGCATGAGTACAGTGATTTGGGCACGATCTTGAGGTTTGTCAATCAAAAATATTGCCTACGTGCAGCCAGGATCTTCTGGTAAAAATTCCGACGCGTATTATCTCAGTTACAGCTGAGATAAGATTAAAGACACATATTACCCAGCGCTGTGTGCCTCGCTCACACGGAGGAAGGAGAGCCCTCTGAGTCTAGGAATGATTAAAAATAGGATATGAGCTGATGCTGAGGCTTCTGATTGGAAGGGTGAGGAAAGAGAATAAATGTATTCTAGATCTGGCTAATTAGACTAGCCTCTTTTGGGATCACGATGTATTTAATTAAATTCACTGTAATATTTGAAGAATCCACGAGGGCACTAATCCCACTGGTGCCCTCAAAAGATTTTTTGCTGTTTTCCCTCATAAGAACTTCTTCCTCCTCTCATTTCTATTGTTTGCATGTGTTACCCTCTTCCTGAGCCACAGAAAGAGAAATGGCTTAAGGCATAAAAGGTCAGTGGGGCCATCACAAGAGTCACATGCCCGGTTCACATGGCTCAGCCTTGCCAGCCCGGCTCCATCCCGACCCCTCCACAGCCCTCCTAGCCCCAGTTCACTGCAGGCCAGGCTCTGTCTCCAGGAGCCACACCAGCCACATCCTCACCCTCACCAGCCACGAGGCACGTTGGGGAAGCCCTGTCCTACAAACCCTGCGCTGGAGCTCAGGAAGTGCCCACGGGCTCAGCGGCAGGTTCTGCACGGAGGCAGAGAAAACCCCCAGTGAGCAATTAAGAGAAAAATCCGGTCACAGGTTCAAGGAAATATTAAGGACATGGTCTCTGTGGAACCAGAGGCACGCTCTGCACTGCCCTCATTTAAAAGGGGATTTTAGGAAAACATTTGTTTTAAACAGTTTAATAAATGTGTCTTATTTTCTACTCTTCTTCTGCTTCCTCTCAAACCTTGTGCTGGGATGATCTTCACCTGCCTGAAGTCCTGGAGGAATCACAGGCTGAGGGTGCCGCCACCACCACCAAGCCCAGGCTGGGCACAGCACCACATGCACCGGATCCACCTCATCCTCCAGTGGAGGAAGGGAGCAGCTCAGAGAAAGACAATGTGAGGGCCGAGCCAGTCTGAGCTGTGAGCTGCTGGAGGCAATGAAATGCTGGCCAAATACGTGTAGTTATTGCCCATCACACTGTTAAACTTCCCCCTTGTGAGAATTTATCCATATCACAGGAAACAAATTCAAAATATTAAACCAGAACCTTGTTAGAAGACAAATCAACTTGAAAATCAAAAGACTATATTGTTCCAAGGAAACCCAACCAACTTCTGTCAGAGAACATTGATTTCTGTGAGTCCGGGGGGGTGTTTGCCCCTCCCTCTCCACGATAGGAAACTTCCAACATCTGGTTCTTCACGCATGGCATGCGAAATATTGATCAGGTTGAGTCAAAGCTCCACTTTAAATCAGAAACAGAGAAAGGAACGCTCTGATGGAAACCATACGGCTCACGAGTGCGGCTTCCCAGGGGACGCGGCTGTTCCTGTACGTACACCAGCCACGGCGCAACACTGCGCCGCTCCCAGCACCTATTCCCACACACACCACACCAAATCCAGCCTGCCTGCCATGCAGGGACTGTGTGGGTGTCTGGGTAAGGCTGTTCTCTCATAGCAATCAGTGCAGGAGGGTCCTGGTCAGAGGTCTTGTCTCCTCTGTTTGCCCCTGGACCTGCCTGGGGACAGCGGGTGTGGCACGGCCAGGGTGGCACAGGGACCGGCGCCAGCTGCATGGCTGGGCTGACCCTGCCACGCCGACGGACTGACTGCCCAGCCCTCGCTCTTCAACATCTGGTTCAGAATTGTTTTCTTGTAATAAATAATAAATGCTCGCAGGGTATGACTACAGAAATCTAATTTTTAAACAAAGTAAGGAATGATGCTACAGTCAGTTCTTGTTTCTCTCCATTCTTCACATACTCCAAACTCTGTTTATTTTACCATCTCTCCTTTCCTGATCTCACACTGCTTCACCCACAGTACTTTACAATAATCATGGAATTTAACGTGACACTGTATCCCCCTGCCTGACTGCAGGCAGCCCCCTTCACCTCATGCCACAAACCGCATGATGTTTCTTGGAGCTCAGACTGTAGCACCCAGGACTGAGGCCCTGTGCTGCTGCTGTTACACACATTAACAAACTCTCCTGAACACTTCTGTAGCTCTTTCTGCCATTCATGTTCACCCTTTAATCTGATTTCTAAGAACTTTTCCACACCTTTTAAATTTTAAAAGATGTTAAACCTGTATCTGCTCAAAAATCTCTTCTGTGCAAAGTTTATTCAGCCATGGTGTAACGAGCTGAATTCTGATGGTGACAGGACAGAAATGCCCCCAAAGCTCTGCCAGGGGCATGGGGATTCCCCAATCCCTCTTTGCCATGTTTAGTGGCTCAGCTGCCATTCTGGGGGACATCTGACCTGTAACCCCAGCTCACCAGGGAGACGCAAAACCACTTTGAACTACCTCATGCTTTTGATGTTTATTATTCATTAGAAAAAGGCCCAATTTCTATGCAGTCCTAACCTCATCTTGCACAAAGCTTTCCCTTCAGAGGGCCGTGAACGCTGCTCAGGACAAGCACATGCTGACAGCACTGGGAATCTCTCAAGTCCCTGCACTGTGCTTGCAAGGGGAAACACCCCACCACAACCCTCAGGAGGTCTCGATGATACAAAAGCAGTAGAACATGTGAGAAAACTCTCTCCAGGCTTAAGGACAGCTCCTTCTTCTTCAGACCTCAACAGAACAACCAGCAGCAGAAATTCTGTCACTGCCCCAAGGACAGGCAGACAGTGCTCCCCAGCTTGGACACCCCCCCCCCCATGTCCAGGTCTCGGTGGGCAGGAAAAGCAGCTGAGGTAACAGGTCTAGGGGCCAGAACCAAAGTGGGAAAATAACCTCATGAATGTTATGCAGCAGAGAACCAGCACAAACAAAAGGAACAACTTTCCTCACCTCCAGCTGTTACAGGACCGTCAGCCAGAGCCCCCTGGATCCTCAGTTGAGAGCACCCCAGGGCTGCACAAAGCCTGTTGGGGATGACCCCAGCCAGTCCTCCATCCTCCTGCTTGCACAAACATCCTCTTCCTCACCACTCTGACTGTTCCATATGGCCAGGTGGTGTGTGGGTCACCGATAAAGAGTCTGGAGAAACCTCCTCTACATCACTTCCGAGCGCTCTCACATCACAGGACACCCTGCCATGAAACCAGAGGCCACTCCACTACCCAGAGCTTCTTTAAAAAACAGTTGTCAGATTTCAGCTTTTTTGGAGGAGGTTTTCTCCACATGTAACACTCTTCCTACCTTTGAGCTCCGTCAGGATGGGTAAAGTTAGTGATTTCAAACAATTGACATATGCAGCTGAGGATGAAGGAGCCAAAAATCTGCTGGAGGGTCACGAAAGCCACGGAAAGGAGCAGCACTGCAGACATGCACCAGGCTTCCTCCTGCAAGAACTGATGTCTGTGCAGCACCAGTGACCAGAACCAGCACACAGAATCAGGGAGCACCTCAGCGGTTAGAGAGGCTGACCCAAGCTTGGGAGGTGCTGGAGTCACTTCAACCCCACCAGCACATCTGCAGGGCAGGAGGACGCCCATAGACTGACTCTTCCTAGGGGTGAAGTCAGACAGGGGTAATTAGTCACAGGCTTGTAGGAAACGTTTCAGGTGCCAGCAAGGACCATGCCTGTGACAACACACCCCCGGGGAGAGGGACAGGACATGACCCTTACAGCGGAGCTGGAGAGGGGCTATGGGTCACCATGGAAAGGGACCCGACCCCGCCACAGACCTCAGAGGCCTCACGAGCATCTCTTGGCCCCTGTGTGCCTCTGATCTGCTGCACAAGATAAATCACACAGCCCTGCAAGAGAAGAATCTGAATTTTTAATGAAAGTCATGTGGATGCAGCTGTCTGATCCTGCTCTGTTCCAAGTACTTCATAAAAGTCAGGGCTAGCCAATCCGTCTTGCTCTCCTTTCACACCTGCAGCCCTGGCTGGAATTTCCTGGAGCCGAGGAGCCGCAGGCGGCCACGGCACACAGCGGGACACCCGCTGCCTGTGCACAGGGAGGGCTGGAGAGCCTGCAGTCACCCCCGCCCCCTGAAAGGGGGGGAAAATTGATTCTGCATCCAGCAGGTTCAAAAGCTGAACTTCTGCTCTTTTGTATCCACTGACATGCTGAATTGTTCACTGCTTCCAAAGGAGCAGTGTTACAAACCATTCCCTCCCCCAGCCTCCCAGCTCTGTGCATCCCAGCTCTGCAGCGCAGTGCCAGCGGTGGAATTTGGGCTTATGTGCCCCCAAGTTTCTGCAGCTCAGCTTGTGGTGAATGGTCTCTGACCCTCATTTTAACCTCCAAGAGGCCAAAAATGTAGCACTCCCTCCTGCCACAGAGGATGAGGTACTGATCCAAGTCCCCAGGTCACACAGAAAGGCCTTGAAGAACAGTCCTAAATGCCCCCATTAACAGCCCACCCCTATGTCTCCCTGGATCTGTATTTTCCAAGCCCTCCAGCCCTGCCTGGTGTTAAGTGAATGCCACAGATGCTCTCCTTGCCAGCCATGAGCCTGGTGCTCGCTGTGCTGTGAGGCTTTTGGGTTCCCCCATACACGACCCCAAAAGCCACCCAGCAAACTGGGTTTGCTCCACCAGCCCTTGAAGTCTCATTAAAAGCCAAATATTGCTCAGCCTAAGGATGGAGAGCTCAGCATGGATTTTACTGAACGTTAAATCAACCAGCAAGCGTAGCCAGCAAACTCTGTGGCACTTTAACTTTAAATAATGCAATAATTATTGAATTTCCTTTTTATAACCGAAGTGCTGGAATGTAAACAATGGGGCTGTAATTGCAGGAAGGAGGGATCAATAGAGGCAATCGTTTTCAGCCATGTTAATTGTAAATACAATTGCTCCAAGATGTCAGCCTCGTTCTTCTCGCTCCCAGAATCATCCTAACGGATGACAGAGTCCAACTTTCCCATTACAGCTGTTCGCTCCTTTAAGAGGTTCTCAATCAGGTCTGATCAATCTGTCAAGATAATGCATGGAGTAAGTAAGACTCTTCCAAACACAAGCTCCCAATCAATAGCCTGGACCTGCTTAATGAGGAGGGGCTAAAGCCCAGGGGGAGGCACAGTCCCAGCTCCTGTTTGGTTCCAGCAGCCAACTTCTTCACGAGGTCTTAGAGCAGCTCCTAACGAGGACGTTGTTTATGCCGCCCATGATGAGCAGCATCCCCACACACCCACAGTTCCCCAGGGTCCGTGGGCAGAGAACGACAGAGGTTAACAGAAAGCATAAGCCAAGAAAGCTTGAACTTCTATTCACATCCCCCACCCTTTTAATTGTGCAACAGACCTGAAGGCACTAATTAATTATTCCTTAGAAGAGATCCCCAAAGATGTAAATCTGTGTGGGACCACTGAAAGCCAAGAGGATCACTAAGACTCCTTCCGTGGACTCCAGGAAGGACAAAGTCCACGGCGGAGCCAGCGCTGGCCCAGCTGTGCCTTCCAGCCCTGGGGAAGAAGAGTGGGATGCCAGCTGGAAACCTCTTGAGGGAGGGAAGAGATGCCAAGAGAGGTGAGGGAGTGGCCAGATGCCGTTCCTCAGCTGTAGTACCTAACTCTGGTAGCACACCCGGACACTATGCCGTGTGCTCGCTGAGCAGCCCAGAGAGGGGGAAAAGGGACAGGTCTGACTGCACCTGGGCTCCTCCTACAGCATCAAACTTTCTCTTCTTCCATGACTGTGCTACCAGAGCTGCCGGCACAAGAGATCCACTGTTGGGCAACTTCAACTTCAGAGAATTTTCCAGATCCCCGAAACTCCCCCTGAGAGACGCTGGCACAAGTGCTGCTGTACATGGAGATGCACACAGGAGTGTGAGTATCGATCCTGCTAATTATAGTGCTAAAACCAAAGCACAACGAGAGTACATTTCCTATCAGCTGGCCTGGTAAGTGCTGCCCTCAACCCTGCATGCTCCCACCCAGCTGTGGCTCTGCCATGGGACCCACAACAGCCCTGTAAGGTACGTCTGCTGCTCACCTGGGCACCTCTGACCAACAGGAACAAACAAACAAACTTCACACAAAGTGACCTCTCCCACTGCCGGTGAGGATGTGAGGGATGTCACCCAGAGTCAGCCTCACCCAGCAGCTCCTGCAGAGCAGCACAGAATTGTGAAGGGTGGAGCTCCTCTTGCAACTTAACCAAAAACCTGAACTGGGGACATTCTGCTCCTCAGAAAAGTGTACAGTTTCATCACTTTATATTTCCATGGATGCTGTCATCCCTGAAGAAATCTGTCAGAAAAGCTATACTTTTGTCTGCAAGGCACTGTATGGACAGCAACAGCATGGAGTGAAAAAAACAGCAAGTGAATTTGTGCCACAATGCAGCAACGTCACCAAGGAAGAGGCTCAGGGCTTCCAGCCCACTCCTTTCTCAATTCTGGGACAGCAAGGAGCTGAGGAATTCAAGGAGCCTCATCTTTTCCAGGGTTAGGAAAAGAAAGAGGGCAAGAACAGCTGAAGGTGAAGACAAGACAGTAACCACAAGCAGAACCCATGATGTCACTGCCCAGACCTTTTTAACGTATTTTGTACATCTACTTGAAAATAATCAGTTCAGTGTGAGTTTTTAAGCTGTGAATACTCAGGTGAACTAGAGGAGCCTGGGAATATGGAAGAGCACCGGATAAAAGGCAAATTATGTAATAAAAAGGGCTGGGAGGAACCTGAAAAGACAGCGGGATCAAAATCTGTTGCCCATATTGTAATTATATAGCTGCTGAGTGATTGAAAAAGGCTTTCCATAACACAGACCCAGGCTAAGACTCTCCATAGCAGTGATGTTTTATTTCCTCCAGCAGTGATGGGAACGATCCCTACGTTACGTGTGAGGGCTCTCCAAGGAGGTTCCGACTCAACACACATCTGGTCTTGTGTTGGTAATGCAGCCCAGACTTAACCACCCAAAACCCTCTCTATGTGTGGAGCCAGCTTTAGGAATTTCAATTGAAATGCTACTTTTTCCCATATTAAGTCTTTTGGAAAAGAACCACCGGTCTCTAAAGGAAAAGCCTGAGGACTGTCTGACACCACTGTGCTCCTCCCCATGCCCTGAAGCCGAGGTGTGCCAGCTGAGTGCACCCAGGTATGCCAGTCCCTTTCCATCCTGCCTTGGCTCCAGGTGCCCCATCAACTGCAGGTAGAACCCCAGCAGTGAGTCAGAGAAGTGCTGTGGAAGTGAGGTCCTTCCGGAGGCATGGAAGGACTGGAGGGACAGGAGGGGATCCCCAGGCACAGCGAGGGACTGTTGTAATAATGCACCATGAAACCATGTGGGAAACTCACCCTGAGCTCACATTATTTAATAAAACACTACAGATACAGATTAACTCCCTTCACCCAGGATTTATTGTTTCATCCATCTCTGGAGAAGTTGTGATGAACTGAAGCTTTCCTTGTTTTCCTATCAGTTCTTTATAACTTCCTACAGCGCTGCACCACCCTGACTTCCAGCTGATAACCAACAATAACAACAACAATACACAAGACAATTTTTAAATCCTTTCCATAAATCAAAGAATATCAATATTGAAGAGATGGAGGACACAACCTCCTGGCACAGAAGCCAACAGGGATGCCAACAGAGGAACAACAGACTCAGCTCATCCTTTGCCCACAGTCCACAGCAAGGATTTTCAAGAGCAGGGATATGGGAGAAGGGAGAAGCAGAGGAAGATGCAATAGACTAGTATGACAGAATGGAAGCAGAAAGAGGAAATACATATATATATAAAAAAATATTGCTCGAGTCTTGAAGGTGAGATTAAAACCGACAGAGCCAGAGAATGCACCCTCAGTGGAACAGCCCTTCTCCAGAGGTGCAGGCTGCAGGGCTGGGCACCAAGCTGGGCAGCCAGACCACAACTTTTGAGGCAGATGTTGTGCATCAGCCTACCCTGAACACAGGGACAGGAGCACCAGCTGATTTCAGACGATGCTATGAAGGTGAGTTCATTAAGTGTCTGTGAAACACAAACAGAACACAGAGCACCATGGAAATGCCCATGAGAAAATAAATAATTCTTCATTCAGTGAAAGCTTTGGATTGTATTAGACAAAGCCTGGGGCAATGTAATGAAAGAGGAAGATAAAAAGAAATGGAATAATTACTCACAGAATGAGGCAAGAATCCTGCTGCAAAAATATGTATGGGACTACTTATAATTAAGAACTAAAATAATATCTGCACACAAAGGGCTGAATTAAGGCAACCTGCTACTTCCTATGTTCTACATGGCTGTGAGGGCTTCATGAACCCACCAGACACTAATGTGTCCTAAAAACTGTGTACAGAAATTCAGGCCATTTCTCCTTGCCCTACGCTCCTGAGCAACTACTCTGTAAAGAAACCTACTAAGTTCTTGGCCACAAGAGGCCTTCAGAACACAGCCTCCTCCAAATTTAACCAAGAGACCTCTCCAGTCCTTGGGCATGCAATTGTTCCCAGCACACCTGGTTTCCACCAGGAAGGACATGTCAATGGCCCACAGCAATCCACAGCAGCAGAACTGTCTGACTCACCTACCCGGCCTCCAAGCAGTTTGCAGCCTATGAACGGTTGAGTTTGCTGCTCTAAATTTTCTGTGTGTACCTAAAACCTAATTCAACTGTAGTATAACTCTGCAGAGGGATCTACAAGAGACCAGAATGGCTCTGAGCATTAGCTGTAGCTGTTCCCTCCAAGACAGACCACAACAATGGAAAACACAGAGTGTGTGGAATGGGAGGCAAACAGAGCAAACCTGAGATGATAAATGTCTCTGTGCTTTGGTGCTTCCTTTGTTCACATGTATCTGCATCCACCTGCATTTGCCTACACGGGTACAGAAACTCCTGGGAAAAGCCAGGCACACTATTTATTGGTTTTAGCAATTCTGGGTCTGCAATCCCAGTGGACAGTCTGCAGAGACACACAAAGGGTAAACGATAAATACCACAGAGGCAGCTCTGATCAGCATTAGGAGCATGTACCAACCACTCCAATTTAGAAATAAAATGGAAGCAGCAAAACCATTTTTTGGGAGCAGCGTCCACTCACATTAGAGAAGTGTAAGGAGATGACAGATTTCTAAACCCTGTTTATGAAATTGCATGTGTAACTCTGGTTACTCCAGCAGCCCCAAGATTCTCATTTCTGGCTAATCCCCCTGCCCAGCCCAGAGTCAGACACTTTGATAGGCCTATCTGGGCACTGCAGTGCATGCACCAGGAAATTGAGGTCAGAGCCAAGGAGGTATGAAAAACATAAAAGCAAGGTTCCTGCTTTGTGGGACCATAAGAAACACACAGAGGCAACCAGACCTGTCCGTGACAGAGCCCCCATGACATGAAAACACCATCTACAGGACTCCAAAGCCTTTAAATCTCTCCCACCTAGGGTCACAGAGTGCCCAAGAAGCTGCTCTGGGACAGGCAGTCCCTTCTCCAGAAAGGGAGAAAGGACTTCCAGCATCTGCTCCATTGCCGGCAATGATGCTGGTGGTCAAAAGCCAAAGCTAGGTACTGTCCTTCATCCACGGGTGGGTCCTGGACTCAGCAGCAGGTACCACAGCACCTGCACCTGCAGCCATCCCCAAAAGTACAACCACAGCCCTAATACAACACACCTGTAGGTAACACCCCACAGCTATGGAACAGTCCCATGAATGCTGTGGGAGCCGCGATGGAAATCAGATTTCTCAAACTCGGACACCTTCTGGCTCTGTGCTGGAGAGGAGGTGAGTCTCACCTGAAGGCATCTCCCCAGGAGAGCACCCTACCCTCTGCTGACCCTGCCTAGGGACACGCTTTCCACTGGCATATGTGAGAAGATAACAACAATTCTCTGGACCAGTTTTCAAAAAAACATAATGGAAGGCTGATCCAAACTGTCAGGACCTGCTGAATCAGGAGTTTCTCTGCAGCACAGGCTGGGGGGTGGGAGGACAGCTGGATGGGGCAGGGGGCTGTGAGGAGACACAGCAGGAACCATACAAGGTGACAGACACAGCTCCTGCAGCTGGCCTGGAGACACCAGGAATGGGGAGCAGAGAAGTCCCTCGCAGACGCGGCCAGCTCTCGCCCCACGGAGGGGCAGGGAAGCAGTCGCACGCAGAGGGACCCAGGGGACACAGCAGGACTCTGTGGGATCTCTGGGGCTGTCTGAGCCCGCAGCCGTGGGTGCTCTGAGGCCGTGGCTGTGCATGCCTCGAGCGCGGTGCCGGAGCTGCAGACCTGTGCCAGGCACACTTGCTGCTGCCGGGAGACAAGCACTGTGCTCCTTCCCCACCAAAACCCCCGAGGCCTCCCGCGTGTGCGCTAACCACAGCCCTTTGAGAGGCTCGTGTATTTACAAACTGAGGCATGTTGAAATCAAAGGGGATACCATATGACATAATTCACATTAAAATGTCAACAGGCTGACAATTTATAGAGTCAATCCACTGGAGGTGGGGAGAACTAAGACGCGGTAATTGTTTAATTCCCGCTTAAACCAACAGCAGCTTCACCTTCAAAGAGGTGCTGTGTGCAGGGCCTCTGGCTGCTGTCAGCCCTGGTGCCAGCCTGGCCCTTGGCCAGCATGGAGGCAGCGGCCTCAACCATTCATCGGCACTGGGCATGGGATCTGCTGCTCCAACAAGCGCAGCTCCAGCCCACCCCATAGCAAATATTCACCATCAGCACGAGGACAACCGGTTTTTCAGGAAGTCAGAGTCCCCGTGGTCAGGGCACTGGTGGCCGCTACCACACCAGGGCACAGCACACCTTCTCCTCCAGAGGGACACACTGGGTGAGCACTCCAAGGGCACCAGTGAAAGAACGAACTCACCCAGTGCATGGCACCACATGGCCCTGACCCTGCTGGGACCTGCCAGCACTGCGTCAGGGGAACAAGGGAGGTATGGAGTGTCCCAGCCACAAACCCCCTCAGGGCACATGTGAGCTTTTTACCCCAGGTAGATGGTAGCAGCTTTGCCCGTGTCAAAATCAAATTTTGTGAGACACAGCACTGGCCCCCTCAGCATGCTGAGATCCCCTGCTCACGGACAGGCTGTTAGCAACATGTCTTGTAGCCTGCAATAAAGTATAAGGAAGGCGGGAGAGGGAAATGTGCACCACTGGGAGAAATGTTACCTGGATAAACCACAGCCAATAAATTTTCTATAAATGCCAGCTAATGCTGTCCCTTGGAGAGTGCTGGGCAGGGACCGCCGGGCTCCAGAGCCCTCGGCACAGCCTGGCTGTCTGTACATAAACAGTAACACCTCATTCTCTCTTCTACCTCATTAACTGAAACGCATTAAAACAAGTGTGCACTGGGAGCAGCAAATGAGACTGTTAAACCAAGCTGATATAATCCTCATCAGCTGTGGGAAATGAGCACACATCCATTACGCTGACTCAAGCCGCCAACTGCGATTCACTGAGGATGTTGAGACCCCAAGAAGACACTCTCCCCCCCCCAGCTGTACCTCTCCCAAAACCAGGCAGCTCAACCACTGCCTCTAGCACTGTCTCATGGGGTATGTTCAGAGCACTGGGGTCGCATTCCTGTTCCAGCAGCTCCCCCCAAGTACAGAGCTGGGGGCCCTGGTCCACACTGCAGCCAGTGCTGTACGAGTCTACTGTGCCCAGAAGGAATCTGCTCAGTGAGAAGACTCTGACTCTGTTAGTATCAGAGTGGAATAAAAGGCCAAGGCAGCAGAGCAAACACAGAACATGAGACGTTTCCCAAACCCAATCTCAAATGGGGACATTGCCATGCAGTGTGACAGCATGTGACAACTGCAGGGTTGGCCTCAGGTGACTGACACGTTTGCACCCTGCCTGAATGGTACCAGCCTGAAGAACAGCACAATGAGGGGGAATACACTACAGCATCCACGTATAAAACTCCCAGTGCTGACACCAGTGTGGTGTCGCGGGTGTCCCCACTCCCCCAGGCTGGTGGCCAGATGTAGATGGATTTTGAATTGGGGGTGTCTCAGCAGAGGCAACAAGAGCTGTCACACAGTGACCACTGACTTTCAGTACGCAGGACCAGCTCCACAAGAGGATATGGAACTGCTCCCTTCTCAGGGGTGTCCACCAGGACATGACCCTGCCCTAATGAGTGAAGACTCACTCAAAATATTGGAGAAATGTTCATTTTGCCTCCCTCAAGAAGGCAGAGCAGGGAGCAGAGTCCTCCTGACGCTGCAGGAACCGGACAGACCACATTCACCTCAGACAGACAGCAGCTTCATGCTCTCCACAGCCTTGGGTTTGAACTATTGACCTCACTGGAGCAGCTCAGGTTTCCAAACTCTCTT
The DNA here is from genome assembly GCF_001604755.1 of Lepidothrix coronata. Classification (NCBI taxonomy): domain Eukaryota; kingdom Metazoa; phylum Chordata; class Aves; order Passeriformes; family Pipridae; genus Lepidothrix; species Lepidothrix coronata. The sequence continues at coordinate 2,353,271 of NW_016690234.1, read as the reverse complement.
TTCCTCACACCAAGCACTGATGAAGCAGGACGGGGAAAGGGATCCAGACCCCTGGCCCTGTGGTGGGACAGGGTCCCCTCTGCCTCACCCTCATACTCACAGCAAGAATGTAAACAACCTCTTCAACCCTCATAGCTGCTATTTCTGAGTTTTTAACCCAACACAGATATTACATGGTGTTTCCCTCCAAGTGCAGCATGTCCACAGCACAGCCCAGACTGGGCTCCCTGGGACTTACTCCTCCCTATGGAACAGGACACCCTGGGGTCTCCCCGGCAGCTCCCAGCAGCCTGCTCAGGCATTTTGAACGGGGTCCATGAAGTCTGTTTAACCAGCATGATGTGTGCAACAGAATCACAAAGAAACAGGCATTTAAAGTGACATCTGTTGGATTAATTAGCTGTGTAATTAGCCTCCCCTCTGTGGAGACAGGCTTTGTTACTGCTGCCTGAAACTTCCCCAGGTGATTCTCTCTGTATCCATCCTCCAAGCATGGAGAGGAGAGAGTGAGTGGGACGGGGCTGTACTGCTTTCCCAGAAAGAGGGGCAGGAGACAGCCCAGGGGCCATAAGGCAGCTGAGGGGCAGTAACTGGCTGTGGGTCAGAGAACCCCAACCGCCACATCAATGTGGTGGAACCCAAACAGGCATGTGCATCAGCCCAACCACATTCTGCATGTCTACCCAGAGGTGAAAGGGATACAAGTCAGGTGTTTACATCCTGCCCAATTAGATCAAAGCATCTCTGCCTCCTGCACCAGATCCCCACCTCTCCAGCCTGTGAGCCACCTGAGCCACGACAGACTCTGTGGGGCAGAAAAACCCCAAGGCAGAAAAATCCCGAGGCAATGTCTAGGACACAGAGGAAACCAGGACTCCGGGAATAGCTGCACTGCACTGATAGTTCCACATCGAGATGTAAGTACCTCCTCAGGAATCCATCTCCCTGCTTTAAAGCAGAATGAGAGGGTTGGTGTCAGGAGGGGACAGAGCATTGGGCTCTGCCCTGCAACCCCGCACTGTGGGTACTCATCTTTGCCTCTCTGCCAAAGTCACCCAGAGCCAAGGATCTCCCAACAGCTGCAGCCAGGCTTACCAACAGTACCTGAAGGCACAACTTTCAGAGAACCTGTTGCACAAGTGTAAGTTATTGCCTAATTTGACTTGCAGAACTTGGCTGCGCGCGTTGCAGCGCAGGGGCAGGATTTTTAGGACTGGCAAGAAGGACCAAAAACACATTACGGTATTAAGTTATGTATCATGCATACATTATTTATTGTAATTTAATGAATTCCCTATGAGACAGCAAACACAGAACCTCCCATACTGCTTCCATAGCATTTCTGGAGACTTTGTTACAACAGTTTCTTGAGGAACAAGTCAGTTATCTCCGGAGAAGGACCACACGGTGCCCTGCAGCCCGGTGCACTTGCACAGCCCAATAGAAAGAAACCTGCAGTCCGTGCCATGTCACATAGAACAGGTTGGGGAAAGCACCTTGTGGGTTCCTTCAGAGTTGCAACACCCCCTTCCCCTCCTTTGCCCCGCCAGAGATGGATACTAATGAGTGCCCATCCATTATTTAATGAGCTTGTCTCCATCAAGCCTGCAGCAGGAGGGCTGGTGCCTGGCCAGAGCTGGTACCTGACCCCACCCAATCAGGAAAGGAACTAAGAGCATTTTCGAGGTCTTCGAGCCATATCAGGTGTGCTGAGCAATACACCTGGTCCAGGTATTGTCAAGAGGCCGTGAACTGCCAACTTTTGGCATAACAAAGGGCAAAGAGATGGGTGAGCCAGCCAGGTGAATGGACACAAAGACACAGCCCGGAATTGCCAACCTTTTTGAGAACAAAGGAGAATGAAGACTGGTGATGCCAGTGAAGCGGATGGACAGAGAGAGGGGGGCAGGAGCTGAAGACTCAGGAGGAAGAGTGGGACTAGATACATAGAATATGAGGGGATAAAAGCCCAGGGGTCCCTTTGTTGGGCCACCAGCTCGAGCTGTTTCTGTGTTACTGCACTGGGAATAAATGGTTTTATGGAATGAGACATCTGAGACTGCTATGGGAAATCTGGGATGGAACGATGAGGAAACCTGGTCTGACTGTGTGACTGGGGTGTGCGGGGAGTCAGGCAGGGCTGTTGGGTCACTGGAGCCGCTGCTGTGCAAGGGCTTCAGTCCCAGCAGTGAAAGTCCCTGGCCTTGGGAGTGTGGCTGCCAGGGAGTCTTGGGAATGCTCAGATTGGGAAGCTTCCTCAGCAACCTGCCCAAAGAGAAACATGACCACCCAGATGGGAGCGTGGAATCCTCAGGAGGAACTACTCGAGCACAGCACTTCAGCAAACAGTGGGGGCTTTAAGTTCTGCACTGCAATGCCACTCGCTTCAGTCTCGCACAGAACTGTCCTCCAGCTCCTCTACCTCCTTGCTCCAGCACTCCTACATCCTGGCTTGTTCCAGTCCTACCTGTTCATCTTCAACTGCACGCATTATGTGTCTGCAGGAACGTGGCAATAAGACCCCAACAACCGTGCTGCGATAAGATCCTGACAAACATATCAGGATAAGAACCCAAAAATCACTTGGATAAGACTGCAACAAACAGGCCTATTACCCTGGACAAACCTCTCAGCTCTCTTGCCTGGAGTTCCCCGTGCCAGAGCTGAACCTGCAGGCAGGAGAGTAAGTGGATGCCCATCCCTCTGCTCACAGTGGCTGATCACCCAGAAAAAATGCCAATCTTTCAGATCCAGACCAGCATCTCTGACACATTGACCCTCCAATGCTCTCCTCTGTGCAGCAGTGACTTCCCACATCAGCACAGGAGGGACAGCAGGTCCCTGACAGCTTACACCACCATGGCAAGGTCTGCCAGGGCTTCCATCAGCAGCCCTGCATCAGAGCCATGGCCAGAACCACCTTGTCTTCACCCTGAAAGTCTCGAGAACAACCATCACCTGACGTGGGAAAAATTCCTGCTTGGAAATTTAAATATTCATCCATGTGGTCCAAAATTACCAGGATAAAAGAATGAACCACAAACAGAACCAGCACCAATGTGGGGAAGGGTCAGATGCACATTGACACTTCATCGACATGATGACACCTTGTTGTGAGAGGCCACCTGAGGTTCAGGACAGCTTTCCAAGACCCCTCCTATCTCCCTGTGCTGAGCCTCTCCCTGCTGACCCACAACTTTGGCTGAATGGGGAGAGCCAAGACCCCCTGTCACTGCAGCTCTGCCCAAGGGCTGCTACAGAAGCTGAGGAAAACTCAATTTATATGGATTAGAATAAAGCTTGTCAAGGTGTTTTTCTCTTGTTTGTTTTTCTGTTCTTGTGTTTGGTTTGTTTGGTTGAGTTTTTTAGCCCATTCTCACAAATATTTTGAATTCTAAACCCTGTTTGACAGAGGGCTTTTAGCTCCCTGTTTTGGGGAGCCCCTGGCTCCTGCTGTGTGATATGGTTCCTGCTCCAGCTGCACTCTCTCTCCTTTGTTATTCATGTTGCTTTTACAGGGAGGTTTCTTTACTAAGCCGCTGGTTGCACATGGCTCAGCACTTACTGGAAAACTGTTGAAAGAAAAATCTAAGTGACTGAGGCCCATAAATAAAACATAGAGCAAGCACTGCTTGCTCTCAGCAGTTCTGATTCCAGCCCTTTCAAAAAGGAGCACAGAGAAAGAGTAAGTTCTGTGATCCTGTACTAACGCACTTTGTTATTAAATACCTAAAGGAAGGTAAGAATCTGCTTTAATACCAGGGTGACAGGAAGGAGCAATCTAGCACTCAGACCTGTGTGGAGCCCCAAGAGGGAGGTCTGAAAGGGTTAAACTTATAGTGAGAGCTTTTTATATTAAAATACTCATCAATCCCAACAGGACCGAGAGTACTGGACTGTAGGGGTCCGTCCTCCTCACGCTGGCAGTTCATAAACTCATCTTTCATTACAAGTTTATCTGAGACTAGAGGATGCAGATTTGAACTAAAGGTTTTAGAGACCAGCTTTAAAAACAACTTTGTGGGGAAACTTAAATGGGTGTTTCTCTTGTGAAGTTGCCATTGGAATGTGGCTTAAAACCTTGTAGGAAATCAGCTCAAAGACCCTCATACACTGTAATTTAAATGGGCTTCAGGCACAATCTGTGTTGCTCAAGAGTGTAATTTGGAACTCTGATGCTGCATCTGTATTTCAAAAGATAAACTTGCAAAAATAAACCCAAAACACAGTGAAAGCAGACAGCGAGTAAATCAAAGGTTAACAGAGCTCTAAATCTCCAAAGGAGCAAGACAGACTCGCTGTGGGCAACTTGACCCCAAGAACCTAAAAAGGCAGAGCTGGAAGGAAGTTTGTGATAAAAATCAAAACCCAAACGTGTTTTCTTTTGCCCACGACATCATTTGGGTATTTCAGAGCTGAATCAGCCTAGCTCCTGGCAGCTCTGAGTGCAGCTCTCCAGCAGGTCTGGGGCCAGAGTTTTCCTACACCGCAGTCCTACAGGAAACATCTCCCGTCAGCCAAGTGGTGGGATGAGAGGACTCTCAGCTTGACCCTACTGCAGAATTATGGCAAGACTAACTCACACCAATCCAAAAGGACCAGTATTTTAATGAACCAGCCATTTTCATGAGCACTGAAATTTATGAAATTCCAAGTTCTCCACCCTAGATTCCTGTGTCGAGCCAACTCCAAAGTCAATGGTTTTTGCCCAAGTCATTCCAGCCAGCTGCCACCCCTGCTACTTTCTCTGGGTATCTACTGGTTTGTTTTTTTAAGTCTTCCTAAAATGAGCTAAACTGAGCACAGTATTCAACGATCAAACAAATGGAGGATTTACACAGTTCCCATGTTGTTGACTTGCCTTTCTGCTTCCCACCAATCACTGAGGCAATGTCATTAAAGAGACTGGCAATGATTCCATATCTTGCTCACAGGAAGAGCAATTTTAAACCCCTTTTTCGTTTTCTTCTTTTTTTTTTTTTTTTTTTTTTGCATAGAGGAAACAGGAGGAGAAGCCCAGACCACCCCACAAGGGCTGTCTGTCCTCCATCCCTCTAACACTGTGACACCAAATTTAATCAACCAGTTCCTGTGAAAGCACAAGGTGTTGTAAAGTTCTTCGTCAAGTGCCATAGCTTTACCTCTAAGTGGTCCATATACATATAAGGTATTGCTATATATATAATATATAAAAACCTGTAAACATATAAGGTAATATATCTATAATATATATTATATTATAGATATTACGTTATATGATTTCTAAGCTTGCTTTTCACGCCATTTATGAACACAGAACCCCCCTGCATCTTTTCAATCTTTTTCTTCATTGTGGAAAGTTAGTTTTTATTTCACCTTCTGTTTCTCATCCTTCACCTCACTACCCATGCCCAAACCTCTTCCCCAGTGACAATAACCATGTATTTGCTAAAGATCTGTTCATGAAAAATCTTGGCAAAGGCCCTGGGAACCCTCCACCCATGTGGACCAGCCCAGCCCTGCCTGTAGCCTGGCTGACTCCTTCGAACAACTGGCTGTGCTGCAAGAACCTTCTCTTCCAAAAGTCTGCCTTTCCCCTTCCTAATCCATATGCCTACTAAGAACTCTTCTAGTACAGTTTCTATCCATTTGCTGACTTAATGCTTTGCAGTTTCTGGCCCACACTATTGCCAGGAGCCTCTGCCCCTTCCTGTGGGTTTCTTCAGAACTCTGCAGTGCAGAGCCTTGCTAACCCCAGTGACTTCTTCCTTTGTGGTACCTCCATGTGAGACCACCCTCTGGGATTTATTCTACATACAGAGGCATCTTACAGTTCTGCTCTGAAACACACGCAAGAAGGATTCTCTCCTCCTTCCCCTCCCCATACCGTGAGGCCTCTTCCCTTTTCCTTTCCCTACTCCTCATGACATACTTTCCTATTTGATCACCTTGGACTTTCTGTGGACTTTGGCTGGGTTCTCCCCCAGCTCCGTTTTCTCAGGGGTAGTTACATTTAACACCTAAGGTGGTTTTCAGGAATTCCTCTGTGACCCACACACATCACACCCTTCACTGTCTCCAACAGCAGCTCACCCATTTTTGTATAGTTTTAACTTCCAAGTTAGTTACCATTACATTAAATGCTCTTTTTGTCTGTTTCTATTCTGGAAGGACATTGAATTTGAATGCATTATCATCATCATTCCTTAACTACATCTCCTACAATATTCCAAAGTTTAATCCTCTGGGATTAAAACTTTTTGGGGATTTTCCAACAAGTTTCTTTGCGTTGATTCTTTGAGCATCCTGAGGCCAGAAAAGGAGATATGTGCTCCTGCAGGAGAGGCAGGATGGGACACACTGCTCCACGGTGAAACTGGGGACCCACCACCTTCTGCTGGGTGTGCAGCTGCACCTCCTCTTTCCCTTTCTACAGATCAGCTTTGTTTCTGTCTGAGTCAGCACAGATCCAGAGTTCTGTCACCGCTAGCACCACAAGCACTGATAATAAGGAGTCATCTTCCTGCACACTCTGCATCTCTAGCTTACAAAGAGCCCCTATGCAGGGCACAATGTAACCCAAACTCTCTCCTTCAGACTTCCTATTCCCTAAAAAAGTGAACTCAGCACTTGGAAAGACTGAAAGGAAGACACTGAATGAACTCCTTGAAGGCGCTTGCTGGCAGTCTGGCCAGCAGCGTGTTTCTTCAGTAGTTCTTTGTTTAAACTTCTTCTGAGCTGCATGTTTTGAAATAGACGTTTTCAGGAAGTTGTAGGAAATGTCCAAACCTGGCTCTTGCTCAAAGAGATTAATTCCTTCTGGAAATTCCACCTGTGGAATAGACACTGGGAACTCGTGCCCGACCTCTTCCAGATGTGGGGAGCGCTGCTCTGCTCCATGCCTAGTCTCATGCTCTGTGGTCATGACGAGACAAGCCTTGGCTGTTGTTCCAGGGAGCTGCACTTGTCTCTGCCTCTGCTCACAGCCACCCCGGTCACCCAGCCCTGGCCATTCCACGTCCACTGGGCCACCCCAGCTACAGGAGGAAGGGTCTTCAAACCCTTCATCTACCTCAAGCCAGAACACCCACCTCAAAAATGTGATGCCACATATTGACAACAGTGCTCTAGCTTCTTCAGGATATAAAAACCCCCCTGGCTACCTGAGGAGGTCAGCAGTCATGGGAGAGGCATAGGTGCCTCAGCAAGTGCCGGATAAACAACAGGATTTCCAGTTTAGTTGTAGGACTTTAGGGAGACAGCAAGGAATTGGGAGACTACAACAATAAAGGAAAGGTTACCAGACCCTTACAGTTTCTTGCCACCCCTGTCCCCTCACCCCCCACAGGGAAGAGGCCTGATGGAAGCTATTGCAATGTGCAGGACGAAGATGGCAGCAGAAGACCAGACCTTCTCCCCTGGCACTGGGATTGCCGCAGGAGAAGACTAAAAGCTTCATCCGCCTATGGGCTGACAGTGTCTCCAGATCACATTTTTTGGCAGCAAGTAACACTGACAGAAGTGGCTCTTGGGCAATGCAAGCAGCCAATAACATGTGATTTAGGAGGAAAATGGCAAAAGCAGCAGAATAAGGAGGATTGTGTGTGATAAGCCCACTGTGCGCTCTCACCCAGCAGCATCTGGAGAGGATTTTCTCCAGCAGGCAGGGAAGAACTCGATTACATCCAGTTAACTGTGCTCTAAACTGATTATGCATGTGCCAGGCTAATGGATTACATTAGCAAGAGGAAAAATAACATCCAATCAATCTCAATTTACTGCAGACCACACCAAGGCCTGAGAGAAGAGAAACCATTCTGTGAACTCCCCCCACTCCCGCTGCATCTCTTCAGCTATCAGAAGAGACATGGCATTACAGCTGCTCTGAGGACTGGAGAACTGCGCTGGAGCTTGTCTGATCCATGCCTGATCTAGAGAGAAGCTTTTCTATTAAGTCAAACCCTGATTCCAGCTATGCTGGAGCAATCCACCCCTCCACTGTCCCCTGCTCCAGGCTTTATCCAGCCATACTAGAAGGCCAATATACAGAGCATCCAAGGGAATCCATTACTCTGAAACTCAGCTGGTGTTTCACTGCTGTCAAAGGCAGCACAGGGCTAGTAGCAGCTCTGGAACTGCCCAGCCCTCTCAGGAACCTGAAAACTGACAATTCCTCTTCACCTGCCCGAGGGAAACATTCCAGGAATCTTTATTACAAGCACCTGCGCCTGTCCCCCAACTTTGGTAGAATTTTTTTTTCCCTTATCTCTTCTTTTTTCCCTTTTCCTTCCCCTCAGAGTGAGAGAATTCTAGTACCCCAACCGCTTCTTCCCTAGTGGAATCCACTGTAGATTAAGGGTCTGGATACAGAATTTTTAAACCTTTGCAATGCATATTTAAAAGAACAATATTATGTATTAAAACGCACAATACAGCTTTCAAACAACTCTCTTGTACCCCAAACTGACCTCCAAGACAGAGGAGATTCAGTTCTTCAGCTGGGTTTTTGAAGACTCACTGGGACCCTCCCACCACCAGTTACCAAGCTGTGTAACTCTCTCCTGCCACATTGGAGAGCAGAGGTGTAGGTGCAGACCTGACCATTCCTGGAGCCAGACTCTGCTGGGTGAGGCTTGATCCCGGCTCATTATGGAACAGTCACTGTCACAGCAATCCTGGTCTGAAGAGCAAGCTCAGAGAAACACAACCCCCCCTCCGAGCAGCTCCCCACCACCTCCCGGAAGGTCTAACAACCACAGCTCAAGGCAAACCTTCTATGATGCTCCTGGTTGTCTTTTTCCTCTCTGAATTTTCTGGAACTGCTCCTTACTAGGAAAAAATTCAGGAGTTTTGAAATCTAATGTGTCTGCACTGTGATGTGGGTGGGCACTGTACAGCTCAAAGTCAAGTCTTAAGTTCCCATTACATAAAGAAAATTTTCAAAGAAATAATTAAAAAGCACAAGGTACAGTCTGTGTGCGTATAAAGAAACCTCAGCACATTTGGGGGAAAGCAGGAAGAAAAGGATGAGGACAGAAAGAATATAAAAATACCTGTGAGGAATGAGCAGACAATGAGCGAGAGAGCGTGTGCGAACGGAGGGGATGCGGCTGCTGAGATTTATGGCAATTCGTACCTGATTGTTCATACTAAAGCCATTATGGGATGATTAGAGAAAAAGGTGAAGCTTTAAGTCCAGTGAAAATCAATAGAAACGTCTGGAGCAATTCTGCTGCACGAGTGAAAGGACTATTTACTGTATCCGGAGCTCCTCTTGGGTTACAGCCCACAGGGTTCAGGCCAGCAAGGGGAGGGGGTTGGGGACAGGAGGAATGAGACAGGAAAGAGAAGATGGTTATAAAGACACCATGGAATGAGGGGAGGTGGGAGGAAAATTAAAGACAACAAGATGGGAGCGACAGCCCAAACGCCACTGTGGATGAAAACCTGCAATGCCTCCATGTGAATGGCCACGCACGTGCACACAGCTTCTCTTCCAGCCTCCTCCCTTTCCCAGCCTCCAGCAATGCTTTGCTTACAGATCCCAGCACTAACGTACACAGAGCATAACAGCACAGCAACAGCAACCCCCTCCATCCCTCCCCTTGCCTACTCCATCCGCCCAGCGCCAGGACCAACACACTCTGACCGCAGCAAAAGCCTCTGAGTGCCCATGAAGTGACAAACTCTGTATGGGAAAGAGCCAACAAACCACTGGCAAATGCTGCCTTGCACAACGTTTTCAAGAGTGACTGTTCAATTTCCGTTCAGAAGTATCACATCTGCAGTGCTGTAAGACACACAAGCTCCCTCTAAATCACTGTGACATGAACACCCACTGGCCTAAGGCTTGGACAACCCCAGTCGCTACCAGAACACAGGCTGAAGAGCTGTGCCACCAGTGAGACTGGGTCCCAGTGGAGAGCTCTGAGCAACTCATCTCCAAAGGATCACAATCCACTCAGGTTCAACATAGATTTTCCATGGAAAATGAAGGAAGATGAAGCAAAGCCAACTCTTACCTTATAGAGCTTCAGGCTGGCCTCATGCCTCGAGTTCACGGTGTGAAGACGCAGCTTCTCCAAACTGTTGGTGTAGTAGTCGCACGCGTTGCATTTCAGATGGACCGGGTTCCCAATGGCCACACACTTGAGCCTCCACTCATTGGCTTTGCCCCCCTCCTTGATGTGTGCCACCAGCTGGTATTTCTGCACGTGCTTGTCCGTCTTACAGTGGAGCTGGAAGTTGGCCTTGAGCTGCGTGTTGTAGCGGCAGAGCTTGCACTGGTACGAGTCCCCCATCACCGCCTTCCATTCGTCCTCAGGGAGGCTTCGCTCCACATTCATGTGGAGGCCCAACATGTCCAAATTATCTGTAGTGAACTTGTTACACACAGCACACTGGAAGAGCTTCAGAGACGGGTCGTTTGTTTGCGTGAAACTCTCACCCAAGTTCATGAGCTCCTCAGACACCAGCTGTCCACCACCTAACCGCATGTCCAGCGGGATCTCTCCACCCACTGCACAAAGAAGAAAGGGAGAAAGAGGTCAGAAAGGCTGAATTCTTATCAAAAGAGAAACATGGAGCAGAACATAAGCTGCTCCCAGTGCGTGTGTACCCACAAACACACAGCGAAACAACACGCAGCTGTCCCTTCGCCCACTCCCCTGCATTGCTGGTCAGCCCCAGAGCTGACGGAAAGTCATTGCAGCCAACGTGGAAGGCTAGGAAAGGACTGCAATGGCCCTTGTCACCCACCTGCTGAAGGATCATCCAGCCCTCTGCCCATCAAAGGTGGCAAAAAAACCCCTGTGGACTTTCAGATGAAGAATTCTGTAGCACCACACTGAAAGTCTCCATGGTCACTTCAAGAACAACATTAACACTTTATTCTGTTTTTTCTTGTCTACCTGGAGAAGCAAATCTTACTTCACACAGTACGTGAGCAAGTAAAACAAAGGCCAACAGTCACAAGCCCAGGTGATGGCAGCATCACGGGGAGGTCACCACACTGCCATCACAAGTCAGCAACAGTGTAGAACATGGCGTGTACAAAAACCTCCTGCAAAGTGCCACTCCTGCACTATTAGATTTCATCTCTTGTCCAAGAGTTCAGAATGGTGAAGAATCGTCTAAAACCAGCGTTGACAAGGTAAAGACAACAATAATTAGCATGAGCGTGAGATCATGTCAAGGAAAGCCAGCAGGACCCTGTGTTTGTCAGATGGACTCTTCAAACCAAAGCTCAACTCTGCTCACTCAACAGCAACTGAGCACAACAAGCTCCTACTCACACCAGAGCCACCTGGAAGATGCAGAGAGAGAAACTTTCTAGTGAGTTTTTATGCTAAAGCACAGAGACCAACCAGGAGCTCTGCTCCACCTTGCTCTCTTTTTCCATTTTTAAGACATTTATCTCCTCCTGCAGATTTTTGGCACTTTATCTTGATCTGATGTCATAGCTCAGCTTAACAATCCTATGAAAGGAACCTTCAGGTAAACAGTTCCTCAGTCAACCAAAAAGAGATGTTATTTCCTTAACTTTTTGTTTCCTATGTTGCAACCTGTTTGCCAAGAAGGAAATGCTCTTTAAATCACTCTCCCCTGAACTCAACATGCAGGAAAAAAACAAAAGCAGACTTCTTAATTATTAATGTTCTGCTCAAATCCAGTTTTGGACCAAAGTGTAAAAATGGGGAAGTTCTGCTTCACTTCTTGCAAAGCTCACAGTGTATGTATCCGAGTCTAAGGGGCCAGCTGCTTATTGGTACAGGCAGGGCCTCCCTCCACAACCCTCAGTGTGAGATTTGCAACCACCAAGTGCACAGTTCACAAACCACTCTCCAGGCAGGTACTGGACATCCAGGGTCCTGTCATGTACTTTTAGAAGCTTCAGTTAAATCACTTCCAACTTCTTTCTCACAACAGTCCTCTGCTTCAGTAAGGAGGGGCTCTGAGCTCCAAAAGCCTCTGATCCTGTCTCTCACGCTGGCAGCAGAGGAACATCAGTTCTTCAGCAGAGGAACACCACCCCTTCCACTGAACTCATCATCCCTCTCAAACTTGCTTACCTTGTCTTCTTAGGGCAACACAGTGTAGAACAAACCAACCCCACACTTGCTTTTGGGAATGCCAGCAGCCGACTGGACTCTCTCTCAAAGCCATCCAGCAAACTACTCACACTCCTCACCAAACCCAGGAAAAGTCCTCAGGAAATGCTGTAGTAAGGATGCTTTCCATGACAAGGAGGAACATTCAATGCATGGCAGCAGTAACACGTATCTGCTATTGCATTAGCTCCCTAAAAAAACTCTTGAAAAAGTACTAGGTAAGCCACATGTTTTCCCTACATGAGAAAAAAACTGCACTGAGGGAACATAGATGAGAGGTTTGGACTGCGCAGCCTCCATCCTCGACCACCACACAAAGGCAATTCAGAGGGTCACAGAGCCAGTGAAGGGGTCTGGCACACAGCGCCCTGTCTGTGCAGAAGGGGTTTGGAGTAAAGTAAATCACAATCCCTCCCTCACACATGGACATGGTGGAAACCCCTTCAGCCTCACCTAGAGATGGAGTCATCGTTGCCATGGGGTTGGTGGGATCGAGCTGGAACCCCCCCATCATGAACTGTGCATCTGAAGAAGTGCTGTCCATCTTCAAGTTGGGAAGGTTCATGTTCTGTGCCAGGTAGTACTGGTAGAGCTCGGCCTCAGCAGGGGACGGCAGGCTGCCGAGGCCCAGGTGCCGGTTGTGTTGGATTTGGGACATATTTTGCTGAAGCAGCATCATATTGTGCATGTGCTTCTCACTGGTCATGTGAATCCGAAGGTTTCTAGCTACGTTGGTCTCATAGTCACACACCTCACACCGCCATGTAGGTTTGGTTTTTGGTTTGGTGGGGGAGGGGGCCCCACAGGTGCTACCAATGTTGGCGGCCGCGGCCGCCGCAGCTGCCGCAGCTGCTGCTGCCGCCCCTGCGGTGTGGCTGAAGACTTGCTCTCCCCCTCCGTTCTGCAGGTTCTGCATGTTGTTGAGATGCTTGTCGGACTGCATATGAATACTGAGGTTGCCTTTGGTAGTAGTGGAGTAGTTACAGACCTCGCAGCGGAAGGGCTTGTAACCACAGGTGTAGCTCTCGCCCCGCGCCAGCCGTGGGTGCGGCTGCCCGCTCTTGCAGTAGACGCAGGAACCGCCCGGCTCAGGATGTTTCTCCTTCATGTGCGCCTCGAGCGTCTGCTGGTACTTGTAGTGCCAATTGCACTTGGGACACTTGAGTGTCTTACACGAGTTGCGAGAATGCATCATAGTCATGTGGCCACCCAGCGACCGCGAGGAGCCCAGGACCGTGTCGCACTTTGGGCACTCCACGCCGCTCCCCGAAGGGCACTCCCCACCCCCAAGTTCACAGAGGGGGCCAGCATGCTGGTGATGGGAGATGTAGCTCCCGTCCTCGCCCTCCGCGCTCTCATTTGGTTCTGGTGCTGTGGCATTGTCTTTATTGGCACTTTCATCGATAAAGTCCAGCCTCCTGCTGCCCTCGGCCACGCTGGCTCCGCCGCCCTCATTGTTAAAGCTTAAGTGATTCCTCCTGTTTGCACCATCAAAGACAAAGGAAGAAGCAGAATTAGAACTAGTAGAAGCTGTGCCCCGTGACAGGGTCTGGAGCACGTTAGGCATTAAGGGAGAGTTAGAAATGCTTTGGTTTGAGAGAGCAAGGTCCTTTTTGCTGCTGCCGCTGCCTGCCACAGCCCCAGCGTCCTCCTGGGGCCGGTCCTCCAGTTCATCCTCCAACTCGCTAGGAAACAGTCCTTTGCAACCCTCATCATCCTCATCTTCTTCCTCTTCCTCCTCCTCCTCTTCCTCCTCCTCCTCCTCTACATCCTCTTCCTCCTCCTCTTCCACCTCCTCAACCGGCTCTGCCTTTTCTGAGAGGCTGTCCTGGTCGCCCCCCTCCTGCTTCTCCCCCTCTGCCACCCCAGGGTCCTTTCCCTCCGAGGATTTGGTGGGACTGGAAGCCAGTGGGCCCAGGGGGACTGAGGTAATGGGAGTCTTCAGAGCCGAGCTGGTCAGCCCACCCAGGTTGAGGAGCGCACCGGGGGCCAGGACACTTGTTGCCGGCGGCGGCTCCGCTCCGCTGGCTGCCCCAGCCTGGAGGGGCTGCTCGCCTTCCATGCAAATGCCACTGAATTTACCATAAAAACTGTGTCCAGGGCCTATGAGGTTAGCTGTGGAAACGAGAGGGTGCTGAAAGGTTTTGTTTTTTGGTTCCAGAAAGCTGACAAGGGGTTCCTTGTCTTTGCCTATCCCTTGGATGATAGCGGAGATGTTCTTATTGCTAAGAATTTTCCGCTCCTCCTCGCTCAGAGTCATTCGGTGGTCGTGCACGGCGTGGGTCACGAACGAGCGGACATACCCAAAGGAGAGCTTGCACAAGAAACACATCAGGATGGGCTTCCTCTTACCATAGAGCACAAAGCCATCAAATTTGGACAGGTCCACATTGTTGGGAACATCTTTGGATACGCAGGAGCTTTTGGCAGAACCGTCGCTGTTCAGGTAATCCTTGTTGCTTTTGTGTCGCACATCGAAGACGCGGAAGCTGTGCAGGACGGGGCTGATGCCCGCCAGGGCTGAGGTATTCGGGAAGGCCTGGTCTGAGCCCTCAAACCACTTCCCGAAGGATGAGGCTATGTGGAAGGTGTTGATGATCTGTGGGTAGACGGGAGCGGCGGCGGAGGGTTCTCCCTGCTTGGGCAGAGAGTTTGGGAGCAGCGAGGGGAGAGTCCCACTGCCGCCGGTGCCCCCGCTTTGCACCAGCTGGCTGAGGCTCTCCACGATGTAGGCTGAGCCGTCGGGCTGGTAGACGATCTCGCCAGCCAGGTTCTCCACGTCGCTCTCCTCCTCGCCGTCCTCGCTGCTCTCGCTCCCGCTCTCCCCCCTCAGCGGTGGGGGTGGGCGGGTGCCGGTGCAGCGGTGCTCCATGTAGCTCTGCAGGCCGGCGAAGGACGCGGCGCACTGCCCGCAGCTCACCTCCTTGCCGGTGGGCTCGGTGCCGGGACCCGCCGCCGTGCTGCTCTCGGGGACGCGCTCGGGGAAGGGGACCCTCAGGCTGTCCAGGGGGCCGCGGCTCTCCGCCGCGGGCTGCTCCATGCTGCCGGCCGGGTCGGGGAGGTGGGTGCTGTTGAGATCAGTCCATTGCTGGTGCTGAGGGATGCTGCACCCATTGTCCTTCCCAGGGATGACAGGTGAGTCACAGCCTTCCATGGCAGGGCCGGCACGGAGCGCTCATTGCACCCGGTACAGCTCGGACCTGAGGGCAGAGAGAGAAGGAGAGAGGCAGGTGAGTCAGGGAGGAGAGACCGTTCCCATAAAGACCCCACCACTACAAGAGCTGCCAACCCTGCTCCTCAGGACCAAAGTGGGGTCTGGTGCACCCAGACAGGCGCCAGGGACAGGCAGATCATCCTTGGGAAACGCACAGCTGGGAATGAGCAATAGAAACACAATGGCAGCAGGAAGAAAAGAGGTGAACTGAAGGTGTCTGGAAGGTGGCGAAAACCTCTCCAGCAGCTTCCCCAAAGGCGGGTGGCAGAAAGACTGTAGGACCTGTACCGCCACTCCCAAGGCTGTGGATCTTCAAAAAACAAACAGAACTATCACAGAAAAGCTTCTGACAGAAACAAAAAAAAAGACATGACAACAAAACAGTGCTGGGGTTTTAAACTTTGTTAAACTCATATTCTCTGGTTCCTTAAGCCAGATCAGATGCCAGATCAGAAAGGCGATTCCTTTCTGTTAGTGGCTTGGGAAGCACAGATCCAGCATTACCACATGTGCACCTCTGTGGGAGACTTCAAGACACAGAGCAACTCAGAGTTGCAGCGATTTCAGAGTAACAGCACTTGGTATGCACAGGAGATTTAACTGCTCTGCTCTGGACAGAGTTTAAATGGAGAGACATCAGGAGAGAAACCAAACAGGAAATTCCAGATCTGACAAGGGTCTGTCTTGTAGATCGGAAAGGGGTCAGCCCACCATGCTCCAGGAAGCTCCCGGAGATCCTGCAAGGGACAGCCTCTGCACATGGATGGCTTCCCCTCACTCCCGGAGGAAAACGGCGGGTACAGGTCCTGGAGGAGGAGGAGGAGAAGAAGGAGGACACCCTTCCCACTACTTCCATTCTGCCAAATCAACAAGACTGAAGGACTCCTGCCGACTGCAGGGTGGCCAATGAGCCTGGGCTACTGAGCATGGTTGACATCCAGGGCTCCCTGTCACTGCAACCCACTTTGCTGTATCTGGCCAACAACTCCAACACTGCAATCCTAATGGAGCCCTGCAATCCTAATGGAGCCCTCTTCGGCTCATACAAAAAGTATGAAGAGGACTGGAAACCTGCCAGAAAAGACATGAACAGTTGCAAAGCAGGTGATGTGCCACAGCAGCACTGAGTGAACCACCTGAATTAGTTCAAGCAAAAAAATGGAGCGACATTCAGTGTTATCCCTTTTTTTTCTGGTTTCACTATCTCCCAGTTTATTTTCCTTTATTACACAAAGCCAGACACTCTTCCGCTAATTTCCCTCACATGTTTGTACCTTCCCTTTATATTTCATTTCTGATGAAGCTTAAGGAAAAAGCATTTACAACTACCCCTGAAGACAAAGTAATGCTCTCACAGCCCACGTGAGAGGATGCCTACTGAAGGACACAGAGGCACAACGAAGCCAGCATCCACTGCATTCGCACTCGAGGCTACCCTGCAGCACCTCCAGACCCATCTTCCCTGGATGTCATACGCAGCTGCCTCTGCAGTTGCACTGGGAATAAAAAGGGGTTTGATCTGCAATAACAGTAAACTGGTGCACTGAGCAGAATAAGAAGGAAGAGCACCAGAATCCTGATGCCAAAAGGCTCTGACTTCTTCATCAGCCAGTTTTGTTCCCCTGAGCCAAAATACGCTTCAGCTGTGCAACGGCTCCTACTGCACCGGCTCT
This sequence comes from Lepidothrix coronata, assembly GCF_001604755.1. NCBI lineage: Eukaryota > Metazoa > Chordata > Aves > Passeriformes > Pipridae > Lepidothrix > Lepidothrix coronata. Next base: position 2,336,295 of record NW_016690234.1, on the reverse strand, counting down.
CTCCACCGAATATTTGTCCTTAGCTTTGTGTTTTCCTCAAACTCATTCCAGATCCTTCTGCACTGAGGCAGCACATTCACCTTCCCACAACACGGCTACTCTCTCCGTCTAACTACTACTGCTGTACTGGTAACTGCAACCCAAATTAAACCAAAACACATTCATTTGGGGGAAAATGAGGAAAAAGAAATTCCATAAGGCTCATACTTCTGCAAAGTGAAGTTTTGGGAATATCTACCCAGACTTCAAAATGCGACATGAGACAACAACCCAGCAATGCTTTTAGACATTGTGGAGTGTTGCGCTGGCCTGCACGGCCAGCTCGCGGGACACACAGCCAGGTGAGACACAGCCAGAGTCACAGTGGCTCTGCTGTTGAGAACTCCTGACTGGCAGGAGATGCCTGACTGACAGCCAGGCCAGAAGGGTTAGCAGGGCTGGAGGGGCGGGAGGGTTAACAGCCTGATTGGAAAATCAATGTAATAAATGCTTGGTAAGTTACAGGAACATGCGGGAAGAGGAGGCCGCGATTGATAAAGGACTGCGGCTTTGATGCTGCACTGGGGACTTGTTTATTGACAGGAAAGCCAATCTCTCTCCCGGCCCGGCCCGGCCAGGCAGACCCGCGCGCTCCAATTAATTGGTTGGCTTTTCTGCCTTGGCTCTCTTTAACAGCTCTCCTCCACTTGCTCCAAGTTAACCAGCTCAGGAGGAGCTGCGCCAAAGGAATCTTCTCTCCCTTTCATCGACGTGAAGGAGGAGCCCTTCCAGGGCAGGTGCAAAAGCTCAGAGCCAAAATGGCCAGCCCAAGCCCCGAACACAGGCTGAGCCCCTGCACAAACCCAAGCTCTTCCTGCCTGTTCAGTTACCACCACAGCTGTTCCTGTAGGGAGATGCTGAGGGAGGATGAGGCATGGAAGTATTTGTTTCTATTCACACAGGAGCTGCAGGAATCATCTCTTTAAGCTGAAAACAGCAATTTCCTTGCTAAAGCAAACCAGGCTCTAAGCAGGAGCACAATGCAGTTATTAGTCTGCTATCATGGGCCCTGCGTCTTCCTCCACCCCAGAGCACCCCTAAGAGACCTGCATGAGACGTGGAGAGTCTGGGAGGACAGACGGACTGCAGAGTGCTCCACACCTCCTGTTTGCCCCCCCCACCGCCCTCTCCGCTCTGTTTATCAGCCAGTCAATAAGAAAAGGTAGTTCTTACTTAAGGAGGCAGAAGTCAACTCGTCAGGTCGATCAGCACTCTGTCTGTAAACATGGTTTCCCGTAAAATCAATGAACTCCAGTTACAGAGAGAACAGCCTGAGTGCCGGAGACTCCCTGCACTCCCATCGCCCCAGCAGCATGGAAGGGCTCTCCCAGTCCCCTCTCCGGCTTTGTGTCCCACCATTGCTCCCACTGCTGTGGCCACCTGGCCTCTGGCCCATGGCTCACCCGAGCCCCTGCCCCTTCCTTGCAACCCCTCAGAGCCGATGTGGGACTGACCGGGGGAGCACAGGGACCGCGGGGCAGGAGTGCTCCGTCAGGCAGACACGGTGGCCTAGAGCCCAGCCACACCTGGATGGCAGGTGCAGGTGCCAGCACAGCACTAGTGTGTCCCACGCTTCCATTCCCACTAACCAGGGCTGGCGGCTGCACAGCCATGCTGTGCAAAACATGCAGGGAGTCAATCCCCACATTCCCCCGTCATCTCCTTCCAGCCCCTGGCCCCATCCTTGCAGGGACAGATGTGCCACCTTCCAGCAACACTCCCACCAAGGAGTGGCTGGCACTAAAGCAATGCCCTGCACCCTCTGACAAGCTGGGGGCTTCTGGGCACCCCGGGCCTGCAGCACCAGGCTGCTTCCTCCCCTGGGGATGCTGGCAGCGGCACAGGCGGCAAGGATGGAGAGGGAGGGAGGAGGGGGCTCCTGCTGTTGCCCAGGCTTCCCGAGAATTAAATATGAACAGCCGTGCTGTGTAATTTTAAATTGTTAATTAGCACAGGGTTAATTAGGCGGCCCTTTCACAAGAGGCTGTTTGGCAGTAAACCAAGACTGGAAGCAATGAGGAAGGAGGAAAACAAAAGGAGAAAGAGACAGTGAGAAACTGTTCCCTGGGCTAATGACCCACATGGCACCATGGAAAAAAGGGCACCAAGGACAGGGAGAAGATACAAGCAGATGCATTACACCCATGGCCGTTACCAGTCTGACACCCTCTGAGGCTGCCCTCCCTCCCTCTGCCTAGCCATGGGGAAGTGCTCCAGCTCTCCATCACCTCCAGGGTGCTGGTGGCTCAGAGAAGCTGAAAGGGACAGAGGCAGGAGGACAAGGACAGCACAGGACTAAAGGTGGGCTCAGACACTCTGTGCACACCCCTCCTTACATGCTCAGCCTGGCCTTCAGCAGCATCCTCAGAAGGACAGAGCCTGAAGAGTGCTGGTGTCCAGCTCAGCCAAGAAGCTCCTGTCTCAGCAATGGCACTCGATGACACTTGTTCCAGCCTAAAAACTAGGGATGGACATATCAAAGATAAGTGAGAAGCCAACTCAACTTCATGGTCATAGAAACACAGAATAGCTTGGGAAGGGACAGTGGTGATCCCTGGGACCAGGCATGCTCAAAGCTCCCGAGAGCTGGGGGTGCACAAGGCAGTCACTGTGTCCCTCTGGAGCAGTGACACAATGAATCAGGAGCATCAAAGCTTTCTGTGTTGCCTCCCCGCACCTGGTGTGCTACACAGCACTCTGGTAACACTTCGGAAATTGCATATGGAAAGACATGATAAAAATAATTGCCTAGGATCGAGAATTCAAAAATTAAGAAAGAACAGAATGTATGTTGCCAAAGCAACTTTAATTTTGCTCCTTTATGCATATGTATTATGATACTGCCTGCAATTAGGTGAGCACATGCTGCTTCACTTGGCAAGCAGGACAGTCACAGAAGAGGGTAAAACAAGGTGGCAGGAGCATGTTGTCATTTTATGTGATTTCTGCAGCAGCTGCTATCGCACAAATATGTGAAGAGTCACTTCCTAGAATAGAAAGATCTTTTTACATTTCCTCGGCAACATGGGCTGGAGATTCGAGCTGCGTGGCAATACTGAAGAGTTTCAACTCCTAGTTCTGTAAAAAAGCTTCTATCTTGTAAGCTAAACAGAAGACACGGATCCTAACTCTCTCCTATTCATAAGGTGCCAGAAAGCAGAAAGATACTGGTCAGCCTAAGGGAAGTGCTGAGGATTCTGCAACAGGACTTAATTTAGGATAAAACAGTTCTTATAAGCCAAAACCTGAGCGTAACAGGGAATGCAGATGTACAGCGTTAAGAGTAATTTCTAGCTAGGGGGTTCCGTCAACATTTTACATCACCAGTGCCTTGGGAGTCCTCTTATGCAATTCCTAACCAGAAAAAAAATCCCAAAAGTACTGATATTTATTTACCAAGTTCAACATTCTAAAGAAGAAATTATAAACTAATTTCTCCCTTTCCCATAGCAAGTCACATCTTGCACCTCTCCAATCAAGACCAAGCTGTGTTTTGGCACACACCTGAGCACAGTGGAGTTGCCTCACCAGCAAACGTGGTTTGACGAGTATGCACAGCAAGGTATCAGTCTTGCCAAATCCTGAACAAGCTCTACATCTCACCTGCTTCCTCTTCTCTAGTAAGGCTTTACTAACCAAAAGCCCAAGCTCAGCTCTGACTTCTCACAGAGTTCTGCTCAGTGCCAGCCTGTTCCAGCTGGACGCATGGCCACATTCAACACCTTTGCACGGGGAACAGAATTAGCAAGCCAGACCTGCCTGCTGGTGGAAGAAGCATCCAACCAATATTGACCCATGGGTTCCAAAGACTCTTGGAGTTGCAAGTCCTCGCAAACAGGTTTGTTATCCTGGCAAAGCCAAGAATTCATAGAGCCACAGAATCATTTGGGTTGGAAAAAACCCCTTAAGATCATTGACTGTTCCTCCAGCACTTCCAAGGCTACCACTAACCCATGTCCCTACACATCTTTTAAATCCCTCTAGGGCACTCCACCACTGCCCTGGGCAGGCTGTGCCAGTGCCTGATCACCCTTTCACTGAAGAAGTTTTGCCTCTGTGGAAGTCCCTGTGGACGCTGTGAGCTTTCTCGTTCTGAGGGATTCTAGCCCACAGGTCCTGAAGGGCCAGAGGCCCCAGAAGGGGATGAGGCAGCACACAATGGTCTACAGAAAGAAAAGATCCATCAGGCACCTCAAAAGGACTGGACAGTCCTCCCCCAGCAGGAAGACAGCCCCGTGGAGGGATGGCCTTCCGCAGTGCTCCAGCCCCGGCACACTGAGCGGCGCTGTACTGCGCGCACTCGCTGGAGAGACAGGGACGCGAGGGCTGACACAGGGCTCACATCCACGGGCACAGCCGGTCCCTCAGATCTTCCCGGCATCATTAGCATAAACAGCTTTTCAAGCAGCAGGAAGCAAAGGAAACGCTGAACAAAACAGGGCTGAAAGCTGCAGGGCTCAAGCACTTGGCATGAAACTGAGTGAGAGGGGCTCCTTGAAAAAGTGAACCTTCCACATTATCCACATTTTCCCTCTGTCCTACACACCAGATAAAACTGAGCCAATGGGAGTAACACAAGTCAGGCAAGCTTTTCAGAAAGCATTTTGTTATGAACTATTATTCCAAGTTTGCTGATCCCTTTGAGCCAGCTACTGCACTACACATGAAAATATTTATCTAATCCTCAGCCCACTGCCATTGAGAGCAGAGTGATCCCGAGGAGGGCCAGAAGGCTTTCCATGAGCAGCTGGGGACAAGAGCGTTTATTCTTCCAGAGAGACTCTCTGCACTGTGAGTATTTTGCAGCAAAGGTAAACGGGCTTCAGCCGCATTTCTCTCTACACAACAAAGAGAAGCACTTGCTTAGCTCATACGTGATGTGGCATTCGCATGCTCCCAGGGCATAGAGCTTATTCTGAGGTCCTGCAGGAACCTCTCCTCTTGTGTAGGACACCACAGAAGTGCCAGGTTTTGTTTCAAAACATCACACATCCCACGATTCTGTTGTTGTGCAATTCACCCCTTTGCTCCAAACCCCCAACCGTTCTTGTCAAAGGCTGTTCCCAGCCCATGTTCCTGCATAAATAACTACATTTGCATCTGGTTTGCATTTTCGGTGCACTCTTGTTGACCCAACTCCAAAACTAACCAAAGAGCTGCTGAGGACAAACTGCCTCGCTCCGTCACACAGACCCCACAGTCCCCCAAGCCCCAATGCCTTGGAAAGAGGTCCATGCTGTCCTGCTCTTTTGCCACAGGATGCAGCTTGCCCTGTCCTCTCAGTGCCCATCCAGTGGCTCTTACCAGTCCCAGCTGCCACAGCTCCGTTTGGGGCTCCATGTCCCTCCACAGAGGGCAGGTACATCTGCAAGACCTTGAGTAAGCCCTACCCCCACCAAACACCTGGAGATGCTTGTGAAGGGAGAAGCACTGAATTGCTCAGAGTTTCCAGCCTTGCCACACGGCTTCAGGAAAAGACACAACCAACCCTCGGCAGCCCAGCCGGAAAAGCCACTGCTTCGCTGCCAGGGTGTGCTCCACAGCGATGCTCCACACACACAGGCTTGCACGCCTCGGGAAGAAATCCTGCCAATGCTCCTTCCTCCTACGGATTTACCCAAACAACATGTGCGCTCCAGACTAGTGTCAAGGGCCAAGCCGAGGGTAAGAGTTAGAACTCATAAGTCATGCGGATCTCTTCTGCCAGGGCTCAGATCCAGTCCTTGTTAGGAAGCAGAGTCGCTGCTGCATTCTGGGCTCAGTTGCTCCTTCCCACCCTTCGGGAAAACTGATGCTTTGGATCGGGACAGCGGGCTCAGAGGTATTAGGTCATTCTGTAACCATTCCACTGGCTGCTCAGACAAGCACCGCAGCTGATACATCAGCTCTGCACTACACACTGGGTTTGCACAGTCCCATTGCAAAGGTCACCGGGACGTTGGCTCACACAGGCCATTCATGTTTCAGTACGGAGTAAACACTGGTTACAGTTGTGTCACTGGAAGATAACCTAAAGAACCCTAAAACAGGTAAAGAAACCTACTGGTACAGCTGGGAAACTGCCCCATTTAGCACCTTTTAGGCTAACTTTTTGCAGATCCAAGGGTTCCTGTGCTCCTGTAAACAGCATCCGCACACTCATCTGCTCCCAAAATAACACCCTGCTCCAGACTTCACATATAGACTGAGCATTTTCTTTATCTGGCCAAAATAAACCCTCCTGATTGCAGCAACCATCAGGAGTCAACACCTATGCACTGCCTGATGGCTCAAAGTCTCAAGTTCGTGCTCTCCACGTGCACAGCACGTAGCCACTCCATCAGCTGCTACATCCCCGGTGCACCTCGGAACAAACACCTGTGAACCAGTTAACCACCTCACGAGGGAGAGCTGACACAGATCCAGGTAAATGGGGGTTCCAAAGAAGTGCCCGGTGGATGCACAGGGACTCAGGGCCCAGCGAGGACCGCGGCACAGCGCACTGCAAGGGATGCAGGCACCTCTGGAGACAAGGAAGGAAGTTGCTACGCACACGTCTCCAGACCTCCAGGACTGAAAGCGTTACTTGGCTGCTTGGCCTCTTGCTAATTGTGGGTTTTATTTTTATTTCCTATTACCCTCTTGCACGCCTGATGAGATTATCTTACCGGAACTGACACAGCTGGAGGCTGCAGCCATACATGGAGCCTCTCAGGAGGCAATGCAATTTTATTTTCATTGATCAGAAATCAGCAGGGCAGTAAATGATGGGAAATTCCATTAGGAGAAATACTGGGCCATGAGACCCAACTAGCTAGGTATACCCAAATCCCAGAAAGTCCCATCCTTCCTCAAAGCCCCATCTGGATGCTGACAGCAAGTCATCTTTCTTCCTCCCAAAATGGAGTCAGCTACTAACCTGATACTCCTAATCGCCGTCTGTGCTGCCAGAAGTGGAGGTGATGTTCTCAGAGCACCCCCATGGGCTCACTTAGCCCAGACAGTGCCTTTGGTACACACAGCAGCACCCGACTGCCCCAGCTCAGCCCAGAAGCTGCTGTGGGGCCGGGGCTGTTTCCCAGCATGTGCCCATTCCACAGTGTTTGTTCTCACAAGTTGGGCAGGTGTGTGTGGTGCTGGCACGCCAGTGCCTTGGCCGGTTCTCAGGCAGTCCCAGCAGAGCCAGGAGAAGCCGAAGGGATGTCCACTGCATGCTCCCATCCCAGTCCCATAAAGCTGTTGGAGAGAGCAGCCCTCCTTCTTCAAGGGCCATGATCTGGGGGACATGTGGGGCTCTCAGGGCATGCAGGGGTCTGGGGACACACAGGGATCTCAGGGAACCCCCTTCTGACAAAGCACCACACACCACATAACACTTACAAGTGCAAACTCCTCTGAGTGCAAACTGAGCACCACATGGCAATCCTTCTATTTTAAGCCACCCCATACACAGGATATGCACTCAATTCCTCGATTCTTGATACAAATCACTCCATCAGGCCTCTGACTTAAAAGCTGGGTTTGCCCCACCCCGCTGTCCCCTGCTGCACACACGTGGGTGACAGGTGAGCCCTGAGCCCGTCAGGATGCCGGGCCTGCTGGCAGCACAGGGGTTAACGGGAGCCGACCGCAGCACAGTTGTTAAGGTGATCAATACCAGTGAGATACTAAAGCAGCATAAGCCACATTATTGATTGCCAAGCAGATGATAAAACTGTTTATTATGATAATTGCAGGGTGCCTGCAAGAAGCTCCTAGTGCTGTCTTGAGCTTTTTACCAAAATAAGAATTGCCAGAGCATCACCTTCTGTCTGCAGCCGCCCTGACTCCAGTGACACCCTCAACACGCCGCTGTGCCCACACACTGAGCCCGAGCCGCCTCCACAGTCCAGCTACCATTGGCATGGAGAGGGTCACACTACCAGAGACAGCCCATGAACTGTTTATCACACACACACCGATATTGGGGCTCACTCCTACACCCTCCGTTCGCCTTCCACTGGAGTGCCCATTCCAGGGAAAACAGCTCAAACACCAAACCCTGTAACTTCAGTTCTGAATCCTCCTCCTGATCAGCTAAAAATTAAACTCAACTTCCCACTCCAAAACATTTCCTTCAGTATTTTAATTACTTTTACCTCTACTCTGGACTTTGTACAGTTTTCTACATCCTTTTAACAAGATTTAACAGAGTTTATGCCTTCAGGACCTAAATTCTTGTGCAATGCATTAAGAATTCTTTTTGAGAAAACTGAACTCCAGATACACTCAGTGTGGGAAATCTATCAGGTGTATGTGCACACAGGCCGTACCTCAGAACAGGTGACACGCTGCAGCTCGTCCCCTGCCACCGTGTGTCTGCAGGACGAGCAGCTGATCTGCCAGAAGACAGCAAGGCAACATTTTGTTTCTGAAGTTGCTTCATATACCAAAAAGCTTCTCTTGGATTAAACTCAGTAACGTGTATCCCCTGGCCTCTAGAAGAGAAGCCAAACAAACTGTCCAGTGAGATCTGCTCTGGAGAAGCATCTATTGCTCCTCCATCAGCAGGAGGAGGAACAGAGGCTTTAACATACCCAGGCTTTAATATACCCAGGCTCCATTGCCACCACGGCCAAGTGACAGCTGAAAATGAGTTTAACAAGGGCTGAAGCTCCAGGGTTCTGTCAGCAGCTCCACGGGCAGTAATTATGGAGTATGGGTCCCATTATCTCCCAGTACAGACAAGGCTCTGACAGCTCCATCTCAGTGTTAACCCCAAGGACTGTACACTAGAGGCTGCAGGCAGCACTCGGTGCCACCTCCACTGCTTTGGCTGGCTGCTCCTGTGCAACTGAGTCACTTTCTCTAAATAATCATAGGCGACGTTTGCAAAACAAACTTTACACCAGTCTGAGCAGCCTTACTGTAGGCTGGCCTCGAACCTGGACTAGACCACAGGAGCTGCTTCTGGCTAATGCTCTGGCCCCTTCCTCCTCTTAATGCCTTCCCTCGTCAGGATCAGAACAACCTCTCTACTCCCTCTAGTCTCCCCTTCATCCCCTATTCCTCGGTGCCTCCCACTCCTCTAAAAGGTGCCACTTCTTCCACAAGTATGGTCTGCCAAGGATTCTCTGTCCAAGTTTTTCAGGGTGAAAGACAAAACCTTACACCTCCTCCATCTTTCTGTCCTGAACCAAGTCCTCCTTTCTTAGCTGCTCTTTCCCATGCATACCTGTACCACAGGAGATTATGAGGATGGCTCTCCAGCTCACTCACAGAGCAGTGAAAAGGTTAATAATGGAATGGACAACATGATCAAATCCAGCACTCTGGTGAGCGAACATGTGATGTCACACAGCTGCTGCCTTACAGGCTGGAGATCTAGACACGAGCTTCTAAAACTCGTCCCCTCTCAGCCCAAACACTGGTGATGGGTTGCAGAGCCCCAGAGAATTCACCCCAGAGGTCTCGGGAGTTGGGGCTGTTTTTTCAAACTCTCAGTAAATCTGATTATAAACAAGATTAAAACAATCCTTTCTTATTAAAATGTGGACAAGGGAAAAGACCTCCTTCCCTGTCACCCTTTGAATGAGCCAATTTCCATCACAATTGATTTTTTTCCTCTCCTGTTCTAGAATAATATTCTAGTAGAACTTTGTTCTACTCCTCCATACAACAGGAGAAAATAAAGGACATTGCAACAACGGACAGAGCACCTCAACAGCTCAAGCCAAGGAGGGACAAATAACTAGCTTGAAGCTGTAAATCCTCCAGTCCCCTATGGGAAACTGTAGAATCCTAGAATGGTTCAGGTTGGAAAGGACCTTAGAGCTCATGTCATTCCACCCCTCTGCAATGGGCAGCAACACCTTCCACTAGAACAGGTTGCTCCAAGCCCCATCCAAACCGGCCTTGAACACTTCCAGGGATGGGGCAGCCAAAGCTTCTCTGTGGACCTGTGCTACTGCTACGTCTTTCAGACATCCACACATCCCCACCAAGCCCTGGAAAGGACACTCCAGGCAATAGGAGAGAGAGATCAATCCTTGAAACAAACCAAAAACACCAACACACGCAGTCAAAGGGGGTTGATGAAGTTTCAAGTGATCAGCAGCAGCCTCACCCAGGATTATGGTGGTCCCAGCCTCAGCTCCCCCCTCCTACACCCAGCCCTCCACCTCTGCACAGAGAGGCAGGGGGTGCTCTGAGCCGGTCCTGGGTGCAGGGCTGCACTGCATGTCTGTGCTTTATCCGGACCAATCCAGTTGTTAATGCAGCAGGAGCAGCCTGCAATCCAGTCCCCTTCCCCAGCTCCCCTGGACCTGCAGCTCTGAGGACACAGCTCACTCTCCTCCCGCAGAGAAGCCAGGGACAGCAGATTGGGGCCCCAGTACCACTTACTTTCCTTGAAAACATCTGTTTTCATTATCACTATTACTTTTAATTAGCACTTTACAGCAGCCCTGAGCCCTCCCAGCTGGAGGAGAGCTCTGCTCCTAAATGAACAATTAAAAGGTGCACTAAGGGAATTTTTTTCTCATCTTCAGAACCCAATTTTTCAGCAGAGCTCAAAGACAAACCACCTGGTTAAAGGAGCTCCCTTGAAGAGGTCTCTTCAGTACGGTTCAAAGCCCGCGGGTCACCCGGGGATCCCCACAGCGTGAGCAGCCACTGAACTCGGGAACCTGGAACACTGAACTAATTACTAATGACAGGGTCTTAATGCCTCTGCCCTCATCACCCACTGAACAGCCTCCTCTTCCTCACCCGGCCACAGTAATTGCCCTGAGGAAAATCAAAGACTTTAATGTCCATCTCACTCATGGAAGGCCCCCGCTCAAGAGTTCAGGCCAAGCACAAGCTGAAAGACGGAACCCTATTAAACACATAAGAAAATAGATCCCTATGAAGCGTAATTACTAGAAACATGGACTCCTGATCAAGCACTTCCCTGAAACCCAGCAATGAGAAACATCCACAAAAAAGCCCCCAGAGCCAGCCTTGGCCATTCTGAAGAAAGCAGAAGGACAGCAAGGTGAAGTGTCAGGACGAAAGGGCTGTCCCAGGGCCACTGCCACTGGCCCAGAAGCCCTGCAAGTACAGCACCCACAGACTCCAGCCTTTAATTAGGAATGAGCCATGAAGCTCCAAAACACTTCAGTCGATACTAATCAAAACCTCATCTCTCGTACCCCTTGCTATTCCCTCAGCACTGACAAGCTGCCGCCACACTACTCCCAAAGCCCCCAGACTCTGCAGTCCCTGGGGAGCCCTCACCCTCAGCACCCCACTCTGCCCCAGGAGGGCAGAACACACATGAAATGGTGACCAAGATTCTTCCCTCTCAGCTTCCCCAAATCCTTGTGTCCCACACAGTCCCACTGCAGCTGCCCAGCAGCGCTGCCTTTAACACCCCTTGAGTCTGGACTTGGAACACAAGTCTCGTGTCAGAAACAGCATTCCAGAACTATTCCAGAAATCCTAAAGTCAGCTGAATGACAAGGTTTAAAATAACACTAATACCATAATTTCCACTAAAATCTGGAATCCTTTAAGTCACCTGGGTTCCCCTGTGCCCCTTCACATTTTCCTTCCTCCTCGCCCTTTACAGCCACTTTCCTCTTCCCCTCTCACAGCTCTTTTCTGAACCCTGAGTTAAATTCCATGGCAATGAATTTCACATAAATGTGAAATTAACTTTATTTAATTATTTAATCTTTGTTTACACTTCCTGCCTTGGAAAGTTTACTTAAGCTACCCAGACGGGATATGGTCTGCAGTGTGCCACCTGTGGTAATGGACGGGAACACGAGCACCAGAGGATCCCTTGGCTTGTTCTGGAGCCAGGGGAGTGCAGGAGCCCACACAGCCAGGTTGGGAGCCCACAGAGCCCAGCCAGAGCAGCTGGGAGCCCATGGAGCCAGGCCAGGGGAGCAGAACCCCTGTCCACCAGTGCTACGCCAGGTCCTGCATGCATATCCTGAGCACTCCAACTGCCAGCTCCCAGCTCATGCCCTCCCACCCACACCCTGGGCACCTAGATTTGGGAACAGCATTTTTCTGTCCAGCACTTGGAACTCAGTAAGGACCATGAGACTCTGCTAAGCATTCTGACAGCTGTCTCTGGAGAAGGGGAAGTGAATGCCTCCAGTGCCCAATGAGCCCAGATACTGATCAGACCACAATGCAACACAGGGGAAAAGGACACAAAACAATTAATTCTTGGCTCCTTGTTTTAGCTCTGGGCGAGGGAAGGTGCACGGCAGAGTGAGAGGAGACTGGAACAGACGGAGTCTGGGATGTGCTCCAAGAGCCCCAGGGGCAACAGCGCTGGCTCCCAACCCCACAAACACGGGGCTGCTCTCCAACAGGTGAGGGCTCCGGCAGCCTCCCAGGCAGAGGGAACGGGGAAAGCCTCTTCAGCAAGATTTATTCTGACTTTCCCATTCCTAGGCCAAACAATGAAAAACTCCTCAGAGAGAGAGCAGGTCTGAGCTATCTGATAAATTCATCTCCTGCAACTAGGTCTGAATGTATGTAGAAAAGGAAGAAACTGATTCAATGACTGAACTGATGCGCATGCTGGAATCAGCAACAAAAGGAGTGGGAAGAGAATGATGAGGGAAATCCTCCACTTCTACACCATAACCCATCTGAACAGGAGGCTTGAAAGCCAGTCTCCATTTCCAAAGGCAGCTTCTTTCTTTCTCTTCATCCAAGTTCCAAATAGCAAAGATGTGCGAAACTCTTGCCTAAATCACACTCAACTGCTGGCCATGCCTGCACGCTCCAGGGACAACACAAGGTGACTATTACATACAGTAACCATGGCCAACACTCCTGAAGGTAGCAGAAGTCAGACAGGTCACCTTTACTAATGGGAAAAAATACAAATCTCTCAGTCATAAAATAGGCTGGAAAAATGTGCAGCTTTTCCAAGACTTGCAACTTCATTATCACACACCAATGAAGATCCATTTACTCTCCAACATTTTCCTCAGGAAAACCAAGGACTCATTGGCCCAATTTAGCCACATCCTGCCCACGCTGAGAGCAGAAGTAGTACTTTACCAGAATACGCACATTTGATTTTATTTAAAAAAATTAAAAAAGGGGCAATATACAGGGCAACACGAGCAGAGGTTTAAGAGAAAATCAATATGGTAAATACCAAGTGACTTGAAAAGATCCTGAACAGATGCTAAATGGGAAACCTGTTCCTTATTTTTCTTTCAAATTCAAACCCCCAAATGAAAAGTGATTTTTCTTTCAAAAGCAAAACCCCAACTGAGAAAAGCTCAAGGCCTTCAAAGGTTTGTAGCAGAGGCACCATGAAAAGATGGGGGGCAAGAGTTTGAGCTGCAGGAAGGTATCACTCTGCATTGCAATACCCCAGTCGCAGCCAGTGCCCACCCAGGGCTGGAGGGGGCAATGTTTCACCCCATCACCCAGGCTGGGCCCTCAGAACAATGTCAGTCTGCAGCTCCTTCCTTTCCACTGCTCCCCTCTGCCAAGCCACGAAGAATGAATCCATTTACACAACAAGTCTCTAACAGACAAACTCCTTCCTTCCCCCACACCCCTTCCCCATGTGCGGGAGCAGGGACCCTGCTACTGGCTCCCAGGCAAGGTTTTAATTACCTGGGTGAACAAGGAAAAGGAGATGACTCCAGGAAGCCAGGCCTAAAGGAATCATTACTTATCCAGCCCAGCCTCCTAAGCGTCAAAGGCTGAGTGACTATCGCTCTCTGTCAGCTGATCCAAGGGAATCAGTCCAGAAGGGAGGCTGAGAAGTAATTTGCACACTTTTTCACAGCCCCATGCACTCTGTTTACCAATAAAATTAGAAAATACATTATTTTCAGGCCATAGGTTATTACAGGTATGTCCCTGAGCTTTCTGAGCATCAGGCTCCTCCTCAACATCCTTCCCCTCATCCTCAACTGAATTCAGGTCCTTTCTTCTCAGTGACACTGTGAGCCAAACTGTATCAGGAGGAGTTGGAGTCCAATCAGCTGCAGTTGAGCTCCCAGCTCCACAGGGACATAAACCCAGCCAGTGGACCTTTGAAGCCTTCCCAGTCCACGACAGCAGCATTTGGTGGGCTATACAGCCTCGCTCTTGCCACAGATAACGCCAGAGCCTTTCCCAGGCTCCCTAAAATCTGCCCCTCCATATGCATACACACAACACCTCCTTGGAGCTCAGCCCCATCTGCTCCTTGACCCCATCTCTTAAAAGGATGTGATAAGCCGAAGACATTTTACAAATAACATTTCCTTAACTCTCCTCCTAAATCATTTCCTGATGTGAACCACTCATTGCTGTAGATGATCCTATGGATGACTCTCCATCCTATTTAAAACATCTCTGGAAGTCACGGCAAATGCCAGCATTAAAGATACAGCTGGGAACAAGGTGCTCAATTAAAATCCAATTTTAACATACCACAGAAAGTGGGAATGAGAAGGAAGATGAAAACTAACCCTGTATGACTACATTTTTTCCAAGGACTACAGCTCTGGAAAACACATCAGCTTGTATTCTGTGTGGAGACGTACATTCTCTGGAAGATATGTGGACACCTGGGACCTCCGGGAATCTCTCAGCAGCCAGGTATGGGAGTGAAGCAGCCCCCACTCACCTCACGCAGGGGCACCTGCCCTTGGAGATGCCAGGGCTGCAGGAAGGTCCATGGGTTTGGAGAGTGAGAAGGAGCATCACTGGCAGAGCTCTGGCAACCAGAGAACGGCCACCCTTGGCAGTGGTCATGTGAGATGGGAGTTCAGTGCTCCCAAAGCAGAGCTGGAAACTAGTTCCCTTTTCTAAAGGGGGGAGATGACCTCAGCTGCAGCCTCTGTCCGGTGCAAGAACTGTGAGGTTGAAGGCCAGAGCCAGAGATCCTACCTGAAAACTCAGGTGACAGCTTTGACCTCATTGAGGACGTAAGGGAATTTCCAGGGTGTGGCCACACAGCAGCAGTTGCAGTTTCAACACTCTGCTTTTCTAGAGCCACACACTGAGGCCCTGAAGATCCAATCAAAACCTGCTGGGTCTCCCAGCAGCCTCTTCAGGCAGGGAAATGGTGTGGCTGCCTGTGCTAGTCATGAAATGAGATGAGCTTTCTGGTAGCTGCCCGAGTCAGAGGACAACCCTTGGGGCAGTCCTGAATCTAAGATCCTCTGATCAGGAAGAAGCTGATGCCTCATGGACTGTCAGATCACTGGTGCTGGGGTCCAAGATGACAGTGACTGATTTTCTTTTTAATCACAAGCTGCAGTTGCCAGAATGACCCGTCACAGCCATGGCTCAGACAGCGGATCAAGCACTGCTGGCGCTGGGAGCTCCTTGCAGAAATGAGACCTGGCGCATGTCAGATGCTGGCACACGGGCGCTGTGAGGGACACAGGGAATAGCAGCCAGCTTTCACAGATCACAGCAGGCCAGGCACAAGGAAGCTGCTCAATAACCACCTCAGAACGATGCACAGCACAAGGCATCAGAACACATTGTGGGACAACCACCCCTGACCCTGCACATCACAACTGCAGACTGTAAATGCAACAGAATTCTAGTCAAGTAGTAACAGAAAGTGAAAACAAAGGTAAAAGGAAGATCAGGACAAACTGTCAGCGCAGACCCAGCACTGCTGGCCCTGCTGAGGAGCTCCCACCACGCACCTTTCATTTGCATTCATCATTCAGCCAGTGTTGAACGTGCTGAAAGAAACCTGAGGCATAACGTGGGATCTGCTCAGTCCAGACCTCTTGCTGCCTCCCAGCCACCTCCAGCAGCAGGGCTGGGACAGCCCCGCAGAGGAACATCTGCTTTGGGACAACCTGTATTCTTTCAAAGGTTTCAATAATAATCATCTATTTCATTTAAGTTTCTATTATTCACTGAACGAATTTACTTCTTGTTTAAAGTCTCAGATTCAAGTATGGGGAAAACACAAATCACCTACTTTCACTCTTAACCCCAGGGTGCAGCAGCACAGCACTGTCCTCTTCCCACTTCACACCCCAGCTCTCATTCCACTGGCACCCATGAGCAGTGTGAACTAGCCCCCAACGACTTCAGGTTCAACTGCTTTCCCAGCTCTGTCAGTGAAGAATGAGCCTTTCCAAACTAGAACCACCCATGACCAGGATGCCCCCACCTTTCTTGAGGGAGATGGAATGAAAACCGTTGAGTGCAGCAGCACTCCAGAGCAGAGAAGCACGAAAGAGCCACTCCAAAAGCCAGAAGCACCCAGAAACCAGGGAGATTTATCTCAGACAACTGCAACCCACCAGCACACACAGAACTGCTCCACCCCCACATGACCATTCACCTCAAGATACCTTCTCCTTCTTCGCATTTTCTCTTAAAGTTTCACGATTTGAGCTAACAATAACAGCTGTCCCATAATCACACACTGAGTTGGGAGGGAAGGGACCTTAAAGCCCATTTCATTCCACCCCCTGCCATGGGCAGGAACACCTTCCACTGCTCCAACCCTCCTCCAACCTGGCCTTGAACACTTCCAGGGATGAGGCAGCCACAGCTTCTCTGGGCAACTTGTGCCAGTGCCTCATATCTAATCTAAATCTATACAGTCCAAAACAATTAAGAATAGCCAAGTACATCTTAGACAGGTTTAACACCGATATTTGTAACAATCCATCAGCTCAGGAACTGACTGCGCTGGGTACAGACAACAAATACCCATGCTCAAACAGGACTGGGGAGACACTGCTGTGGCATTTATTGGTTTTTTCTCCTAACAGACAGAACTGGAAGTACTGTGAAGGAAAGAATAATAAAAGACACAGCAAAAAAATGGAAACCAGGATCAAATATAAGGCAAGTTTATCAAAGACACACTGTAAAAACTAACCCAGTGTCTTCTCTTACTGAAAGAACTGTCCCTTCTTCCACAGCACACCAGGGTTACGCTAGAGAAGATAGGCACTAACTATGACTAAAAAAGGCAGAAAACTAGGCCAGGAGCAGCTGACAACAAGATGATGTAAAGAGAATACTGCCCTGCATAGAGGTAATTCGGAAAGGCCTCGGGAGCTATCGTGCCAACATCGCTGCTGGCCTTGCTGCCAATCAGCAGAGAACACCAATCCTTGATGAAATTAAATTGAGAAGCACATCCAACACAGTAGAAGACCAGAATATTACACAGGAGAAAGTTAGGATTTGAGGTCTAGAATAATAAGAAAGGAACTAAATCCAAAGGTACGACAGGAAAACTGAGTTTCTGCAGTAAATTCAGGGTTTACCAATTGGGAATTACATAGGAGGAGACAGACTGATGTGCTGGTCAGGATGAACCAAAGGATGCAGCTGGGCAAGTGGCAAACATGATCTCCAGATGTTGTTCAGAGTGTTTGTGGAAACAAGGAAGCAATAAAGGGGATGTTAATAGCACTGCAAGGCCTCAGCTGGAACCACATGTAGGACTGTGACCACGTTACAGAGAACACCTGAGCTGGGAGTGGAGGCAGGTAGAGCAAGTGCTGGGGCAGGGGCTCTCCAGCACAAATCAAAGGGCTTCAAGGACCCAGCCCCACTGTGTTGGGCAGCTGGCACTTGCTACACCACAGCACCTACGCACTCAGCCAACCTGCATGTCTAACACGGGAGCATTTCTCTATTTCCTCCAAGATGAGTTTCTGGGAGGCAAGCCCAGCAGCCCTCATGCAAGCCTCGGGCCTCACTAACACCAGCACAGTAGAGGTTCATTAGCTTATAAGTTAACTTTCCTACTTTTCCCGTTTATTTCTTTCACTGAAAGATAAGCCAACAGGCTGTTTCTTATGCAACTGTTTGTCAGTTAATATTTGTGTTCCAGCAAGGCAAGGACCAGATAAGTGATGCCTCGGACCTGCCTTCCCTGCTGAAAATGTGCTGAGGGGCTGCCAAGGCATCGTGCCCAGCAGGTCACAGTGTGGCTGTGATGCCCGTGAAACTCTGCTGGGCTGCCCCAGCCTCACCTGCTGCACATACCCTCACTGCTCACACTGGTACCTGCCACCATACGCTCCTTTACAGCTACAGAGCAGCACGTGTGAGTGCAGGCTTTCTAAATTTAGCCCTGCTTCTCCCTGCTCCAACCTCTCCTTTCGCAGCACAGGAATAATGGTGGCAATCTCTTCTGGTAGTGAGCAGACCTGAAAGGATTAATCTGCTACATCTCTGTAAAGGTGCTCCAATAATTAAGAGGAGCAACTGCTGAACAAGATTAGCAATAGACTATAACAAACTAGAATAAGCAATAGGGACCTCTACAAAAGCACGTGTTGAGGTGTCACACCTGCCACCCCAGCCATCCGGCATCCCAAGGTGTCCCACCCAGCATCCTGGCTATCTGGTATCCCAATGGATGTGCCTGCTGCCTCACCCTCTGCTGTGCTTCAGCAGGCATTGAAGCTGACATGTCCTCTTCCTTTTGTTCCCCTCCATCAAATCTACTTTTGTATTGATTTTTGCCACAGTTTTTGAAGTGTCTGAAGGAAGCCAGTATTGCTGAAATGTGGAGTGATTGGGTCCCCAGAGGTCTCCACATGGGCTCCCATACCAGGTCCCAGCTCTGGTTACAGCCACCACACACAGCAGTGAGTTCCAGAAAACGCACCTGCTGCTAGTTCTGGCTCTGGACCCCAAACAGGAACAGCTGCCTTGGGACAAGAGCAGGGCAGGGGGATAGGCACACTGTGTCCAGAGCTTTGTGGCAGGGAAAGCCCATCCACAACCACAGCAGGTTGACACTTGATCAGGCTCCAGCAAAGCCATGCGATCCACCCTGCACCGGGTCGCAGGCCACCAGCGCAGCAGGGACCCCTGGGGAGACATGGGGCACTCACAGCCCTCACCTACCCTGCTCTAGCAGGGGTCTGGAGACACTGCAACGTGTCCCCATCGTGTGTCCCTGCTCTCCTCAGTGAGCTGCAGGAGAGTGCAAAACTGACTGCTTTGGGCTTGCTCCCTCCTCTCCACACACCCTGCACAGCCACGACACTGCACACTGGCTACGCAACCTGCCAGCGTGAAGCAACACAGATATTTAAAACACGACCTGCAAGATGACCTAAATTCCACTTTGGCAAAATGAAGAGTCGCTCCAAGCGCCTCCCTTTGCACATCATGCTTGCTTTGTTTCCTTTTTGATTTAGGTTTTCTACTCCTCCCAGAAGGCTGGGACACATGAGGGAACCGCAAAGGGAACAGCGACCAAAAAGCAATGCCACAGCTAACAGAGAACATGTAAAATTGTTTGCCAGGCAATGCAGTGAAAGAGCAAGAGCTGCACTTAAAAACCTATGGGAGTTTCACTGCCCCAGCACACTGGGGCTGAGAAGACCATCGACTTTGGGTCTTTTATCTCCTCAGGGCTCCTGCAGAACTGCAGCACCAGCACCTGACAGCAAGCACATCACCAGGACACAGGTTCCCCACGTTCTGCTTCCCACCTCGTTCCAGTACTCCAGTTCTGCTGTCATCCCATCCTCACTCCTTTATGGCCTAGTTCCTGTTTTAGTCAGTTTAGGCTCAAAGAAATATCACGGATGTTATTCCTCTCAAAAGTATATGGCATCAGATAATCTTAAATTTTTCTTAAAAGGTAGATGTGGAAGCCAGAAGGGCCCTTGGGCTCAGCTGTGCTTGTCCCAGGAAAACAGAAAAGCAGGACAGAAGGAATCCAGCTGCTTCTGATGAGAGGCCCCAGGTGCTTCGGGCTGTCAGGATGTGGGATTGAAGGACCAAAGCACCCACATTCCCTCTTTTTCCCTGAATACACACATAAAGCTAATCCCATGTGAGACCAGATCCTTGGAGCACAGGTTTCCCACTGCTTCTCGGAGCTGCTCCCCACCTGCCTGTCCCAGAAGAGCTCCAGGGGCAGGCACTGGTCCCTGCAGCGGGTGGGTGCATTTGGAGGCATCTCAGCATCGTCACACCTACAGCTCTGAGGCCAAGGGAAGGCGCAGGTGTGAGGGTGAGCCCAGCAGTGGCTTAGCAGGAGCTGTACCTCTGGGAATGGATTCGATGTCAAGTGTCAGCACGTAAATTGCTATTGGCTTCTCAATAAGCAGCAGCAGTGAGCTAAGTGTTTCCCTGTGTCGTGCAGGCTCTCTCCGACTCAATACAGCAGTATTGACAGCACAATCACAGGGTAATCCAGGCTCCACTAATATCTCAGCACTTCCTCATTGAAAATACACTTTCCACTTGGACACCAGCCCATTAGCACAGGCTCCATCACCACTGTCCCCCTGACCCACCAGGACACACAGTGGTAAGGCCCTCCACCGCTCCCCGGGGGCACAGCCCAGGGCACCACAGAAAAGGGCTCTTTGCCATGAGAAATCACCAATGGAGAAAGGATGAAAGCTAATCAGAAAGTCTTTATGGCTCAAGTCTCTGTAGGTTCCGAAAAAAATTGTTATTTCCTTGCTAGACAAGAGAAGCTCATTCAGGGAATTACCTCTGTTCTTGCCCCTGACCCTGTGTTCGCCATCCCTCCTCGCTATCTTATCTCTAAACCTCCACTGCGGGTTCCTCCAGGCAGCACCTTTTTCTTTCATTCATAGAAAGCAAGAGACCTACACCTGCACCCACACAGCAGGAACACCTACACCCTACTCCCTACTGCAGGGTGTGGATGTTCCACAGGATCCTTAACACTCCTCTGGTAAATGCAGAAGAGGGAAGTTTGCTCATTTTCAGGTACCTCATGTTACCAATCACTTGAAAACAAGATCAGAAAGTGAAAAGTGATAAAAAAGCTGTTGAGGACTGGTGGGTCCCCTCGGGCTGGACCCAGCACCTGGTGTGCTCCCAGGGCCAGTCCCTGCAGAGCCCACCGGAGCCACTCACGCCAGCAGCGCCGGGGTCACCCACAACTCCCAGCTCTGCGTTTATCCAACCGAGGCACGCGGCTCCACACTCCCCACATTCAGAAGTTGCATTCATGTGGAAAGCTGGTGCCTCACCACACACAGCAGAGAAACAGGACTGCAGAACAGGCTGATCCACGCAGTTTAGCTTTAATCTATTTTGGTAACAACAGCAAACACAGGAGGGCAGACCCATCGAGGAGTGCAGCACATACCACATGCCCAAGGCCACCTGCTGCCCCACACAACTCTTCCTGAAGACCATCCACACTGATTTCACTGCCATTGCTGCCATAGAAAACTGACTAATCTAAGGATGCCTTTTACAATCACATCCCGAGGCTCCTGGCACGGTGCCAGACCTTTAACCAAGGTGACTAACTCCTGTCATGTCCTACCACTGACAAGTAGCATCTTCCACCTCACCGAGGACGTAACAGCAACAAGTAAGCACCAGTGCATCCCACGAGCCCGTTCCCAGCCGGCCCAGCGCCGTGCTCTCCCCACCGGACACAGCACGCTGCAGAGAGCTGAGCACAATGAACCACTGCCAGGATTGCACAGGCAGGGTCAGGAGCCTTCTGTGGCAGACGTGGAAGGTGATTTGGTCTGAAGGCAGATGAGGAGCAGACTCCTGGTTAGGAAGAGGTTAACGCTGCTCCAGCCTGCAATCTGATAAATGGTCTGTAGAAAGCAGGTTCTCTCACTTTGAGATATGATGTCACTAACCTTTATTGATCCACAATCAGAGAACTTTGCTTATCTCTCTCCTGTGATATGCTGCCCTTCTGTACTCAACTAGTGTTTAATACACTGCTGGGCATCTGGCACTCTCTACGGCTCCCACCACACCTCTGCTTGCCCACCAGAGACAATGTCTTACAGGCTGTGCCTCTAAGTTACAGCCCAGCTAACTCAAGGGGTAAGACCCAGGCAGGTGCCCCCTCCCATCCCACTGCCTCCACCAGGAACCTGTGTTTCAGAGAGTATTATACACCTATACTGGAATATCTAACTGAGAAGAGGGGGCCAACAGCAGAGATGTGGTCCAACATGGTCTTACAGCCTGGTGGACAGTCACCACTCCAAAACTAAGGTAAGAACATGCCCTCTGAAGTTACTATTCCTGTGGGAGTGTTCATCTTTACACAACTTTTACTATTTTACAAAAGCAATGCTTTACTTTTAGCCTCAACTTCCTTTTTAATACTTGAGGTGAAACATGAAGTTAAGTGACTAAAACAGGAACTATCAATGAGCCACTTGCTCTGACGTGGCAGCAAAGTATTTGCCACAGACTGTATGCCCCAAATCCAGTGAGGTTTGTCTCCAGTACACCAGTGATGCCAGAAAACAGCTGAACAGCCAGGTAGCAAAATCCGTACCTCAAACAATTAGATCAGCCCTGCGTAGAGATGAGTGGAGAGGAGCTTCACAGAATCTCAGTGCTGGCAGATAACCCCACATGCTGTTTTTCTGCTAGATAACACACAAGGGAGTTGCCTATAAACTTGCTTTACACCACCAAAACCACAGCGACACTCACTCTCACAGAAAGGCAGCTCTCATCCCTGAAACCAAGAGCTCACAGGCTCAAAAGCAAACTGGAGGTACTGGAGAGCTGGAGTGAAACACCTCAACCTTTGCTCTGAAGGTTACATGAACCTTTCTGTTTCAATGGGGAATTGGTCTTGTAAAGCTCTGGAAAAGAGAGAATGGTTAAGTTTTCCGACACACAGATAATAATAGCTGTGACCTATTTTACTCACTATCCACCAAAAAACCCACATTCTTGTATCACTGCAGGCCAAGTTTTAGGGTAGGAGTTATGTTTTTCCCTGTTACCTACAGAGGATGAAGCACAGGCACAGGGTCCCTAGAGCAAGATCCTAGGAGAGCCATCATGGTCTCAGCAACATCCCTCTTGGTACAGAGTGAGTCCCCTTCCAGTCTGTGCTTCCATGACTCCATAAATACACTGCTCTGCAGATAGGTCAGAAGAGAAAATTGAGAAGAATTTGTCCACTTTGCACAGGTCAAATTACTACACGTTACTGTTCTGATCCAGTCTAGTGATTCTTATAGTTTCAGACATGCACTGAACTTTCTTTTTTTTAATTAAAGGTCTTTTGAACCACGTGATTCCTAAAATAGTAAATTACAGCCTTCTCCAATTTGTGGAAATAAATTAGGAACACTGTCCAAATTACCAACCTTGGCAGAGAGCACAAAAAACCCAAAGTTAGATTTCCTGCAAGTCAAGGGACATTTGAATTAGAGGTTTTGGACTGTAACCCGTTAATATTCCTGCTCAGTCATTAAGTTCACGTACAGAGCACTAAATATTTCAGGATGCAAAGAAGGAGAAACACGAGGGCCGGTAGCCGAGTCGCCTGTGTCTCTGACAGCTGGAGAGAAATCGTCACGAACCCACCAGAAATAGCTTCAGCTGATCCCAATCCTAAAAGCAAACCTGGGCAGACATGGAGATGCTGCTAATGAATGGGTTTCATCCCAGTGATGTTGTTCCCTGTCGAGTGCTGTGCAATATTTATGATGGAAGTCACCTCGGGTGACTCCCTGCTCCATGGAGAGCTGTGGGCAGCAGCTCCAGCCCTGGCCAACAGAAATGGGTGGAAAACCAAACTGAATCCCTGATCCATTACCTACTCCAGCTAAAAGGAGCAAGGAATTATCTGCCATCCACAAAGTTTCACAAACCCTTTATCCAGCTCTGGACTGTGGGACTCTGAGTAGTGTCCAGGAGGGAGCAAAAAGCCCCAAGGAAACCCTGAAAACTTATTTAGATACAGTAGAGAAGCCTTGTTCCAACCTGCCCTTGCCTCGGGCATTGGCATCACCAGGTGTGAACAGGATTCAAGTATCTCAATACAGGAAGGACTGAGTCACCCTTTTCAACACCACCTTTACTGAGCATCTGGTCCACACAGGATTTCCCACTGTCCTCTCATCTCTTCTAACCAGGGGAGGCAACTGGTACCTGTGCAGCTCCCCTCTGCCTGCCCAGCACTGCCAGCACTGTACCAAGAGCTACCAGAAACTTAAAGACATCATTGACCTGTTTAGCTGCTTGGATGTTTCCTCCACAAAAAAGCTTTTGGTGTAAATATATCCTGCTGCAGCTCAGCATCTCCACTCCATTACAGACAGATCATGAGACTCAGCAATTCCCTGCCAAAACAGCAGACTTGGAATAGTTACAACTTTTAATGTACATCCTATACGATAACTTCACAACATCAGGGAAAATGCAGCTCAATGCAGCCAGCAGGGAAGTGGCCAGATAAAGAACTTCATTGCTGGAGGATGCAACTCTTAGACATAAGCATGTTCCAGGGCAGTCTGGAGGAGCTGTCTTGGACCAGTCTCAGCTACTAATTCTTATCAAGGTATTTCTGGAAACTGGATCTGCCTCATATAGCAGGCACTGCCGAGTGCCTGGCAGAAGAGATGTCACTGCCCAGAGTGCTCTGCACAAGCTTCAGATAAAAAAATGGTAATACTACGGGCCCATCTTCCATCTGGCAGCAGTTTTATAAGACAACGACCTTCACTGCATTTAACGTAAGGAGAATTTTGTTTTAAATCCCCTCACCATGGCATTGCTCTGCTCCAGCTACAGACCACTCTGGACGTGAATTCCCAGAAACATTCCTACTCCCAGCCCTGCATATCCAGCAACGTGGGCAGTTTTATCCCAGTAAAAGCCCGAACTGGACCAAAGGTGCCAACAGAAATCCCCAATTGAGCACCCCGCTCTGCTCAGGGCAACTCGGTGGTGCTGAGCCAGCAAGAAGGGAAGGACGGAAGGACAGCTGCTGCTTCTCTTTATTTAAAAGGTGCTGCTGGAGGTAGAAACACATGAAAGTCCATGTAGGACAAGGGAAGGAATTATCCCTCCCATTGATTTTCGCTCTGGGGTATTAGAAAGAACACAGCGTTTATCTGGAGATTTCTTCCCAAAGCTAACTATGGACTTTCAAACGTAAATGAGACTTGAAAGGGGCTTATCGGGCGAGAATCCAGTGAAACCTCACCAGGACGTGGGGAGCCCTGCAGGAGCTCTCTGATCCAAGGCCCCTTGGACAGCTGAAAGCCCCTCTCTGTGTCCCGGCAGTGGAGGGGCAGTGCCCAGGGCAGCAGCAGAGAAGGAGCTGCAGGGCAGTGGGGTTCCCTGCATCCCCCTCTTCCAGTAAGCATCCTTTCTTGGGAGTCCCTTCTGCAGGGCCACGACCCTGACGGCATCGGGATGTGACGGCATTGGCCACTCCATGCCAGGGAAGGCAGAGGGCTGGGGGCAGAGTGTCCCAGCTCTAGCTGGACACAGCCCAGGGACACTGGCTTGCTGCCCCTCTGAACTGTCTCCATCCCCAGCAGCCAGGTCTTTGCCTGGGAGCTGCAGCAGGATGAACCCTAACCTGGCAAATCCCTTCTGCAGCATCCCCAGCAAGTACCCACCTTAGTGCCATCCCAAGGGTCATTTCTGAGCCCCCCTGCCCCACGCAGGCACTGGCTGCCACGGCCCAGCTCGCTGGGAAAAACCTCAGCAGCCTCGTCTCTCGTCGCTGTCTTTCCCAGGTAGCTGGGAGGGTGTAATTGGTGAGGCAGGAGATTAGAAATATCGGCAGCCTCTAAGTAAGACTTTAATTTACTGGCAGATCAATAGCGCTGGGGTTATATTGGCAAAGTGTCTACAACTCTATTGACTCACGCAATTCCTCTTATCAATTTATCAGAAATCTGGAAGCCAGAAGATATTGTTTGAAGAAAAAAGGCAGCAGGAGTTTGAACACTTAGCATGGGCTGCCCAATCAGGTGCTCAGCACTAAGCATTTTACAGCAGATGTATCTGCCGCAAAGGAGGCCAATATGATATGATTAAGAGCTAACTTGCTTCCTCACATGCCACACAGCCTTTTCAAGCTGCTTCTCACCTCAGACCTTCACGCTGAGACAGCCACTAGGACAGACAGGGTCCCACCAGCCCAAATGGAACAAGAAAAATCCATATTTCACATTGCAAGATCCTAAATTCAGCCCCTCCTGCCTGGACCTTACCCAGGCTGACCTGGGTTTCCTAGAAAATCTCAGCTTTACGGAGTTAAAAGCCCACTGCAGCACTGGGAACCTGCTCACATGGATTGCAGAAGAATCCCCATTTCTGCACTTCCTCAGAAAAATCTGGTGCAGCAGCAGCATGAGTGTGCGGTGCCACATCTCTCTGCCTTGCAGAGTGTGAAATGGAAGAGTAAAAGTAAGAGCACGCAAAAAATACACCTCTGAGGTCTAAAATCCAATGGTGACAAACATCGCCAGGTACCAGAAGAGTTTTTTCAAATCAGAGGGGCACCGGAGCAGGAAACCGATATAAAATAGTTCAACCTCCCTCCCTTTTACTGTCCCTCAGATGACAGCAGAAACGTGCAACAACTGGGCTCTAAGATCCGGAAAAGCCTCTTGACCAGCGAGCTGCTGCTCCTGGCAGCTTTCCTTGGCAGGATACTGATGGGTACCTCTCCTCTTTCAGCTGTATGCTGCACAAGTTACCATTTCCACCTCAACTTCACTCCTCCACCATCATGCGATAGGGCACCAAGGCTCCAAATACCAGCAAGGTGGTAGGGCAAAAGGTCACCAGTTTCCAGCTGGGACTTGCCACTCCCTGGCCTCAGGCTGGAGGCTGTCGCCCCTGCCACAGAGAAACCACAGCCCTGCCTTCCAGGGGAAAAACAAAGGCTTAAAAACAAAACAGAAGTTCTGACTCAGTAACTGTGGAAAAGCCTTGGCTGGAGGGCAGAAAGACACAGGGTGGGACAAGCAGAACTGCCCAGCTCCTGACACCGGCTGGGAGCCACAGCTCGGGCACCACTGTGGCCCCTGGAGCAGGTCCTGCCCAGCAGTGCTGGGGGTCTCCTGCTGCTGACCCCACCTGCCCCAGAGGACACAGGGAACCAACCCAACCTGTGACCCCAGCAGACGCCAACACTTGCAGGGCCCACAGAAAATCAGACGGAATGAAAGATCAACATGAGTAAAATCCTCATGCCCAACCAAGGACATGAAGACAGCATTCCCAGGAGGGGAAGAAATGCCTGCCTTCCCCTCTGCCAAAGCAAAAAGGCAACTCCCAGCTGATGTTAAAGGCCAGCAATTCTCACTCCATCCTTGTCATGTCCAGGTCACCAGACAGGCACTTGGAGCCTCTCATCTGGCGAGAATCATCCATCCCATTGCAGCTAATGTGCTTAATCCCAACATTAGAAAGCAAACACTGGGTATCTCCAGGAATACGGAGTTCGCCTGGTTCTCCTCCTCTGCAAAGCGGCCACTACCAAAGCCTGGGAGCAAATGCTCATCCGGACACCCAGGGCATCCAGCTATGGTGACCACCTCAACCCCTCAACATACAGCTGTGTCCTGAGGTCCATGAGGGTCTGCAGCCAGTTCATTCAACTGGGTCAGAACTCCCCAAAGGAGACCCAGGTCCTCAGCACCCTTGGCACAGGCAGCAGGATGCTGGTGTGGGGGAGGGGGTGGAGCAGGTCAGACCACCGAAATGGGGAGAATAAAGACCTTTTGCTTAAGCTCCAGGAAGCAAAGAGAAAAAACACTAATTAACTCAGCGGCAAGTTGTTAGTATTTGCATATAAATGCAGCCACAAATCATGACAAACAAGGCAGGACAAGGCAGGCCCATTAGCACACAGGGATCCAGCCTGGCTCCTGTGGGTCAGGCAAGGCAGGCTGCCAGCCACTCCCAGGGGAGTGCGGGAACCAGCCCTTATCTCCGCCAACACTCCTACGACCAGCAGCAACAGAAGCCGCAGGGATAAGGTTTCTTTCCATATAAAACAAAGGAATGGGATAAATTCTTCAATCCCACTCAGAAGTAAAGAGCTGCCAGAGAAAAGCCAAAGCAGAGGTTCCTCACCACAGCAGCCTCACCTGAAATCAGGGTAGAGTGGGCTCCCCATGCTGCTCTCCCCCAGAGGGGATGCACAAAGCATCTTGCATCACAAAGAACAAATCACACACCTGATGTACCAAAGAATGTGCCCAAAAGCCTGAAATGGCAAAAATGACCTGAACAGAACAAAATCCGACTACTGCTGTAATTCAACAAGTTTACCCTTCCAAAAGCCACTACAGCAGTTGGCTTTATCACACTGCATTTCACCTGAGCTCATCTCCTTGCTCCTGCAGAGGCTGCAGGTGTGCTTGGCCCAGCTCTGGCCCTCCCCACATGCTGCCCAGCACCTGGATAGCCTCAGAGCTCCCTGCTTTTCCACACGTTGCTTTTGCCTAATGAGTCACTTAATACCACTGAGGACTCAGTATTACACAAAATTTACTATTTTTCTTCTTGCAAAAGGCCAAAACCTGAAATTCCACCATTTTGGAGTTCTGATTGTTTGTGTGTTCTTCTTGCCCCAACTCCCACCGACTGGCATCCCAGGATTTAAAAGAAAACTCCAGCAACTGCCAGTTTACATCAAGGATTAACAAAAAGAAAAAAAATCCAATTTCTAATTTTAAACAGGAAACTCTCCCTGGCAAGATCCCAAGAACCCTTCCATGGTGACTTTTATTAAATGCAAGTTTCTCATCACTGCAGCTCTGAGCACAGACCGTCAGCTCGGGCTGAGAGCAAAGTGGCCTGGCCCTGCCACGGGGCATACGGAGCCCTCTGCACACGGGGAACGGGCAGCGAGTGCAGCCAGGCATTTTCAGAACAGTGTTGGAAACCACCACCTCTGTATCTGCAGTCAGCAAGCAGCCGGGGTGCTCGGAGCGGCCGCAGGATGACACATCCAAACAGGAGCCAAGTCTGAACCATCAGGCAGGATGAACGGATGAGCTTCCCACCACAACAGATAACACACAACTGAACCGTTCTGAAAGAGCATTACAGTAGAAATATTCCAGACTAGATTTTTTTCCCTCTCAGTGCAAAGTTTCAAAACAGACTTTATCGAAGAAATCACAGCAGCTCTAACAGCAATTTCCACTCTTATGTGCTGCACTATCCAATTTAGAAACTATCCTTCTTGTTCTGGCTTTTGTTCTCGTATTTGCACGAGAAATCACTTTTGCTTGTCCTCACCTGGAAGCCAGTTAAGATCACAGTTTCACTGTAGGGTAGAAAGTTTTGCTTTACTAATGACTTTGTACAGAATAAACCACTAAGAAATCATTAGTCTGTAGAAACAGTCAAAATCTGAGGGTTTATACAGGAATTGCTCCATAATGACCAGGAAAAGGGGAATCTGTACAAAGATGGCCCCGAGAGAGCCCTCACTGCTCCGGTGCTTGGACATGGATGGACAGATGGACCTTGCCACACAGTCTAAACACACCTGACCCACAAGCGTGCCAAGAACACCACACACACAGCTGAGATCCAGGAGCTCATCCAGCCCCAGCACAACCCGCACCAGGGTAGGGCACAGTGTGTGCCTGGGCACCTGTGCCCCCATGGGTGGCTGGAACAGCCTCTGCCAACCCTTCCACTGCCACCAGTTACATCCCAGACCTCTGCAATGTCAGAGAGATATGAAAGAGACTCCTTGGACATGGTAAAGGCAATTGCTTAAATCAGTTTCAAAACCTGCAGCAAATATTTGTTTTAGAACTGCAAAGAGCACTGGTCAGGGGCAGGAGGGAGGAGCTGGAGCTACCTGGGGCACCTATGGACCCTTCAGAGAACAGGAGCCAGATCCTTCAGAAACACTGGCCAGTGCTGCTGCAGAGGAACTGGGAGCAAAGAGATTGTTTATTTGTTTAAGCAGGTGAAACTACAAACAGAAGCCACCCAGGCTGCCAGTTGCTCCAGGTGCCGGCCCCGCAGGGCGGGAGGAACGGTGGAACGCACGGGGCACGAAGCCCGAGGCAACAGCTGGAACAGGGCCAGGGCTGCACATGGTAGTTCCCGGGACGAGGCCCTGGCTGCCAGCGGCCCCAGCTGCTCACCCACAGCACAGCGATTCCCACCCAGCTCCCCATGCTGGGGGTCCCGAAAGGAGAACACTCAGAAGGAGCCAGGGCACTGTGGGGACCAATTCGTCCTTCCATGGCAGGAGGAGCTGCGCCTTAAGCCAAGCCTTTGCCTCAGCCTTAGCTCAGCTTCCTTAGGTGGAAGGCTACCCAGGGATACTCTTTAGTTTAACCAAACTGTACTTCTGAAAGGACAAAACAGTAATAAAATAAAGATGACTAAAAGCAGTGCCTTGCTCCCTAGCAGCCCTACACCAAACATACACTTAGGCCCCAGCCCCACACATGATTCTGGCCAGTGCAGCAGCAGAGTGAGGGCTCCTCTGCCACTGTGCCTCTAGGAAGGGTTCTTGGTCCTGCCTGCCCACTCCCCTCTGCTCCAGCACAGTCATTTCTGCAGCAACAACCTGTATCACACGACTATTTCAAATTAAAGGGAAGCAGGCAAAACCACCAAAAATAAAAATATTTTGAGGAAGCTTTATTTTCCCCCCATCCTTTGGCAGTTTTTCTAACCCAGGTCCCTTCCTTAAACTACTTCCCCGTGCCACTGTCCCAAAGCTCTGTGTCAGCAAAAGGAAAAAGCATCCAGGGCAAGGCTGGCCTTGGCAGCAGCATCGGTGTCACATATGGACACGACACCAGCCCCTGCAGCCCCTCCTGCTTCTGCCTCTTGCCCTGGCACCACCGAGCCCTTGTGGTGATTTACTTGCCAGGAGTTCCTACACACGGGTGAACAACAGGAATCCAGCACACAGTGTGTGAACACAGCGGTGTAAACCTGCTCGTGGACATTCCTGTTTTGGTTCGAAATCCATCCGCTTTGGTACAGCTCGTAACTGTTTCCAATTCAATTAAGCCAAACTAAAATAAACCCTCCTTGAACTGAAAATAATGTCCATGGGGCATTCTAATGTGCAAGTAAATCCTTTGAAAAAATAATAATAAATCAATGTAAACTTTCCTAAGTAGAAAGGGTGCTGGTAAGCAGAGGGTATTTGTTCTGAAAACCTTTGAAACAGTCAGAACGAGGAGCCGAGCACAGCTTTTACCAGACACTTCTTGGAGTCAAATCGTACTGTTTACCTAAGACAGTTAAAAGGGTATCAGCAGCGTGAAATGCAGTCACAGCTTCAAAGTCACACAGTCTCGAGTCCTAAACATGCCACAGCAACCTCATTTTAGGCAAACACAGGTTCTATTTTTGTTAAGTGTTTCTCTTCCTCTGCTGTGCAAGAGGCTCATACAAGGAAGAAGGAACCTTTAAATAAAACAACAAAAACCCCCAAACAAACAAAAAAACCATTTACACTCAAGATACCATGAGAACATTAAAGAACCACCTCTCTGTCCTTTCTGCTGCAGTAACCACAGTAGCTGCTTCTACCAAAAGAAGCCTTATTTCATCATCATCTTCCCCTTTTGTAAATGATCTGCGCACCCTAAGACACCCAGTCCTTTTATTTCCAGTCACCAGGAAGGCAGGAGCCATCCCCACAGCAGTCACCAGCATCATCTTTGGGGCTCAGAACTGCCAGGGATCGTTATGGTGACCTGGACCATGGGGCTGACTCGAGATTGCCATCCCCTCCTCTGTGCTGTTCAGGCACAGCCAAGAGCATCACTCGGAACTGTTTAACATTCAGGTAACCGCAATAAAGGCTGAGTCTTAACGAAGGTAAATTAATGTAGAGTTGAGAAAGCACCCAGTCCTGCCACACAGTCCAGCAAGGCCTCCAACAAGACACAGACACAGCTCTTAGTATCCCAAATATTTGCCTGGGGGAAATTGTGACCAAAATACCACCCTCCACCTCCTGGAAGGGTCTGTTTCAATGGCAGCCTGGAGCTTTTTCTGTTTCTCTACATTTTTTTACATTTTTAAATGCAGGAGACTCATTGGGCACCACCAGCAGTAAAACACCTGCAGCTCTGCCTGACACCTCTCCATCTGTGTTCTCCAGTGGTGGAGAACTTCAGAGCTCCAGAGGACAGCCAGTGCTTCTTGAGGAACCTCATCAAAAGCATCTTGCTGACCATTACTACTTCAAGTGCTTTGCGCCCATTAGCAAGAAGGGACTGAGAAAAAGATTGCTGGAGGAATCAAAACCAGAGTCCTGATACCCAGCTCCTGCCCGAAGTAACCAGACAACTGCACAGCCCAGTGGCCACTCCGACTAGAGGAAGGAAATCTCCACTCCTAAGAGTGGAGTATCACTCCAGAGACCCAAAAGGATGCTATGAGGCTGAAGGAGTCGCTGGTTAGACACTTCCAGTCTCACTGCCAACAGCAGGAGGACCTTGCAAGGGGCTTCTGGCAACCAGGTCTGCAGCCTGGGCACAGCTGGGTGGTTTCAAGAAAAGAGAAGTCAGTTATGCTGTGAGGCTGACCCCGGCCCTCCTCCTCCATGTGCTCCGAGCAATTCTCCGGGTGCTTCCAGAGCTTGGCTCTGTTGCTCAAGCATCTGCAGTTCCAGGTGAAACCGCTGCAAGCCTGCTGTGAAGGCAGCTTTTCACACAGGGCTGCGCTGGCAGCTGACCCACCACCTGGGGAATTTCCAGGATCTCATGCAAATCTCCAAGACTTCCACACCCCTCAAAATAAAGAGGAAACGGCGGAGAGGCTGGTTAAAATAAGGCAACCAAGGAAAAAATCTGTGGCAGCTCCTTCAGACAGGCACTGCTATTCACCAAGTTTCTGAAATAGCAGAGGGGCAGGCGGTGCTGGCTGCCCTCCCCAGGGCCAGGCGTCCCACGCCAGCACGCAGCACACGTCCTGCTCCACTGCGAGAAAAGGGCATGGGCTGGCAGCAACACCTGGCACACCACCTGCTCTCCCCTCTGCCAGCCACGAAGTACTGCCAGAAAAACCAGCCTGCCAGCCTTCCTCCAGCACCAGCCTGTCATGGGGCAGCACGTGCTTCTTGTCCACCATCCTCACTCCTTGGCCAATAACACAACCATCCTAACTGGCACGTTCTGCCACAGTGCCTCTTCCTCCAGCTGTGCTGCAGGCCCAATGCCATGCCCAGAGGAGCTCATCCTGAGGAACAGGAGCTCAGAACGTAAACCTGCCTACACCTTCACATGTGGCTCTGCTTACGCTTGGACTTTTCCAGACTACAAATCCTGGCCAATGTGACCAGTCCTCTGCCCCAGTGCTCTGTGCTCCAGAAGGCAGCAACATCAGGAGAGATAAAAAGGTGTTACAAAACAAAGACCAACCAGCCCGGTTTCTCCAGTACCAGAGCACAGGCCGCCAAAATGACCACCCTGCCGGGAGGTGCCAATCCACTCTGAACGACCCCTCTGCTCTGCAGCTGCCCACAGCAGGCACCCCCATTTAAAATTTAAGGATTCAACAATGCTCTGGGGATTTAAGACATGTCACGATTTTTCATAATTAACCCCCACTTACAGTCCCTGCATGTGAACTACGCATCAGCCCGTTTCATCCTCCAGCTGAGGCAAACACTTGGTGCCTTGCCCAAAGTCAGCGTCAGAGCTGAAACGGATCTTCTGACTTCCAAACAAGCTCACGGTGTTAAGCTGCTTTTAACTGTCTCTATGAAAGATGAAAAACAGCAAGAAGAAAGGAATCGGGGAAGGAAGTATGTAAGACTAAAGGAGACAAAATTAACAGGAGAAAATTAAAGAGGAGAAATTTAGGCTCTGACACCTGAAACAGCTGTGGAGGAGCACATGCCTGGGTGCTGCAGACCTGATTCCCAGATGAAAGGCCAGAGCACTTGTTCCTCTAAGCTGGACACAAGAGCACTGACTGCAGGGCCCTGGGGACAAAGTGAGCTCTGGCAGCCCCTGGGATCCACTGGGTGTCTTCACCTCCAGTGCCTGGGCCCAATACTGCCCCTGGCACCTGCTGTCCCTTGTCCCCAGCACCTTTGCGGAGCAATGCCCTGCTCCTGGCCCCAATGCTCCACATAGCTGCATGTGAATGATGGTGGGCGTGTGACCTGCACTGTGCCGGGGGCCGAGGTGCCTCCCTTCGACACCAACAAAGCAGAAGGTTAATTTGAACCTCGCAGCCCTGCTGCTGCGCGCTTGTGTCTCCTCCTCGCCCTCCCTCCCCGCTCTCCTTTCTGTGCAAAGCCTGACATCTACAGTTCTGTCTGGCACAGTCAGGGGCTGTGATGGGAACCACGCAAGGACGCGGGGATGCGGTGGCCAGCCAGAGGGGACGTGGTGGCCATCGGCCCTCTGCTTCCTGGGCTTTGCTCGCTCACACACCAGCAGCACAAAGCCACCTTAGCCCAGCCAGGGGACACGCACTGGGAGCAAAGACTACCCGGTGGTACCACTCCAGCGGCCATGGGCACACTGCTACTGCTCATCCGAGACCAGCTCCTGTGCTGGCACTGACACCCAGTGCTGTCCAACAGCGCACACCCATGGAACCACGGCCTGGCAGCATCGCCTCTGCAGCCATCCTGTGGGAACCTCCCACACCCCGACACAGCTGGGGCAGCCCCTGCTCTGCTTCTCAGGTATCCAAGGGTCTGGGAACCAGCCTCTGTAACACCAGAGATACAGGTAAAACACACAAGCTGCTGCGCACAGCTTGAATCCAGAACACCTCCACGCCGCAGGAGCAGCGCTGCTTTGCAAACTCTGCAGCTCTCAAACCTGTGCCTCAGACACCAAGTAGCTCCATGCACTCCCCCTGCTCAGTCTTCTGAACCAAGCTCCAGGCCTGCCAGCACACTTTCCCACCACATCATACCTCAGCAAATCCACCTTGGGAGAGAACCCCCAAATACTGCATCATCCCAAACAACACACACCTGACTGCACCTCTCAGCCCAAACAACCTGCACCTGACTGCAGCTCAGCCAGCTGTGCCTTCACAACCTCCTCAACTCCATTATAACAAGACCAAAACCCTCAGAGCCTGTTATCAGATGTCACAGCCGCTCAGGAAACCCAGCACCCAACCCAGCAGGATCAAGCACATCATTGCCATGTTACTATCAGCGTTTCTGCACGTGCACTGAATTCTACGGTGAGCACCACGGTGTTTGCACAAGGCAGCTGGTGGCAGCATGGCAAAAGCAAGGTTAAACCCCCTGCGATCCAACTAGGCCAGCCAGCTGTTTTGGAGCCAGGTCACCACCAGCCAGGGAATTGCAGTTAGAAGTACGAAGTAAACACTAGGTGGGATGCAGGACGCTCTGCTGCCTGGACCTGAAGGCTTGGGAGCAGCTCCCAGAGTATGCCTGCTCCCATCCTCCCCAAGCAGGGACTGATGCTCCAGCAGGTATGCTTGGGCCATGAAAATAAACACTTACTGAGACCTAACGTGTTGGAGGCCCCGCAGGCTGCACTTTCCCAGATACCAGGGAGGGGGGAGGACAAGAGAAAACCTTTTACCAGAGCTGCCATGCACATCATCTGCTCCAGCATCCCCATCAAGCAGAGGAACTCGCATGGCTCAGCCCTCACCAGGTTTAATAGCTGAAAGCCTGGTTACCACAGGGCCATCACCCTCCTGCTCCACAGCAACATGCACCACACAATTCGCAACATTGCAAAATGTTTGTTTTCCAGAGGGAAAATAGAAAAATACTGCTGCTCCTCTTGGCCTTTTCTTAGTGAGAGGCATGTTTGGCACTTGTGACATAATGAAATTACAATCAACAGCCAAGTGTCTTTCTCCCAGCAGCAAACTCAAGGGCAAAGCCGGGTGGCCACGGCCTGCCAGCAGCACCCGCCATCATCCTGCAGTCCCTCCACCTCAGCAGTGCCTGGGATGTGCTGGGAGCGACCGCTGGCTGCGGCCTGTACAGAGCTCCCTTCCTGACATCCCCAGCTGAAAAATAATTTCAGGTGGGAGTGAACGTGGACTGTGCTCACGGTCAGTTCTGACACACACCGTGCACACCTGGTGCACATACGCCCGCGCACAGCCAGTGTTGCTGTGGCGATGACCATCCACCTCCCGCGCCGACAGATGGACACATCTGTCCAGTGCAGCTGACAAGGAAGCACTGGGAAGTGCTGGTTCCTCGCTGGCGCAATGGGACCTGAGCAAGACCTGCAGCATCTCCAAGGGAAAGGAGGAACACCAAGGCGGGCAGCCAGGACAGCCAGGGCTATTAGGATCCCGGACCCAGCGTCAGGACTGCTGTTTGCATTGAGGGAAGCCCGACTCATCCACCCTTTTGTTGTTTTCTGTTTTTTTTTTTTCTCCTTTTTTTAAACTAGCTGGAATTTATCTATTTTTCCAATCCCTGCCTACACACAAACCCAACCTCGGGAGCAAACAAAAATGCCTGAATCGCAGATCAGAGACAAAGCAGGAGGCGGGCAGGCGGCCTGCTCCCGCTGCCCTCACCTCACCCCTCGGCGCGAGGCGGTTATATTTAGGTACCGCCACGGTCTGCGGTGCCGCGGCCCCCTCGGGCACGGCGCAGAATGCAGATTTTCCAGACAACAGACCACAACAGCTCCGTCAAAACCATTAGAGGCTGCGGCGCCCAGGCCTGCGCACAGATGTTTTGATTCCCACTCTCCTGCCACGACAGCCCTCGACAGCCCCATCACCGCCGCCATGCGCTGGACACCCGGCCTGAATTTCAGCTGGTGAGGAAGGAGGGAGGAGGGAAGGGCAGCCCCACTCGCCAGGGAGGAGCTCTTCTCTCCAGTCCTCCCCTGCCCTGCACTGCCCCAGGGATAGTGGAGCCAGCCCCCCTGGAGCTCCCAGAGGGCATGGGGGATGACCCACCATGAGGAATCAGGAGCAGTGCAAGGGGGACAGCCCCCAGAGGCACCTGCTGCAACCCTGGGGGCCTCTCCCAGGCCAAAGCCCCTGTGGTCATCAGTTGCAAGAGCCCGCGAGCGGCACAGGGATCCAGCATGCGGCCAGGTCAGGGGGACCTGGCAGGACCCAGCTTTGTTCACAGTACACCTCTCCTGCCAGCCGGCCGTGCCTACTGG
Source organism: Lepidothrix coronata (assembly GCF_001604755.1). Taxonomy (NCBI): domain Eukaryota; kingdom Metazoa; phylum Chordata; class Aves; order Passeriformes; family Pipridae; genus Lepidothrix; species Lepidothrix coronata. The sequence goes on along the minus strand of NW_016690234.1, from coordinate 2,299,435 downwards.
CACGCAGCCCCTGAAGCCACACAAAGGCCAAACCTTGGCTGCGCCCTGGTGAAGGGACACAAGAGCCATGAAACACTCGGCCTCTCCCCAGCCCATCCATCCCAAACCGATCTCCTCTGCAGTGCAAACACACCTCCAGCCCTGGCACTACGGCAAGGCCAGCATGCACTGCCGGCAGCATCCACAGAAGATGGTTGCCGAAAACTCTCCTACCACATACAAGCAAGTGACATCAACAGGGAAATGATCCCACAAGAGATCGAGCCCCCACAGAACAGAACACAGCATGTGAATAAAGTCAATTTAAAAGCCCACTAGTCCTTTTTCTACTTCTCCATGCAACATCTTTTTTTTATTATTATTATTGCTATTACTGTTATTTTAGAAAGCGGAAGGAGGTGTTAACAAGGAGGCTGACACAACCAGCCGTGTCCCCATCAGTTTGAGATTCAGCGATCCCCACTGAAGCCGTTCAAGTGCTGGCCAGGCCCAAAGGAAATGTGCTGCCCCGGGCTGCTCCCGGCCTCCAGTACGACACCGACAGCAACTGGGGCGGAGGGGTCAAAGCGGAGAGATAAAAGAGGGACACAAGCCTTCGCTTTTGTCAGAGCGGCCACCACCGGGCCCTGGTGTGACAGCGGCCACAACAAGGCCAGGCGACGGTGCCGGGCATGCGGAGCTGCCCGCGCTGCCTCAGCCCACCGAGCAGAACCTTGGCTCGGTCCTGCGGGAACAAAAGGCAGCGTCAGGGTGGGAGGAAGGGTCCAGGGGCTCCACGGCCAAGGGCCAGTGCTGCTGCAGCCGGCATTGCTGCACGGGAGAGGGGCTGGAGCCAACTTCCTGCTGCCCTCTGCTCCCAAAATGACTGTGTTAAAAAAAAAAAAGAGTGGGGGGAAAAAATACAAATACAGCAAAGCAACTTCTCCGGCCAGACAGAGGGCTTCTCTCCCCTCTAATGTGCCTTTTCTTTGCTTTTGTTCCAGTCAAGGCTGCCTGCGGAGGGGGACCGGGCGGGAGGCAGCTCGGGCAGCCGTGCAGGGAAAAAGCCTTCAGCTGTCGGCAGAGCAGGAGCCTGGTGAGCCCTGGGCCTGGCCACAGGGCTGTTGCTGCACAGCGGCGGGGAGTCCAGCATGATCCTGCTGCCAGGGGCCTGGGACGCCCCGCTCGGCAGCCGCCCCCCTCCCGGCTGCTCCCCGGCCTCTGCCGCTGCAGCAGCCGAAAAGCCACACTCCGTTTTTGCTCAGCGCCGGACCAGACAGTGCTCCCTAATGAGGGAGCATTACAATCAGCTTGTAATGCTGAATTTTTAATGCTGCCGAGGGCTCTGTTACATAATAAAGGGGGAAACGGGAGCAGAGGGCAGCCGGCAGGGCTGCCCGCTCCCCCCCGGCCACGCAGGTGGCGGCCCTGGCCCACCGGCCGCCCCTCGCGCCCCCTGACCCGCTGCTTACCGCCAGCGCCACGGGACGGGGCGCGCACGACGCCCATCGGAGCTCCTGCCCTGCCGGGAGGGTTGCACAAACTTTCCTCAAGTGCGTGGAGGGGTGATGCCAAAACGCTGGCTCCGTGCTCTGCCGCGGCTCGGCCGGGAAATGATTTAAAAGCAAAGTTCACGAGCATGTTAACGGCATGCTCTCGTATGTCCCCGCACACACGGGCTGCGCTGCGCCGCTCAGTAATACCCTAAGACTGTAAATCTATAACCACTGCAATGATTTAGTGATTAAAAACATGATAACATATTGTGTAACTGCAAACCACAGAATCCCTGCCAACTCTCCTCCGAGATACAGGAACAAAAATACAGAAAATGTGTTGCTCGCAGCGGTCTTCCTAAACTTGATGGAAAGATTTTAATAATAATAATAATGCAAAAAAACCCCAACAACCCAGACATCAGAAAAAGGCTGGATACAACGCAAGGCTGAAAAAAAAAATTTAAGACAGAATTTTAAATACAAATCTTGCTCTAACAAATTACAATCTAAACATGCCTCGCTTTTTTCTCTTTTTAAGTTTGTCGTAACTGGAATAACTGGTCTTGTGTGATGTCTTGCATATTCAAAGTGCTTTGTAATAGGATACGGAGACCAAACCTTATTTGCCTAAACTCAATGGGTTTTATTTTTTTCCCCTCTCCCCCCCCCATTTCTTTTCCTTTTATTTTCTCTCCTCCCCCCACTTCTCCCCTAACGGGGGTGTGGGGGGGGGAGGCAAAAGGAAGCAAGGGCTTTAGGCTGTAAGGAAAATACCTGAAAGAGGAAGCTGCAATCCGTAATATGGTGAGGAAAGCCAAATATACATATATTTTTAAAGGCAGCTATGGGAGTTTTGGCCTCTAAGCAGCCAACTTGACCCCATTCTCTCTATTCTCTTATTTCCCCCGTTGCAGGATTCCTGCACCTTCAGTCGGATTCGAACTCAATGTGACCCTAAGGAGGGAGTCACCGAGCCTCCAGAAAATTGCTCCATATTAAACAGGAGCGAGAAAAGGAGAAAGACAGCAGGCACGGAGGGGACTCCGCGTTACAGAGTCCAGGACACACCGAGAGCAGCCCCGAGCACAGCGGGAGGGAGAAACAGATCTTGCTAGAAATCAATTTTTTTTTTTGTTTGGTTGGTTTTTTAGAAAAGGTGGGGACAATTTAACAATTAAAAAAAAAACAAACAACCAAAGACACAAACAAACGCAACCCAAATTATAAATAATTCACAGTATGAATCCCGCGTGTGCGTGGCACCCCCGCACGCCGTGCACAGCCAGGGCACACACACACGCTCCCCGCGGAGGGTGCGTGCAGGAGCGAGAGCCCGGGCGCGGCGGGTCCCGGGGACCGGCGGGGACCGACAGAGACCCGCGTTTCACGTAACTGCGATAAGCGCCGGGCGTTGCAGCCCCGAGTCATTAACCCTGGCCCCGAGCGGGCTCGGCCTGCGGTGCCGCCCGCCCCCGCCGCGCTCCCGCACCGAGCCGCCCGCGGGGAACAAGAACCGCCGTTACTGTGCGTGGCCAGGCCGTGCGGGCCGCGGGGTGCGGGGCTCCGCGGGGCCGGGCCCGTCGCCGCCGGGGCAGTTTTCGGCACTTTCTTCGCCCCTTTGTTTTCCAGCGCGTCCCCGGCGCGGAGCGGCAGCGGGGACCGAGGGCCGCCGGAGCGGCCGCGGCCCGGCGGGGTCCCGGGGGGCGCGGGCTCCGCGCGGGGCCGGGGCCGGGCCCCCGCCGCCGGCCTCGCCGTGCACAAAGCGGCCGGGCGGGCGCCGCGCCCGCTCCGCTCCGCGCCCGCTGCGCGCCCCGCGGCCATGGCCGGCGGGCGGGGCGGGGGGGTCCGCGGGCGCTCAGCGGCCCCCGCGGCGCCGGCACCTGCGCGTCCCCGGCGGCGGCGGCGGGGCTCCGGGACGGCGAGCGGCACAAAGTTTGCTGGGGGATCCGGGGCGGTGGGTGGGAGCGGGCGGGAGGGGGGGCCGGACCAGCCCCATGCAAAGCAGCCCGGGCGCCCCGAGCAGGAGGAGCCCGAGCGGGGGACAGGGCAGAAAAGTTGCCACTTACGCGATCGCTGCTCCGGCGGCGGCGGCGCTTTTAATCCCGGGCGGCGGCGCGGGGGCTACAGATCCCATGCAGGCTGCGGCGGCTGCGGCGGCAGGAGCGCGGGGCTCCGCGGAGGGGCCCGGGGCAGCAGCAGCGGGAGCCGGGGGCAGCAGCCGGAGCCGAGCGAGAGCCGCCGCCGCCGCCGCCGCTGCCCAGCAGCAGCATCGTTGTCGGGGAGTTTGCAGCCCCCCGGAGAGAGGGGGCCGCGGGCGGCGGCAGCAGCAGCGGCGGCGGCGGCGGCGGGTCGGGGCGGAGCGGCGGGCGCGGAGCGGAGCGGGCGGCGGGCGCGGAGCGGAGCGGGCGGCGGGGCTGGCGGTCGCCGGAGCAGGAAGCGCCCGGACTCAGATCTGATGATTGGGAAGAAAAAAAACTCTTTGGATCTTTATTCTGCTAATTAGTTTCCTGCAAAAAATGGCTGATTAGTGCAGTGCGCATGTGCCTCATTACCCAGGCACGACGGGAAGGGCTAATTAGCCACCTTCTGGATCAATAAGATTCAGCCCAGGCGGCGGGGGAGGGAGCGAGCGCGCAGGAGCGGGCGGGGGGAGCGCGGCGGCGGCGGCGGCGCCGCACCGAAACTTGGGGCAAGCGGCCGGCCCCCAGCCCGCGGCGGGGGGGCCCGGCCCCGCTCCGCGCCCTGCCCGCGCAGCGCCCTGCCGGGCAGGGCAGGGGGCGCGGGGCCGGCCGGCGGCTCCGCACCGCTCCGCGGCGGCGGGACCTCCGCGGGGCCACCTGCCCCCGCACCCCGGGTGGGGCCCGCGCCGCCCCGAGCAGGGCCGGGCCGGGACGACCCCCGCCGCCGCCGCCGAAGTTTCCCCAGGAGCAGCCGGGAAAGTTGCGGCCGGCAGCGAGCGCAACTTTGCGCGCCGGCCCCGCAGCCGCCGCCCGCAGCATCCCCGCAGCATCCCCGCGGCGCGGCCCGGCCCCGTTCAAACTTGGCGGCCGCCGCTCCGAGCGGGCCGGCGGATCAATGCGGCCGCGGCCAGCCGCGCTGGGAGCCGGGCTACAGGTTTCACCAGCCATCGCTGGCAACAGCTTTGTCATTTTCTAAAAATAAGAAGCTAAAAGTTATTGTAGAAGAAGGGGCTTTTTTTGTCCCCCGCACAATGTGCCTTTTGTGAGTTTAATGCCATTCTGGGGCTCTCTATAGCCCCGGACAATGGGGAACTCCAGGAGGCGGCTGTGCCTCTGCCTTTTTTCTTTCTTGCTTTCTCTTTTCTCCCCCCCACCCCCTCCTCTTTTTTCCCTTTTTTTTTTTTTTTTTTTTTTTTTTTTTTTTTTCCTTTTTTTTTTTTTTTTTTTAGGAAAGGATGCAGCATTCCTCCAGTCCCACCAGAACCTCTGCTTTCATTAAATAAATATTTTTCTAGCCTTACGGTAATGCTTTTCACTTTCTGTTCGGGTCCATCTGCGATTATTATTTAAAATTTTTATTTCCAGCAGCTTTTCCCTCCCCATTCTAGCTCTAGCAAAAAATGTAGATGATTGCTGGGAACGTGGAATTTGAATTTTAGGAGGAGGTGAACCAGTAACAAGCCTCTATCCAGGCTTCAGGAATATGTTTTTTTCATCTTTCTGTAAGAGGCTATTTTATTACTAGCAGAAATGCAGCTGAATTAAATCATCTGTCTTGAAAATCTAAAGAAGCTTTTTCTTTTTTTCTTCATTTTTAAAATTTTTTTTTCTTTATTTTTATAATAACATAAATAATTAACTTCCGGGTTTGTTTCATAGCTCTGAACAAGGAATGCAGTTGCGGTCAGTTTTTCCATTTGGGAGAACCATAATGTAGATGTATTTTATACTGCAAGGTAATAAACTGCATGTTTGTTAGTAAATATTTTAATGAAATGTCTTGAGCTATCCCTGTTTCTTAATGTGGGGGTTGTCATTTGGAATTTTGACAAGTCCCTTTAAGTGGGATGGGAGTGAAGGAAGAGGATGGGTGATTAGGAATTTGACTGTACTGTTAATGCATTGAGGGAAGTGTCTTGCATTTGAGAGATAGTCACAGGTTTTAAGACTTAGGGTTTGATAGGTGCCACAGTTCTGTGGATGTTGTACCTGCAGCCCTGGTGTACCTGGTGATCCCGGTGTGCTGTGTGTGAGTCCTGGTGGTTGGATTGACTCCAGTACGAGACCAGTTTGCCTTTAAAAGCTGCCCTTAAAAATCTGTCAGTCCCTGCTCGATATACGTCTAGCTGGCTTTATGGAAGAATAATTGTTAATGTACTTGCCCTTAAAAAAAAAAAAACAAAACAAAACCAAGAAAAAACTCCTAAAACCAAACCCTAACAAAAACAATGCCAAGCAAAAAAAAAAAAAAAAAACCAACAAAAAAAACCAACTAACCCCCAAACCACGGAGCCCTGGGGGAAGCGGAATTTTTCAGGGCTGCTCAGTGCGCTGTCTGAGAAGGTGCGTGTAATTTGTAACTGTTTGCTGAACATGAACCAAGTGTGGGTTGAGGATGAAGTTGAGGCGAGAATAAAGTAACCCTTGTCTTTAGCACTTGGGATAACTTAGAAGTGCCTCTTTTCTCCAGAGGCTGTGGATCCAGTGGCCCAGGCTGCGAGTGGGTGCTGCCTGCGGCCACATTTTTTGCAGAGCAAAGCAAAAGGAAATGTGTGGGGAAGTTGGGGAGCAAAGGAGCAACTGTGGATGCTCCAGAAATAGGCACCTCCGCAGGGACGTGTGCGGGCGCGGGCTGGAGCCATGGATGTTGTCTCTGTGCTTGCATCGTGAATTCTGGCTGTGTGCTGCTGTCCTCTAATTTCCCATGACAACATATGGATCCCATAAAGGCAAACATGCCGGAGTGCATCTGTCTGGGTAGTTAACACAAACCAAACATCCCCCTGCTCGGCGATCCTGCTGCTCCTCTGGCCGCGCTGCGCGGAGCCCTCCTGCGACAGCCCCTCGCTGCTCCGGCATTCCCCGTCACGCTCCCGGGGTGAGCCCGACTGCCCCGGGAGGGAGGAGGGCAGCAGGCGCCAGCTCAGGGGAGCGGAGAGGTTAAGCGGGAAGAGGGGCGCGCGCCCTGCGGCCCCCCGCCCTCCTGGGAGCCGGTCCAGCCCGAGCAGGCTCTGCCCTGGGGTCAAGTCCTAGGACATCTTCCCTCCACTCCTGGCAAGGCAGGAGCTGAAGCTGGGAAGGGAAACAGCCAGATGAGCGGATGGCAGAGATTTGCCCCTCGTCCTGGACGCAGCCGTCTGGAGGCTGGGGAACGGGAGAGTTCCCAGTTTTCCAAGGTGCAAAAAGAGGTGGTGAGGGGAGGCTGTGTGTGAAAAGAAGGGAAGGAGCAAGTGACGGCCGCAGGACCAGCGGATAAAACCACTACGCAAATACCGAAATGCAGCCAAGGAATTAAGGGATAATTCGTACAGAAATTGTTAGGTATGATTACATGTATGTGCATGCGTGTCTCCTCTAGAAAATTTGCTTTCCATAAGATTTCTTTGTTCTAGGCAAAAAGACAATCTGGTTGCTAAAATATAAGAAGGGGCTTCCCTTGCTTTAATTAGAAATCTTGATACAGCCTCATCTGCAATAGTGCGGGTGCCTCTTGTTTCTATACATGTATCTCTGCACACGCATAGATGGGATTTTGGGTTCAAATAGCTTTTAATGTGCTTAGCAGAAAGAAGCTCTCAGTATCAGATCTGCAGGGAAAGTAAGACTGATTTTTCCCATAGGAAACTTGTTAAAGACACAGCTGAATTATTAGATCAACCCGTTTTTTTGTCTCATGGTATATCTGATGTATTTGCGCATAGAAATGTAGTTTAATTTCCGTTATTTTGAACAGATGGAACGAATAGCGGTGCTTTAAAGTTATTATTTGTAGAAATGTATACAAATTAAGAGGAACAACTTTGAAGCAAAATGTTTTTCTGAGGCAGCGCGTATGGCTTTCTGGACAGGACTCTCGGCAAAGATGGTTGTTATCTCTGACATGTAAAACAGGGGTGAGCAGCTCCAGTTTCCTGGGTTCTCCCCTGGAGACACGACCTGGCTGCCAGGGGGCTCGGGAGTAGCTCCCTGAGGCTGGGGTGGGTCAAATTTGCATGGGGCCGTGGTGACAGCACTTGACTCAGGCGAATTTTTAGGGAGCCACAAGCATATTCCCTTGCTCGCCGCCTGGCATGGGGGGACCGGGCCAAGGCTTTGCGATGCCGGAGGCCGACGGTGCACAAGGGGCTGATGTATGGGGATAGTAAAAAAAAATAAATTTCCAGGCTATCTTTTTAAATTCAGGCTTTAGAAATTATTGGTGGTAGAGGGGAGATCTAGCTTAGAAAAAATCTCCGTGATATCATCCACTTCCACAGCTCTGTGCTTCTTGGAAATGTGTCCGAAGAATCAGAACAAAGCATGGAAGGCCAGAGTCCTTGAAGGAGCTCCAAATGATAAAGTCTGCCATTCATTTTAAACACAGCGTGCATTGTGGAAACACAGGTCAATTTGAAGGCATTTGTCAGATTTCCAGTTCCCTCTGCTCCTTTGCAATGGAAATTTGCAATCAAATCCCTGTGCTGGAGTTGGGATGTCTGCCTTGATCAGTTTGTATGACTTTATGCCCAAAGCACTGGCCAGGTAAGCTAGCTTTTCCTTTGGAAAGTTTGTTTGTGTGGAGTTGAGCAGGAGACGGGGGGAAGACTGAGGGGAATCAAGCTGGAGCAGATGCGTTTATTCCACGTTTGGAAAGGGGAAAGGGCAGGCGATCGGCGGTGACGGATTGCACGGGGCTGGCCGAGCTGCAGGAGTGAGCTGATACCATTTAGAGACGCCCAGCAAGAGGCATGGAAAGGGATATTCCAACAGCAGCGTAGTCATTGTTGGGATGCAGAAATGCAGCAGGGCTGAAGAGCCACATTGCTGAGCAATTCTGGCCAGACAGCAGGAATTTCTTCTGGCGGCATGTTCCCCTTGGTTAATGCTGGGGCTGCCACCCTTATTGCTGACACGAGTGGGGATGCTGGAGGGGGGAGTGCATTTCTCTAGAAGAAATGCTGTAGGATTTGGGGAGGTTTGGGCTGGAGGGGATGTTCAAAGGGACGTTTGTTCTTTTGTCTTCAATTTATTTCTGGGGGTTTACCTGATTATTAAAAGACATTGTGCTCTAGGCAGTGGGATTGACGGGACCTCTGTGGGCTATTCCAGCTGTCCCCAAACCTCTGTCGAGGCTGCTGCAGCCAGGCTGAGTAAACACTCCTTAGTCAGCCAGCAGGCTTGTAATGTGCGTTTGCTTGTTTTGCAGGCCATAACACAAGAGGAGTGGATGTGTTTGCCATGGAAATAAACACTTGGAATACATCTATATGTTTCTTGGCTTTTTGAGAGAAATGAAGAAAAAAGTCTTGGCATTTAATTAGGAGTCACTAACCTGATAAATATTGAACATCATTTCTTTGTGAGCTGCTCCCTGTGCTTGGAGTACTCTATGGATGTATTCCACAATTGCACTTGTTTAATGCCTGTATCACCTCATGCCTATTGTATTTATGTTGTCATCAATGTCAGATTTTAATTAAACAATTAAATCACTGTCACAGCAATTTCCCTAGAAAACTATTTTAAATGAAAAATCCCACAATAAATGTTTGAGAACCATCTTAAAGGGAAAAAAAGAGGGAAATAAGTTACAAAATAAAATTACAGTTCCCACAGAATTAGAAAGAAAAAAAATGTTTTCAGCACTGAGAGGAATTCTGGATTACATTCTGATTCCACAGCATTCAAAGTGTGTCAGTAGGGAGACTAAGACAACCTAGCTTGTTTTGGGCGCCAGTCTGGGTCTGTCAGGCGGAGCCGATAGTGCAGGGACCCCGGTCCAGGGCTGGCACATCCTGTGCTCACTCCCCACTGTGGGCCAGGAGCAGTGACAGCATAGCAAACCTCTCATCTCAGCACAAACCAGGTACCAAGTGCTCCTTGGAAAACAGTCCATCCGCCTTCTTCCCCTCTGACTTATTTCAGAATTAAGCTGCAGATTTGCAGGAAAGCCTGCATCAAATTATTCACTAAGTTAAGCACCAGCACCAGCTGTACTTACTATATAGTAACTACGTTCCCCAACCCTGAGTTGTAACCAGTGAGCAATCGGATCTGACATAGCATCTTTGCTGCAGTTAATCAAACAGTTCATCGTTATCTCTTTGTAAATATCTGCTCTTATTCCTCTAAACCTGTACTTCTTCGCACGGAAAAATCACAAACATGAGATGCAAAATTCATCAGACAAGGTATCTGCAGGAATCACGCTCTCAGCCACACGCCACGATATTACCTGTATTTAACATAAGCACATCTGACATTTGCGGCGACGCGAGCTGAGCTTATTGGAACAGGGGGCCCGGCTGTGATTGCAGCGCGACGCACCCCACGGCTGCCCCCGGCCCTCCCGGCCAGCGCCACAGCCGCTTTGATTTGTGCCCTGGGAGGGCTGTGCTAGGAGCTGTGGTGGGGGCTAGGGAGGCTCCACTGTCCCACTGTCCCCCTGCCCACAGCAGCCCCCAGCTGGGGCTGAGGGGTCACCCCTATCCCAGCACCCAGCCCAGCAGGAATCCTGGGCACTGTTTCTTTTAGGTCCATGCTGCATTTTTTATTGGAATGCAGCTTTGCAGATTGGGTTATGGCTGGGCTGCGTGTGGTTTGTATCAGCCCTGAAGTGTTTTACAGCTGGAGATGATTTGGGGGGGGGGGCACATCCAGCCTGTCCACAGCCAGGCCTGATGTTTGTCTGCTGCTGTCTCTCTAATTTTTTTCTATGTGCCTCCATCAAAAGGTGAGGTTAGCACTGGGAGGGGGTGTGTGATGACAACAACGACAACACCAGGCCCATCCCTCCCCCCTCCTCATTTCAGTTCGGTTCTCCCAAAAGCAATTTGCCAGCAGATCCCCTTTCCTCCTGTGTCCACAACAAGTGGAAGGTACCCGCTGCAGCTGTGCCCGAGCTGGGCAGCCTGAGGCCTGGGCACAGGCTGGCTGTAGGCAGCACCCTGGCAGGGACCCCCCTCCCCAGCCAGCACCACTTGTGAGTCCAGGGCACAAAATCTATAACCTCAATTCAGCCAGTGAACCCCAAAGCACATGCTTCCATCAGGCCAGAGCCATGGCAGAGCCTCCACAGTCCCCTTGACCAGGGCAGACCCTCACCTGGGCCTGTCCAGGGCCACCCGCTCTGTGCCCAGAGGCTTTGCCACCAGAAGGGACTTGGCTGAGCGTATGCAGCCAGAAATACATATTTTTATATTCAGGAAAGGGGAAAATGGATGAGGTTGCACAGAACCCTCCTCCAGGCAGGAGAGGCTGTGCTGGAGGAAAGTATTGCTCATAATGATACTTAAGCCCAGACACTTGAATGCTAAAGGTTAAACTTACATTCTTCAAGAAAGGGCTCCTTGCCAGCTTGAACCGTGTTGTGTGTTCACTATTGCCTCCTCCTCCTCTTCATCCACTCTCAATCCACTTTTGGTATTTGTTGAAATAACTAAGGTTCTGGGGTGGGTTTTTTTCCTCCCTTAATTTGTGTTCTCTGTGCCAGTTCTCAGCATTGTGGCTGTCACAGGGTTAAAAAAAAAAAGGCAGTCCAATGGCAGTATGAAAGTGAAGGTTTTTTTCTTAGCTGCATACTACTGTAGCTTCAATCCATCAAAAACCAGCCTCAGCACATGCTCCATCCTCCAGTGACACACAGTCCATAAAATGCCGTCCTCCACCTCCTGTCCTCAGCTGAATAACCAGAATGTACATTTTGACAATAATGCTAAAAATAGAACTGAAAAACAAATTGAAAGGCTGATATATATATATATATATATATATATATATATATATATATATATATATATATATATATATATATATAGTAACAACAGGATGGAGAGAGAATTTTGGAGGCAATCCTCACTAGGGCTGGAGATGAAACTGGTGGCAATGCTTCCAAATGCTCAAGTTGAGGAAGGAGAAAAAATGCCCACCCAGGATCAGCACTTTATGATGAATTTCAGCATAATATGAAGAAACAGACACGCAGTTTGGATGCTACATTTAGATCTTAATGATCAAAGAGCACCTTCTCCATATACTTTCATGCTTCTCCCCAGAGATATTTCCCATTAAAAAAGAATGGAAATAACATTACATTGTGCACGCCTTCTAAAGCAGCCCCTTTACACAGGCTCATGCAGGCTTTTCGTGGAAATCAGTCTTAGGTGAAAGCACAGAACATGGATCCCTACGTCTCAGCAGCAGCAGGTAGAGGAGACCCAGACAGGAAGGCTGGATCAAAGGCTTTGAGGAGGAGCATGGAAAAGAGCCAGAGTGAGCTTCAGAAGTCAAACACAATTTTTATTTGGGTTCAGAGATGATAAAAGGCCAGTGATGTTCATTTTCCTACTTCCTGCAGCAAGGGACCAGGGGGCTGCAGTGCTCCGCATCCCTTTCAACAGCAGCTTGCTGCAGTGTATTTCTTGGCACGGCCCTAATTGTATCTCCTGGTCCCAGTGGAAGTTCACACTTTTTAATATGTCTTATTGCTTCTGCAACTGCTGCCACCAGTCAGCAATCACAAACAGGAAGCTATGAGTCAGCAGAGCCATAACCTGCGGGCTGACAGCGGCCAGAGGAGAGGGACGATCCTGGAAAACACCAAGAAGGGCCAAGCCGGCCAGGCCCTGCTGTGGGAATGGTGCCCAGCCTGGCCCGGGGATGTGTCTGGACCCTCGGTTCCTAATTCAGCCCTTCAGCTTACACTGAAACCTGGCATAAAGGCCTAGATGTCGCTCTGGGCCTGAGTGCCGTCAGAGAGGTTTCCCAAAGCTGGTCCCCAAAGTTCAAGGCTGTCACAGCAGGGCAAGAGCAGACGGGGACAGCAGTACCAGCCCTGGATTCAGTTGCTCATCCATACTCCAAAAAGCAGGTTTTTTACCCCAGTAGGGAGAGGCACGGCAGAGGAGGCAGTGGTGACCCCTTGGCCGGGAGACGCCGACAGCACCCAGAGCTTGGCTAAACCACGGCTCACGTAGCGCAGGGAGTGGATGATCTATTCCCAGCCTGGTTTTGTCTGTTTTCTAACTGTATTTAGCAGCGAGTTTACTCCAGATTGAGCCTGCGTGAGTAAGTGTGCATGTAAGGGTTGAGGATTGGCTGTGGCAGGCAGAGGGTTTGCTGAAAGGCTTGTTAAGGAAGCACTACTGACCATGCAATCCAATTACATAATGCTTCAAAAAATAACTGAGCTGGGAGTCGGGTCTGAGCAGCGCGTTTCAGCAGCAGAAAGAGGTATCAAATGTCCGTCTTCCAACCCAAAGGCTGACAGTGTATTTGTGCCACAATCTGACACTGCACCTTGGCCGTAAACTGCTCTAAAGAGGAAACTTGCTTCCAGGGGAAATGTCTGCTGTTCCCTTTCAAGGCAGTGCTGCACCCTGCAGACCAGCGTTATTTGAGTCCTTGTAAAATTACCACTAATCTCTGCACTCAGGATGCCTTGCGTTTTATGGGCACTCATATGACGGCAGCTTTGTTTTCTGGGGGGAAAGTGGAGTGCTGAGCAGAGAGAAGCAGGCACCTGGCCATCAGCAATGCCTCTCAGGGGGTTTTCCTCAGCTCCTTGCAGTTCCTCTTGGCTGTTCCAGACAGGACAGACATAGAGATGATGCACAGTATTATACAGGACAACGTCTGAAAAAAATACCCTGTCCTGTCTGGGGAAGATCCAGATGCTGGGCATCTGCCCGTTCCTGGGCAGAGCTTGCACAGAGCTGCGCATCCCTTCTGTCGAGATGGATGCTGAGGGAGGGGACTGAAGGGCCAAGCTCCAGGGTGGCTCTATCCACACGCTGTTTGGGATGACTGGGGATTTAGAAACCTCATCTCAAAGCAGCACTGATAGGTTTCATTGGAGTTACTAATTTAACTGCTGGGCTGCTCCGACGGCGTCACAGAGAAGGCACACTTCTGGTGAACGAAGGAACAGCAAACTAAGGATATTCTTGGCCTCTGCCGAGCTGGGGGGGCTCAGCTGCTGGGGATGCTGCATGAGCTCCTGTGACGGCCACCAGCGCCCGGCTCTGGCCTTGTCCCAGTCTCGGGAGCGGTGGGGTCCCTTGGCCGGGGAGCACCCCGTGCTCCCCGGGGCTCTGCCGGGCGCTGCCCACGCCGGGAGCCCCCCGGTGACACGGGCGAGCCCCGGCCCTGCGCCACCGCCGGGCCCGGGGCAGCGGCGCGGCGGCCGCGGGCGCGAAGGGGTTACGGGCGGCTCGTCCGGCCCGGCCCGCCCCGCCGCCTTCCCCGGCTGTTCCCGGCTGTTTACCTGGAACGCCCGGCCGGAGGCAGCGCTGACATCACCGCCGCGCCCCCTCCCTCGCTCCCTCCCGCCGCCGGCCGAGCCTCGCCCGCCGCGGGGCCGCAGCTCCCGGGGCAGCGCACAGACCTGTCCGCTCGGCCCGGCCCGGCCCCGCCGAGCGGATGGTGGCACCGTCACGGGGGTGGTGGCCCTGCCATGGGAATGGTGGCCCCACCATGCAGATGGTGGCCCCACACCGTGATGACACTGCCCATTTTCACCCTGTGCCCACGCTGGGTGCAGCACACGCCTACGGTGCCCAGGCTCAGCCCCGCGGCTGTTCTGCCCTCCCTGCCCGGCAGCCCCCGCCCCTGCCATCCGCAGCTCGGCCCCCTGACCCATGGCCCTGGGCACACACGGTGCCACGGCGCTGCCGCCTGCCCACCCACCTGGCTCCCGCGTCGCAGCCCGATGCTCGGGGGCCACCATGCTGCCCGCTCCTCACTGCCTGCACTCTCCTCCCCAGGGCCGCTCTTGGGCGCTAGCGGTGCTCGAGCCTGGCTGGTCACATCTGACTCTCTGGCAGGCCCGGGTGGCCCGTGGCCCTGGGCACACGGTGGCCACAGCCAGCGGAGCAGGTGCTCGCCCCTCCGGGGGTTGCTCACCCCAGCCGCCCGTGGCAGAGCTGCTCTGTGGATGCTTTCTTCGTGCATTTGGGCAGGGAGCCAAAGTATGCAGCTTAAAGGAAATGTTTAATAAAGACACAGGAGCCCCAAACTGTTTATTTTTCCTTGCAGAAAGGTGGAGAGACGATGTCCCTGGAAATGCTGCCGGGCCAGGCACAGGCCGGGGGCTGGAGGCCGAGCTGGGGCTGACACAGTCTCTCACCTCTCCCTCCCCTGACAGCCCCGGCCGCGGGGTCATAAACCGTGGGGGGAAAAGGCAGCCTATTAGTAACTCTATTAAGTCTCCATTAGTTAGGTGTGAACTCATTACTCTAATATACCTGGAGGTGGGATCCCACTTGCAGGACATTAGCGCTGCAATAAGCACGTTTACCACCCCAGCCTGACTGAGCAAGGGAGAGGAGCCCTGCAACACCTGGAGCAGACCCGTGCCTGCTGCAGCACCACCACACAGAGACCCTTCTAACCATGCTCACCCCGGGGTGGCTGCACTCCTTCCACACAGGGTCCCTGTCCCCCATGGTGGTGGCCCCTGTGACCAGTCCCCCAAATCCCCCTCTAGACCACCCATTCCTGCAGTAGCAACAGAGGAGTCACTGAAAAACACTCTCCTCATCTGCTCACCGAAGAGTGGCTGTGCCATGGGGGAGCTGCTCTCTCACCTTGTAGAATCAGAGTCATTTGGGTTGGAAAAGCCCTCTAAGGTCGAGTCCAGCCATTCCACCAGCACTGCTGAAGCCACCACTAACCCATGTCACCAAGTGCCACATCCACACGTCTGTTAAATTCTGCCAGGGCTGATGACTCCACCACTGCCCTGGGCAGCCTGTGCCAGTGCCTCACAACCCATTCAATGAAGAAGTTTTTCTTAATCACTGAATTGTAGAATATCCTGAGTTGGAAGGGACCAACAAGGAATATCGAGTCCAACTCCTGGCCCTGTACAGGACAATCCCAAGAATCCCACCCTGTGCCTGAGAGCTTTGTCCAACACTTCCTCAATGTCCAATCTCAACCTCCCCTGACCCGGCCTTTTCGATGTGTTGGTGCTTTGTGACAGGAACTGCTCCGCTGTCTGCAGAGCTGAGCACACTGCGACGGACTCACAGTGAACTAAATAATGAGCTTATAGGAAATCAATTAATTAATAATAGATAGGATGCAGGAGCAGGACTTAACTGGGTTTGCTGAGTTAGCACAATGAAAAATATGATTGTGGGGAGAAACCTGTAGACGTAGAAATTTTTTTCCACCTCTTCAGTCAGTTTTAACACGCCAGCATGAGCTGCCCAAGCCCTCCCTGGCTGCTGCCAAAGCCCCTCACAGACAGGTACCGTTTGCCTTGCAGAACACAAAGACTCTGCACCGTTCCCTCTCCATCCTTATTCACACTTCGAGGCTGCACAAAAGCAGAGTCCATGCAAAACTCTTCCCAAAACTAATTTTTAAGCCCATTTATTCCTAAATAGGGCTAAACTGTACATGATCCCTGAAAAAAAGCTGTTCAAGAGTGCACAAGTAGGATTTCAAAAATTATTTCAGGAGGAAGCATGATCTTGTTTCTAAGATCCTTGGCCAAAAAGAGTATAAAATTAATGGTATTAAGTGCCTAAAAATACTCTCGAGGATCTGGGAGTTGGAACAGGGGCCTGGATTCTGTTGCTAGCTCTGCCACAGACTCACTGTCTGTGCTGAAGGACCAGCCCAAGCGGGACATGGGGTACACTAGAAGTTACCAGAAATGGACTTCAGAGCTCACTCTCCCCACTTTTTGCCCTATTTTCCCAGCCTGTACAATGGGTACAATACTGACTTGGTGTGATGGAGCAGAGCATGTGAGATCGGATATTGGTGTAATTCCTCCTGGTGTGTTTCCAGAACACCATGAAACCATGTCCTTTCACAGTGCCCCACTGATCACCATCACCTGCCCTTTTTTCCCTTCCCTATTTCTCTGGAATTAACTCTCACAATTCAAAACATCAGCAGGTCCAAACAATATGATTAAAAAAGAAATTAACTGCTAGAAAAGTGCTTTCTCCCTCCCAGCAAATGCAACACCTCCTTGTGCTGTCCTCCTGGTCAGTGGCAACTTATCTACCATAAAGATGTTAAAGTCCAGTGTCCTGCAAAATTCAATATTAAATGTTTATGCCTCTGAGCAGGAGAGACAGGCATCCTTAAAATGCAACACTTGCAACACTGGAAAATCCTGAAATATTCACCTTTTGATATTTAATATTATATCTAGGGAAATTATTTTGTCATGTAAAAGTGATTTTATGGGTTTTTCTCACTCTGTTTTTACTGTTACCCTGTTAACTAAGGTACCTGTTTCTACATGAAATCTCATTCAAAAACGGATTAAAATAATTTTGCGAGTTTCTAAGATTTGAACATCTTGCTAGTGGCAGGACACCCAATGACAAAACAAGAGTCCATCAGCAAAGCCTGAGCTGAACTCACTGTTGGCATCTCTCATTACAAAAAAGGGACAACCCAATGCTCTTTTGACAAGATCTCAAATCCCTGTAATTCCCTGTGCATCTCAGCTATGAAACCACTTTTGGCATAGTAATTTAAACTGCTAACAGAAGATTCAAAATAGCACACTTCAGTGATAAACAGGAAAGTTTATGCCCCATAGTTGCTTTCACACCAGCATGGGGCACTGACATGGGACAGAATCCTGCAGAATGTGTTCTCTGTGGATCCCAGACCCTGCCAGACTTTGCCATCAGTAAAAGTATTCCAAGAGAAATGAACACCCAGGCAGGGAAAACCTCTGCTCACCCACAAAAGGGAGAGAAAGAGACTGGTGTTTCTATGGGTGACTCCGTCTGATGAAATCAAGTATTTAAATGACTTCTGTTTACACAGGATTTTGAGAAATAATGCTAATTTGCAGAATTGGCATCTGGGGTACGAGTATAGGTACCCTGGGAGAGCACTTATGGAGCCTTTGTGAAGCTAAGTAATAAACGCTTTGTCTTCACCACACTATTTATGGGTTGCTTGGGGGCATCCTGCTCTCCTCCTGCCCCTACCTGGGCATAAAATTATTGCCCAACTAGGTTTTAATCAGAGCAACAGTAAATCTGAATGACCACACATGCACAGCCATTCCTGCTCCCCGATCTCCAGCATTAATTATAAAGTGGGAGTGTTTACACAGTACATACCACTTTCCTGACTTCTTTCTTGTTTATGTCAAAACCTTTATGGACATAAAACTTTGGAATTTGCTTTTGGAATAAAACTGCAATTGAAGTGGCAATAACTGTGTTGGAAAACAACTCTGCTCTTGCTTCCCCGGTTCCGCGGTCACGGCAGGTTTGCACTGGAACCTCTCCCATTGGAGCGTGTTGGTTCAGGTCACCTCCTTGTTGCCCCGGCTGGAGGCTCCTTAGAAACTCCAGCTTGAGATGGCTCAGAGCAAACACTCCAGCTTTCCCTCCTGAGTCCTTTCCTTTGCTCTCCCCATGCCTGAGCCCACTGCACACATCCCCACACCCCCGGTCAGGGGTTTGTGGTGCTCCCCCCATTCCAGGCTGGGGGTCAGGTCCTCACTCCTTCCCTCCCAGTGTACTGATCTGGCAGCCTCTTCGCTCCTCCAGGTACAAGCCTGGCCCATGCCCTCAGACACCCCCTCACTCAGATTTCCACTGAAAGGGAAACTTTTCTTCCACAGTAAGTTATTACAAACCCAAGAGACATCCATCGGATGCCATACACATGGCAAGGATACCAATAGTAAAGTTACTCATGCTCAACAAGCACTAAATTATTCCTTGTCACACTGGCCTGGCTGCTCGTTTCGTTAGGCTGTCACACAGTAAATTAATATGTTGGCTGTTTGGGGCTGAGAACTCTTTTTTCTATTTGTTCAGTAAAACAGATACTGTACACCCTGGGCACCATATAAAAATAATAAATTACCATAGCACACAGGCAAGGTATTACTCGTGTCTCTCTCTGCCTTTACTTTATCCCCTCCATCCTCTGCCTTTCCCCTGATCAATTCATCTTCCATTTGCTTTCTATTTCTGTCTGTAGGTTTCACTCTAATACGTATTGCTCCGATATTCCAACCATGCCACCTGCTCCAGAACTACAAGTACAGAGGTTTTACTGACATGGAGAAGAGGGAATCAGCAAAAGCTCAAGGGCAGGAGAAGAAATAATGTATATACTGCAAACTGTAAGAATATCAGGAAAAAGGAATTGCGTCTCTACCTGGTGCTGTCTCTGATGCTTAGATGCCTCCTGATTCCTGCCAGACTCTTTCTTTACTCTTCAAATCCAACACAGAAATGGGGAGACTTGGTAGCCAGAGGAATCAAACAGCCTTCTCTGTATAGGCAGGTTGGGAAGTATCTGACCCAATCTCCCTTGCAGGTTAAAATGCCTTTTAATTCTGGTGGGCTGAGTCGGGATGGGAATGAATAAACTCTCTCTTCATTTCAGTGTCCAGCTCGTGGAAGCTGCACAGGCTGGATATTAAGTCTGCCCAAATTCCTTTCCTCCTTGGCAAAGTTATACTATCTACAAAAAGAAGAATTAAAAATACGTCTGTGTTTGGCCCCTTACAACTTTGGTTCTTGCCCCTTGTTTGTACTTTCCAGGGCATGGTTCCGACCCAGGTTTTAGCACATGGCCCCCCAAGAGCACCCTCGCAGTCGTGGGGAGTAATCACTTATGGCAATACTTAGTGCATCATGTTTCCAAAGCATCATGTCATCTTAACTAATAAAAAATCAACAGAATTTACTGTTTGTTCTTTAAAAAAAATAAATAAGCAAAGAAGTAAAATTTAAATATTTACTGAAAAGCTAAATATTGTAGCCTTGTGCAGTTATTGGCAGGAGATGCTGTGCAAATAAAACCACGGCAGGCTGTTGCTTCCCACATCCCCGAGTGCTGGCCCGCAGCCGCCGCTCTCCCCAAGCCTCCTTCCAACTCCTGCCAGGACCACGGACCCTCCCTGGAGAAGCACCTCTGCCACATCCATGGCTCAGGTACGTGTTGGGCCCTCACCCATCTCCCTTCTCCTCTCACGGGAGGGTCTGGGGTTACTAGGTCGCAACTCTCCTGAGAAGTTACAGACATCACTGCAATGCTCTGGCAGGTAACTGGCCCCAAGGGCGGGGGAGGAAGCCAGGTGTGTTCTCCTGGTGTGTCCATGTGCTTTGTGCGGCAGGAAGTGCTGGACCATCGGAGCTGAGCACGTGGCTGAGCCCTGGGCCCTGCTCAGGGTTTCTGAGCTCCGCAGGTGAGCTGGGCTGACCCGGAGGGGAAGGTCACCTGCTCCTGGTGTCCCACTCCCACCCCTCGTATCCCACGTGGCCATGCATTAGTGATGGGCAGTGCTTGCAGATGGCAAAGTTCAAGCCGGGCTAATTAAACATACCAAGCTAATAACCTTCCATTTTGGGACTGGTATAATTCATAATTTAATGTATTGCTGCTGAGACATTAACCTTTCAATAACTGGCACAGTGCCCACAGCAGCCTGAGTGCTGACCATCTTTCAGGAAAATGAGTATTATTGTTAAAACAGGTATAAATCATTCATGGCTTCAGCTTTTGTGTCAAACTGCACATGAAAATAAGTAGTAGGCTGGGTAATTTATTTACCTTTTGGTGGTTATTCTTGTGATTTCATGATCATATTCTGTGATTCATAAACACTGGCCAATTGCCATTCTGTTCTCATTTTGCCTTTTCAATATTGCAGTGGTTATTCTGATTTTCATCTTTAAGGAGTTCAAGACTGGTGCAGAGTTGCTTGATCCAGGCACAAACGTAATCTCATTTCAAGAAGGAAAAATTTATTTTAAGCTAATTCTGCAGTATTCAATGCAATTATTAAGGTTACCAACTTGTTACAATTTTGCATTTTGCTAAAAGAAATATTTCTTTGAAAACTAGTGTATAAACACAGATTCAAAGACTCTTCTAAGTTCTCCTTCAGAGGCAGCCAGGAAGAAGCTCACACATTTACTAAAGAGTTTAATAAAGATCACCTCCTATCTCTTCCAATCAAATGCTGAACAAAGATGGCCCACTCAGTCAAAAGGGGAAACTATCTGTGTCTGCGAAGACGCATTAAAGATGAGTCTAAAAAAAAATCCTAAGTGGATGCTGAAGAACTAATCCACTTGCAAAATTGCTGTTTTTGAAGAAATTAACTAAGAAATCAGCAAGAAGCTGTTTGTGAGCATGTCTGTAACATTTAGTGCTCAAGATAATGCCAAGACCAGGACATTTTAGAGGCGCAAGAGAAGAAGGGAGCAACATCAGCACACTCGGTTTTAGGCTTCTCCTCAGGACTTTACATGGTCACTCTGAGGACCATGTGAGCAGTGTCAGAACAACCGAACATAAAGTGAACCTGCTCATGGGGACAGAATTCAGACCCCTCAGAACAAGGATTATTTGAAAGGCTGAGGTTCCTCTGGATACCTTCTTCACACTGGAAACATACAGTGTTAGCCCCAAGAGCGTTTATTTTTCCATTGATAATGATGCAGGAGACAACCCCTCACTCCTACAAGTGATCACCTGCCTTTGTTAATCCATATCTGTGTTACCTGTGGCCCAAGGCTGAGCTTGTGCACCCACATTTTGGGTTCTGAGACGTGTTGTTTGAACCAGCTGCACCTGGATCAAAGCCCAGCAGCTCTTTTTTCCATGGACACTACGGCGTCCCTGCATTTCACTCCCTCTGCTGGCTCCAGTTATACATCAAATGAAGCTTTTGAGACCTGAAATTTCTTAAGGCAGGGATATATTAAGTTCACCTCAATCTTCAGGCTCCTGGGCCTGCCTTGCTCAGCTCTGCTCTCCTTACAGGCATCACAGCTGGCAGGGATGTAGCCCTTCCTCCTCCCAGCCACGGCATCCCGGGCTCAGGACAGGACCGTGGTGGCACCACCAGCACTCCCACTGGAAGTCTGAGTGGAAAGTGTGTAGTTCCACCTCTAACAGAGAGAAGGACCTCACCTCACCAGGTTATATCTGTGGGTGCAAGAGCCACAGGTAACTCCAGTCATGGTCATGCTTAGCCAAGTGCCTGCTGCCAGTGCCCGCTGCCTTGATATAACTTCCTGAGGGAACTGTAGCATGGACTTCAAACGTTTAGTATTTAGGGAAGAAAAAAAAGAAAAGTAACACTTTTGAAGAATGCCCCTCCTGAGTCTGAAGGACCAGGAGGATCCCAGCTGTGGGTGTGTGCCGGCGCTGCCACAGCTCCATGGAAAGTCAAGTGCTCCCTCCCTGCTCCAGGCAGGCTGGCGGAGAACAAGCCCTCTTGGCCAACACTCCCTGACACAGCCGTGCTACGCGGACAGGCTCTTATGCAATTTTTTGCTTTCCAGTAGCCACGTGACTTTCTATGGCAAGAATTACTCAATGTGCAGTTCCTGTCTGAAGTGGCCCGTCCGAAGTATTCAAAACAAGTTCTGAGCAAACCCACATCTCAAGGGCTGGTGTTGCCTTCAGGCAGATATTGTTGTTATTTCACAAGCAGGATAACTGAGGTAATTTTTTTTTTAAGGGGGGCAGATGCTGCATGTGTACAGGCACTGAACACCCTCAGTGCTTGCCTAAAGCTGGGAAGAAGCATTGAAAACACACAGATGTGATAGATAGTGCTTATTTGGGCACGGATTCCTCCCAAACCATTATGCTTTTTGCCAGGCACATATTTACCTGCCACAGAAACGGACCTTGTACCTCGTTGTCCAAATACTTGGCTGCAGTTATTCTGTATTTCAGGTTTTTGGTACTTCCCACTTGCTCATATACCAGGCTGCAAACCCCAAACCAGAGCAGAAGTCGCTTCCTGCACCGTGGTTATAAGGGAGTTAAAGTTCAGGTTTCTAATTGCTCTCTCGAGGCCTTATTACTTGTTGATTAGGGCCTTTTGGGAATGGTATCAAACCTATAATAATAAACACTCATTTCACTGGGAAGTTTGTAGCTGCTGTGGCAGCCCTGCGGCCCTTCTGAAACAGCACTGCTACAAACCAACCAGGAAAGGCCTCTCTAACCTCTCCAGAGGCTTTCCAGGCTGGACAGGTCTGATCCACTGGCATTTTCCTGTCGGGTTGGAGCTGGGGCTGCACTTCTGGCAGAGGTGCTCGTGTCTCTGTGGGACCCTCTCCCCTCTTGCAGCCCAAGGACCAGCGCTGTGAGTGGGGTCTGGGGCAGGAGCCTGGGGGGAGCACATCTGTGCTGGCAGACTTGGGGACAGCAAGCAAGTAAGACTGCTAGCACACTGCTGGTGGCCAGTCAGTTTTGCAGAGATTCCTCCTGCCCATGTTCATAGTCTGTTATCTCCTGTTCTGTTATGGCACCCGAATAGGACAGATGACCTGAAGGTGCCATCCTGAAAAATAGGTACTTTTAAGATTCAGCAAAAGACTGACATGTGAGGATGTTGCTGTACGAGGAGTGTTTGCTGTATGAGAAGTTTCTCAGCAGTACCCTTGGAACAAGAAGCCTCCTCCTGTAAGTGCCCATGGCCTGACCAGCCCTGCAGGAGCTGCAGACGGTGCCCAGTGCCAGATCAGGGCTGTCTCTGCTGAAGGTCAGGGATGCTGCATCCCCATGGGGCTCATGGGGATACAGTGCCCAGACCCCCAGCTGTGACAGAAGTGGTCCTCCAGTGAGGAGCTGTGGCGGGGCAGTCGTGAATGCCCAGCTGGTCATCCCCACCCTGTGACTCATCAATGCACACATTCTTAATTACAAAACCACTGATTTCTCCTAACACAAGCAATCCAAGGTGTCATTCCCAGGTTAGGTTCTTTGGAAGTGCTTGTATGGTATTGTTTTTAGAGTCTGGGTGTCAGAAGGGGTGGGATGGGTCACAAATCATCTTGAGCAGGAGAGAAGTTGCTGAGAGTCTGCTCTCGGCAAATCTCTGGAGAAGGGCACCAGCTCTCCTTGAAACACCCGGAATGAATGAGCCTGAAGTAAAAGTAGGTGTTTATCTCAAGTCACTGCCTCGAATAGCTGGGTACCTGTTGGAAGGGGCTGATCGATGCAAACCAAGGCAGCCATGCGTGAGCTGTTACACAGTGGTTAGTATTGATCAGAGCTAACGGCTGCCGATAGGAATGCGGAGCGGACTGACAGGACGAGAAGGGGGAAGGAGGAAACAGCCTTCGCTGGTGGCAGACGTACAGAGGGAAGCCGATAAAAAGTCAATTCCACTTAACTGAATGGCTGCTAACTAAATATTTTTGGGGCCAGAGCCTTCCCAGATAGCAGCTGGAGCGTCTCTGCTCCGGAACTGAGACATCAAGTGAGCGTGGCATCGACGGCTGAGATAAGAGGTGCTGTGACGGCTGGTGGAGCAGGAGAACCTGATGAGCCAGCCCTGCATGCCTGCCCTGCATGGTCATACACCGGAGCAGAACAGAGCAATCCAGAACTGCTTTTCCCAGGCCCAGTACTCAGACTGTGGACAATGTTTCAGGCCAACTTTAGTGGACTGGATCAGTGCTTAAGGCACCGCATGTAAAGTAATTCTCCAGCAGTTTGATTAATAGTGTCATAGTCATAGCTTCAGTTCAGGTTCAACCTTTTTAACGTTTTATTATTTTACAGCGTAATAAATCAGGGCAGCAGGAAAAGACAGATGTAGGAATGTCCCTGTCTCCCGTCTGCTTGTGCAGACAATGGGTCACAGGATAACGGCTTCCAGGGCTGAGGCAACTGATATTAGAAAATCTACTGGAGAAGAGCCTGTAACAGAGCCAGAGGTGCCCTGAGGAAGGAAGAGGCAGCTGGAAGCTGGTCAGCATGTCCTGCAGAGCTGCAGCACTGACCAGGGAAGGAGCAGGCCAGTGGTCCCAGGGAGCTGGGAATGAGATGGAACTGGATTGAGATGTCTCCTTGCCAATTGCAAGAGGAAAGGCAGCTGTGCCACAGCACCAACTATCCTGGAGCAGAGTGGGATGCTGCTTTTTCTCATGGAGCAAACAAACCCCTTCTTGCCTTTTCAGCACCAGCAGTGGCTGAATCAAGCTCACCACACTGGTCCTTACTGGGCTCGGTGATGCAGAGATGGACGCAGCCCCAGGATCGTCACAGGAGGCTACAGCTTAGGGAAAGGAAAGCTGGGTCATGTAGGGCCAGCTGGGTCATGTTGCAGACAGGAGGAAGCAGAAGCTTTGCAGCTCAGTTCATGGACAATAATATACATGATACAGACGGAAGAAAGAACAGAGATGTTTTTATGAGATCAAAATAATAAGAGAAGTGTAGAGGTTCATCTCTGATGGAGCTGATGGAGAGACTGCAAGAACATGAACCTAAAACAGGCAGTGGAAGGGACGGAGGTGGTGAACGTGAAGCTTGACTTGTTAGGAAGGAGGGATGAAGGGGGAACACGGGATCTGAAGGGATAAAACGGATAAATCAAATGCTAAGAAAAACTCTTAAGGTGTATTTTTTATGGACTGAAATGTGTGTAATAGCAAAAAGAAGTTGCTGTGGCAATCAGAAGAAGCGATGACAGAGCCTTGGAAAAGAGGTTTTGCCATTAGAATGAAGAATGATCCAATAATTCAGAAATTGGGAAGGGTAAGGGAAAAACTGGAATTCTGGTTGGGTCATAGTAAGTTAAAAACTTCATGGAAAAGTAACAAAAATCTAATGAATGTACTTTGCTTCTCATATCACCTGCTTTGTTCTGTGCAATGCAAATTTCAGGAGAGCACATAGAGATGCAAATAAATTCATGTGTAACGTGGCAAGAACAAGTCAGACTAATGCTTGAAATTTCTGCCCTCTATTTATGGCCTCCTGCTTACATTGCAGAGCAAAGCAAGTCGTATATTGAACAAACATTGCACTGTTTTCCATCTTCCTTTAACAGGACTTAATTTTACTTTTAAATTTTAATTAGTTCCACACAGGGGCCTGGCAGTCCCAATGCAGAGACACTACAACTTACAGGTTGTTTGTCATTACAACTTCTGGACTGTTAAAAGAGGTGTAAGTTACAACCCAGGGACCTGATGACCAAAATATTGTCACCAGCTGGACTCTGCAGGCAAACATTTGTATTTGCGCATGCTGATAGTTCAGGTGTTTAAAAAACAAGGGTATTTGTGTGTGCTGATCATTCAGGTGTTTATAAAACAAGGTCCTCATTGCTGTCACTGCCTGTCTGACACTGATACGGGTGTGTGGTTGTCATGCAGGTGTTGCAGGTTAAACCACCCTGGACACAGACATAGACAGACACACTGACAACCAGAAATCCCACAGCTTTTATACACGTGCTTTTAAAGATAGTGCTCTGAAACCTTATATTTACTTTTATTCTAGTTTAAATAAAGGTTAGCTGTGAGATTTAAGCCACTTTCTGACAATGAACTTCTAATTACACAGCGAAGGCATCAGCACAGCTGGAAAACTCCTTCAGCCTGCGTGTACCATGGCTGGACAGTCAGTGGGATAGCTTAGGGGAGAAAACAGTTCAATATTCCAGTATATTTTCTGCTAAATACTGTGCAATTCCAAACTGGACTGAAATCCAGCCTGTTTTATTCTGCTTTCCTACCAGGTTACATCCCTGCACTCCATTACATTGGAATGTTTTAAAGCTGACACAGTACAGGAAAAACTAATGAAATCTATTAGACTTCCAGTACAAAAGAGGAGAAATTTCTAAGAAATACTGCACAAAAAAAGTGCAGATTAAAAAAATGGAAGCAGTGGAGAACAGTAACTATGTGCCACAAAAAGATAAACACAAAAAGCTCAGCTCTCTCTTATAAGACACCCACAGACTCCATCTGTCATCCCAACCCTTCCTCTCCCAACTGTTCTTAAATTAAATGAATGCTTCTAATGGGAGATTTTCTGATGAAAGCTTATGAGAATTCATCCAAAGACAAATTAAAACAATGCCGTGGAATCAAGCAATTCACCTCTCTCATAGGTTGCCTGGCTTCAGTAGTTGCATTTACAATAGAAAAAAAACAACAATAAAACACCCAAATAAAGAACAACCAGCGAAAGAGCAAACCTTGCACTGACCAAAGCTGATGCAGACGCAGGTCGCTCTCTGCAACTGTTCTAACAGTCCTACAGCTGAGATAAAGGTTATTTCACTCTGTATGAAAGACTCCTGTACACATCAGATTTACTGGTTCTGTCCTTTATAGGCCCTGCAGTCTGAACACCTCCCAAGGGATCAGCAATCTAAAACTATATATCATCTTTTTCTTCATGTAAAAAGACCTAGCCTGGGCTACTGAGTCTGAAGTGGCTTTAAAATGTATTTTCCCACTCACCACTTATCATTTTATTTGCTTTTAGCATCCTACTCAGCATCCTATCCATACTGGACATGAATAACCTGTCCAGAATTCCCATTCTCACTTTTGTTTCTGGTCATCTGAATTTTGGAGTTGCTGTTTAATAACAACATTCCTCTGTGTTTAGGTCGAATGCATTTAATTTCTGTCTCTTGTAGCCTAGATGGACATATTAGCAAAATGTAATGAAATGTTTCTATTAAACCCAGGTCTGAAGGAGGACACTTGAAAAGGAAAGAGATCTTTAATTCAGACCCGATCAGCTGTCAGTGCCTCCTTCATAACAGTCTCAGTTGCCTCTGTATTTCACCATTTGCTCTTTGCATTCGCACCAGGCAGTCTGATACCAAATGGTTTGAGTATTTTAGTTTTCTTAGCTAATAGTCCCACTAAATTTAGATCTAGCAGCACAAAGGAACTTAAAAGAAGAAGAGCCACCCCTCGGGCCCCAGAGAAGTTCCCAGTGCCAGGACAGGCTGAGGCTGAAAGCAACTGGGATGGGGGATGCATGACCGGGCACTGCTCCTGGTGGCTGTGGGGCCCACGGCCATTGGTGTAAGTGGGGCCAGGGCCAGGGCCATGCTCAGGAGTGCCCCTGCTGTCAGGGAGAGCAGGGGCAGCCAGAACTCTGCCTGCGTAAACCAGGGGCTCTGTCATCAGCACCCTCTGGTCTAGATTGTTCTGCTGCTGCAGGTGCTTCATTCCCCTCCCTGGGTTCTCAGCACTGGATTGCAGTGCTCACATTGCCAGTCCCCTTGGATTTTCTTCTCCATTTGCTTTAATCTATTGTGCTCCCTCCCTGCTCTCTCACTCCCTTTGCATGATTCCTGCCCTCACCCTCTTCATTACCAAAGTCACTGGGACTTTTGGAGCTCACAGCGGAAGGTAACTGACCCCCCAGTTCCCCGGCTCTCTGTGATTTCTGTGTGTGCTCTTTCACAGTTTCTCTTACTGAAGTCCCTCACTGTTGTACTTAACCACCGTGAGTGACAGAAATCCAATGCTGACCACTTCATTATCTGCCGACCTTGTCCCCTGGCCTCCTGCCCCTCCATCTCTCTTGGGCAGTTTGCCCTGTGTCGCAAGTCCTTGTTAAAGGTCAGGACCCCAAACCATCAGCATTGGTCGTGTTGTTTTACTGTATCACCAGAGAAATCAGGGCTGTCGGATCTCATTAGAGCCCTATTTACGGGTGGAACACCGCTCCTGGCCCAGGATGAGCCGCTACCTTTGAAACGCAATCTTCCCCAGATCAAACCAGCAGCACGCAGGGATTATATTCCACCAGTCAATCTCTCATAATCGCTCCCACCCTTATTGGCATGGCTACTGTGGTCCCTGCATGAGAAAGGAAATCCTCTTAACCAAATACTCTCCTCAGGAGTAAGACTCCACTTCCCGATGAAGTGGCATGGGCCGTGGCCACAGGGAGGATGGGACAGGCGGCCACCCAGGCTCACACAGAGCAGCCTGGTCAGTAACCCCCGTGCACTGCCTGGTTCTTCCTGCTCAGCAAACCAGAGACACGTCACACTCGATGCAGCGCCAGTGATGGAGAAGTGTGAACTGATCCTCTCAACGCGCCTCTGAAATGAGCCGGGAACTGTCACCACCGCGCGGGAGCGGGGAAGTGACGCCGCTTCCTGCGTGTGACATCGCAAACCAGCGGCAGCACTAGAAGGTTAATTATTCCCAGCCTTAGAAAAACTTTAAATCGTGATTCTTATCAGCTTCTTCTCTGACATGAGCATTAAAAGAGAGAGACCCCTTCCCTCTCGGATTACGCCACCGTTTTCAGTCACAGTCATGGCAATGCTGGCATTGCACTAAGGGATTTCCAGAGGATGTTGTCAGGTAAATAACATCGTGCTCCACATGTCGATTGAGCCTTTTAAAGAAAGTTTCAGTGCGGCTGTGTGCTGAATTTGTAATTTCCCCAGTGCACAATGCAGAAAATGATGCAAACCCATTACATGAATTCTGAAGACAAAGAGAAATCTCAGCTGCCTAAATGAGAATAAATCAAAAAGTAAACATGGAGGCTAACAAGAACCATAGGAATAACCTGGAGAACCAAATCATATCTAAGAAGAATCCCTGTACAACATGGCAGGACGGAGGAAGCAGCATGTTAAACTCACAAAATACAGATGTTTCACTGAAATGAGAGATTTGTAACTATTGCCTGTTCGGCCAACCTGAGCTCCAATTTGTGCACTACAGAGTCATACCTCATGATTTTTCTAGAACCATTTATAATATTTCAGCATTCCTTGCCTGAGAAATTCCACTTTGTTGTCAGATGATGTTCCTCCTGCTCAGGATGGTTGGAGAAGTTGAGCTGATGTGCACAAGGAGGTGCTGCTAAACCCAACAGCCCACGGATGAAAAGGGAGCGATCATGTGAGGAAAGAGGGGCTGAAAGAACCATAAGGGCAACCAAGCCTGGAGGCAAGGTTTGGATGAGTTTTTATACCACCTTCTTGGGGGTTTTGTTACTAAATTTAATGCCTAGAAAGAGGATAAAGTTAGATGTTGTACGGTGAGAGGATTATCTTTGTATGTCACTCTGGGAAAGGCACAGCTCACATGCAGTCCACGGCGGAATTTTGAAAAATCCTTCTTCAAAAAAAGTATAAAAAGAGGAAAAACTATGAAATCCTCAACTAGATGGAAAAAAAGAGAAGATCTTAAGAAGTCTAACAGACAGCCTTAAAACCAAAGCATGTAGACTCAATATAATTTATTAGAGGGGCTGGAAAAGGCAATATCTGCAGTGGAACAGCAAAGTTATCCAAGAGGAGATTTACCAGGAGCTCAAAAACCTGTGAATATGGTCCAAATTAGGGGAATTCAACACCTGCTTTGCCCAGTTCTGAGCCAGGCAGGTGCAGCTGCATTTTTAAGAGTGTGTAAAAAAGGACCGTGCCATACATGAGAGGTGCAATAGCAAAGAGCCTTAACCAAAAGCAGAGACATTTTACTCTAGATTCTCAATCAACTGGGAACTGAGAGGATGAGGTTACCACATGTGTAAAAAGCCAGATCTGCTTTCTTTTAGGTCACTAATTCTGATATTTTTGCATCCATTTAGGTCAGCAGGGTCATAAAGTATAACCTTTCCATTTTGCAAAGTTTCTTCTAAGTCGTTCTCTAAGAGCTCCTTTAATGTGTCCTTACCCAGAGCAGTGGGGCTGGCTCAGCTGGGCTCCTTTTCCATTTGATGCACAGTTACTTTACTGCATGGGCCTGTGATGTTCAATAGGGGAAGAAGAGCTAAATTAGGCTAAAGTGTATTTTAATTTAATACAATTTGTGCTAATACTGAAAATACACATCTATTATATCTGACACTGTTTAACGTTTCGGTATTTGCTTAATTAGCGATGCCCTATGAGAATGAGTGACTCCTGGTAAGTGGTTTCCTTTGGGGCTCTAGAAGGGGTCTCTGCCCCAGAGCAGCTGTTCCTACAGCTTGTTCTCTGTGTGGCCACAGTGGATTTGCTGCTTGGTTGCAGCACTGAAACTATCTGTCAAGTCCAAAGCAGAAAAAGAGTTTGAAAGGCAAACATGATCTGTGATCAATATCCTAACAAATCCAAAGGAAGCCCCAGCTCCCAAAGGGTTAATCCAGAGAAGAAAAGGCATCCGCATGTTTAGCGAGCTAATGTGTTTATTGACTGGGAGGCCTTTAAGTCTTCAACAGGGAAAAGCTCTGATAAGTGACTGGAAGTTCAAGTCAGACAACCTAGTTTTGGTGAAACTTGGGTTGAAGGAGGGTTACCTTTTCCAGCTGATTGACTTTTTGGACTCTGGGGGGGTCATCCCTGAGGTGTCCTTTGGCAGGGGGTCTGCACCTGCTCAGAGCAAAGCCCACTGTGGAACAGGGATGTTCCCAGAACAGGGAGTATCCAGGCTGGCAAGCATGGACACAACACACACACCTTGTCCCAGAGAAAAATGATGGGCCAGTGTCCCTCCAGCATGCCCCAGTGCCTTTCAGCATGTTTGAGTCTGGAACTGCAGTGTGTTGTAACCGTCTGCCAAACCTGTCACCTGGACACTCCTGATTTCTGCAGGGACGTCCCAAAATCTACGACTCTCTGCTGAGAGCACAACACTACTTGGTGCCTCCACTTCCCAACCTGGAGCTGACTCCCTGCTTCCAGGCTGGCATTGGGACAGCTGCCCACCAGCCTGGTGGACACCCCTGCCCAGTGCTGCACTGAGAGCTGCACTGGACCACCTTAACCCCCCGTGTCCACCCGCTGTGGGCACTGCCGGGGTCAGGGGTCAGTGTCCGCCTGCTGGCACAGTGAGAGCCAACATTGTCCTTAAATGGCTGCAGGGAAGAGACAATGCCCCCCTGCCACTGCCAGGCATACCTCAGGGCAGGGGTATCTGCTCTACTGGAAAACTGCCAGCCTGGGAGGTGATGGAAGTCGCTGAGGGCAGCTGGAGAGTCAGGAACCTCTGACAGCAACTCAGTGACCTGACCAGCCCCATGGAGCTGCTTGGCACTGGCTGGGCTTTTCCCCTGGATGAATCCCCTGTGATGAATCCTCAGCTCTGTGGATTTAGCCCCCTGTGCCAGCCGGGAGTTGCTGTTTGGGGACAGGTCTGGGCTGCCCTTCCCAGCCTGATCAGAAACACCCAGTGACCTGGCCTCACCTCCCCACTCCTGATGGCTGGACCCTGTGCCCTGGCACGAGCACGCCACTGTCAGACAGAGGGCGAGGGAACCCTGGGTTACATGTGGTGCCTTTTGCCATGACACTGTTGGAAATTACTTTAAAATCCAAATAACAAAACCAGGGGGTGAGAGACATTACCAGGATTCAGGATAACAGAAACACTGGGATTTTGGTAAATGTACAGGTTTTGATCTGTCCCACACCATAGCATGCACCTAATTCAAGACATAACTGCAAGGAAGAGTCAGTAGATTTCTCTGCCCTTTTCGTGCCAAAATCCCCTGGTTCAGGTACCGTGGCAGCAACTACAAAAATGTAATGACAGAATATTCCTGGCAGATTTCTGCTGTATTGGGAAAGGACTGTAACTGAACCAGGTACATCCCATTTCTACATTAGTTAAGAGATTATAAGAAGATAAATTAAATTAATGGTCCATCTAGCCAATATCCTGTCATCAACAGGGACCGGTAACAGCCCTGCAGGCAGGAGTATGGAATCAGTGAGCAGACAGTGCTGCTGCCCCAGAAACCACCAACAACTTGGGATTAAAGGACTTTCCGCACTACAAGTATGTCCCACTTTTCAGCAGTCCCCAATGGATTTTTCTCCCAGGAAGCTGTTCAGTTGCTCCTGCACAGAGAGATGATCAAGAGATGCCAGTATCCCAAGTGCCTATTCAGGAAACAAGTAAATACCCTGGAAAATTGTTCCCTGTAGGCCTGACAATCTGGTTGGGAATAGCTATGAGGAGGCGGGTGAGGAGCAACACCACTGCGGCCTTGGAGAGAACGGGCATAATGTATCCTGGCACTGCTCCCAGTGAAAGGCCTAAATTGGAAATTTAGGGTGGGTGCTGCCCACCACGCGACACAGATCCCCACAGGAATATTCTCCTTCTGCAGAATCCCAGCCTGGGGACAGGGTGGAGATTCAGCCTGAGCGGTGAGATCTGCAGGCACACTGAGCACAAGGACTGAGCTGAGGTTTGAGCCTCAGTAGCTCGAGATCCAGATCTTCATGGGTTGGGATGTTTGATTGACCGGGCCATCAAAGGAGACACCAGTCGTTCTTGCTCTCAGGCTTCTCCTCGCCTCGATTTGCATATTCAAGGATCTCCGATGTCTGGCTGTCAGAGATGGTGACAGTTGGGGGGGGTTTTTTAGCTTTATCAAGGGGGATTATTTTTAACCCAAATTATTTTGCATTGTAAATGTTTAAATCCACATCAAATCCAGATTAATGCATAAAATAGTCCAAGAGGGTATTTACTGGGGAAAAAAATAACAATAAATCAAATTATTATGGCTAGCTCCCATCTGAAGTGTTTTAAAAAGGGGAAAGTCTGAGATTTTGGCTAAAATATCACTTCAAGGAGAAGATTGAAATAAACCTCTCTACAAAACGGCCCAAGTTTACATACAAACTGGAACCCTTGGTACTTTTTCACAACATGACTGGAATTAATAATGCAGATAAATCCTAAATAAATCAGGATTAGTGTTAACTACGTCTTGAGGTTTAATACGCTGTACAAAAATGAAAGGGGGCTGGCGGGGGAGGAAGGAGCTTTGCCTTAAACCCCGCCGGAGCAGAGCCCGGAGGAGGGCCGGGAGCCCCCGGACCCGCCGAGCTGGGCAATCAAAGCGCCTCTAATCGCCCCGCTCCGGGATGTGTTCAAAGGATCCGGGCTGGCCACGGGCTGCCTGAGGTCACCAGGGAAATGCAGTCGCAGGGCAGGGGGAGGGGTGTCTCGGATTTTTGGACAGCCCGGTTGTTTGGATCTGGTTTCAGGAGGTCAGCCGGATTGCAGTATTTTACCGTCTTATCAGCAAAAAGATTAAATTTCCCTTCGTGGTTAAGGAGCTCAGTCCCACTCTGAAGGAAAATATAAATAAAACTGCCAACACAATCACCCGAGTAGAACCTGTGGCAGCGTGTCGGCGGCTCAGCCTGGGGAGCCGCTGCCCGGTGCCCTCGGCCCCCCGGCCACACTGGGGGATGTCCCCAACATCCTCCTTCTCCTCGGAGGGGTTCGGTGCACCCTCCGGGTCGGGAGAGCGGTAAAAGGGAGGGAGGGAAGGCTGAGCGAGGGCAGCTGGCTTTGCTGCCTGCTGAGATGAGAGTGGTTCGAACAGTGTCCCAGTGAGGGTGTCTCCAACAGTGTCCCTGCAGAGGTGGCTCCACTGGTGTCCCTGCTCCTCCCCAGGGCTACTGCCCAGCCAGCAAGCACTGTCCTGTCCCACCCTCCTCCTCCCTGTGCTGGACGGAGCCAGGGCTGATGAACCCCTCACTTTCTGATACAGAAATAGAGTGTTAAAGTTTTTACATTTTTTTCAAAGCCACAGAGGAGTAGAAAAATGCTTCTCGTATTCACTGCGTTACCTGGGAATTCACTTTCCCTCTCTGTTCTGGCTCTCTCCTTGTGTAAGAACAACGCTCGCTTGGGGCTGCCCTGCCTCTCCCAGGTGTGGGACTGGGCTGGAAACTCTCAGAAATTAGCGGCATTCTAAGAAATCTCATCTCCCATCTGTTTCCTGTTCCTCTTTCAGCACTTTCTCAGCGCTCACACCAGCTCTGAGGCTCAGAAAAGCTGAGGGCCAGGTTCTCACCCATCTTGTGCCACAGCTCATCACTGACACCTGTGCCAATGGCGATAAATCCGTGAGAATGATCCCATGGGACATGTGCCACTTCTGCCGTCCCAGGTCCCTTTGCCCGGATGTGTATGTCACAAATCCGAACAAGATCCCAGCTCTTTCCCTAAAGCAGCCAATTGGCTAACCTGTTGTTTGGATGTGGAATATTTACCTATGACTAAACATTGACCAGTAAGCAAACAGAGGAGGTTTTCAATAATTTTTAAATATTTAAGAGCTGGAAATGACCCTGTTTTATATCATACACAGCAAAGTGCCAGTAATCAGTGGTGCTGGTGCTGATGTTAGTTGTTGGGGTTCTGAAACATAACACCTCCTGAAAGAGTGAGTCTGTGTCTCCAGTCTCTGTAAGAACAAGCCTGCAGGTCTGTGTCCAGACTGACAGACTCAAAATGATCCTGGTGACACCTCCTGGCAGGTCCCTCTGCACGAGTCAGAACATTCACCTCAGTGCCAGTGGAAACTTAAAAAAAAGTTAAAGAAAATAAACCCTAGGTCTGTCCTTTCTTTAAGGGAACTTAAGCGTAGGTCTGAGGAGATAAAGATGAGATGCACAAGTGTAAGAAGACCTGAGTTACCTCTGATTGCTCTGACTCTTGCAGAGAGCACGGTGCTCACCCACGGGTTCTCCTCCCCCAGGAGCAGCCATACGGAGCACGAGCCACCCACAGACTCCGCATGACCTCTGGGTCGGTGCAGATGAACCAAACCCAAAGGATGCTCTCCAGCAGCTGCAGCACCTGCGTGGCCCCAA
This sequence comes from Lepidothrix coronata, assembly GCF_001604755.1. Lineage (NCBI taxonomy): Eukaryota > Metazoa > Chordata > Aves > Passeriformes > Pipridae > Lepidothrix > Lepidothrix coronata. The sequence goes on along the minus strand of NW_016690234.1, from coordinate 2,264,426 downwards.
GGCAGGACGAGCCCTGGGCTGAGCTCACAGTGGCTCAGGCTGCTCATCCCTGGAGGTACCTGGTACCACCATGTAATGCTGAGAGTCCCTGTTCCACACTGCACCAACACACCCATGCAGCCTAAATCCCTTCTGTGGGCTGACATAGATAGTTCAGCGAACACCTGCAGGCACTGGACTGTGTTGGAGCAACAAACCAACTCCCTCACTGACCAGTTCCAAGCAAATATGTGTTGGAGCAGTGGGACCTGGGGCACGGCTCTGGCACCGCTGGCTCTGACCAAGGCAGATGGGTCCTGTCCCAGTCCCCTGCCCCATGTCATGGCATATTCATAGAGAACAGGAGCCGTTTTATTGATACTGTGATGTTTAAATGTTTGGGTTTTGCTTCCAGCCATTTCCAGTAGAAGAAAAAGGGGGGGGGGGAAGGGAGAGGGTGGGAGATCACTGAGAAATGGATGTGACATGTGCTTTGTCCACTGCCATGATGAGGCCGTGTAGCATTAGACCCTCACCCTAGCAGGCAAACCCTGGGTGGACTGAATGCAGAAACAGCCAAGCCTTGTTATATTTCTTAAAAAACCCACACAGTGCTATTCCTGTGTGTTTGAAAGGAGTAAATCTCCCAGCCCTAATAACACCTGTGAGGAACAGAACAAATAACCTGAAAATTCCCTGTGAAAACCAGCCAAGATCAAGGACGATTCATTTGGTGCCCCAAAAGCTGCAAATTTCTCTTCACAAGGAAGTTTATACATCTCTGCTAAAAGAGGATATGAAAGCAGCTATAAAAAACAGGAATCAAAGTACAACAAATTAAACAAGGAAACATCTGTGACGATCAGTATGAGCCAAAGCTGATGGGTGTGAACAACTCATAAGAAGAGTCAGCTGTGTAGAGCACTACCCACAGAACCCTCACAAACAATAAACTGAGAGTTCTGAAGTTCACCTTTGATACGATAAATTCAAATAATTGATTATTATGTGCAATAATTAACCGTTACTAAACAGAGAGGGGAAAAATGTCAATAACTGTGGAGTAAAACATTCCTGGTGCACATTTGTAATCAAAGTAGTTGATGTAAATATATAATCAAGGTCATGTAATAGTAAAGGTGTAGGTTAAATAGCATCTGTTAAAGATTTTTAAATTACCAAGTCTGAACACTTATATATCTAATAATTTTAAAGGAATCGTTTGGAAACTCTTTAAACATTTCTGGCTAATCCTTATTACGTTTTTGAGAAATAGGGAAGTCTCCGGAAGGCCTGGGAGGAAGTTTGGTTGCAAGTCTTTAAAAAGTACACGATTGACCTGAGTGTGTAATAGAAGGTAACACTTGCCATGTGTCAGCAAAGAGATGAAGGATGGAGACACGCTTGATGCTAACATTATTGCACTGGAAGTAATTATTGGTTTTAATTTTCTCAGCAATTTTCATTGTGGACTCTTGGGTCACCAAATCTAACTTATGGCAATGTTGTAAACCTGTGTCAAGCCCCGATTTCCCAAAGGAGAGTTATCAGAAAAGCTTCCAGCCCTCCACTCTGGAGAACCCAACACTTCACGAGACGATCTTCATCCATGACATGTGAAGTAAGTGGAGGTCTGACAGAGAACATCCAGGTAGGCCAGGCAAAGAGGAATGGCTCACTTGGATCTCATGGAAGAGCCTCTGAGAACTCAGCAGGGTAGAAAATTATAATATACTTAAAGGTATTTTGATTTGTATGGAATCATAATGCTCATTCGAACAAACAGGTAACAGCATCGGGGTTGAATGCTGCAAGGTGGACGAGGTGAACCTGTGGAGAAGGGTGTCACTGGATATCATCCAATCTTCAACTATAAATGCTAAGTGACATAGATTCCTTCATGGGCCATTCACTTAAGAGTTAGACTCAATGATCCTTGTGGGTCCCTTCCAACTCAGAATATTCTCTGAAATCTCCCTAAACAACTTGTCCTAACAGTTCACTAGTTTCATTGGATAATACCTAGACTGAGTTTCTCTAAATTTTTAAAATGCAAAGCACATTCTACAGACTGCCAATCCTTGCTGTAGCTCTTCCCTGAACTCTGCAAAGTTTTCTTTTTCAGATTCACTCACCAAAACCAAACCACTACTGAGAGCTGGAGTCCTGCCAGGAGCCTCACAGGGGGCTCATACACTTGGTGATGCCCATTTGGTGCATGGCCAAGAGCCTCGCTGGCTCTCACAAACAGTACTGCAATGCTCACCTGCAGGTACCCAGCATCAGCCTGGGTCCTTGTCTAAGGCACAGCAGTTATAGCCACCAGGTAACACAGACTGCCTGAACATCAAGTCCCTTTGCAGCATTTCAAGCTGGACACACAAAATTATGAGTAACTTGGCTCTGCTGACCAAAAGGTCAGTTTCTAAACAAAGAGGTACAAGATGTTACACCAGATGGCAGAATTCAGGAACTGAAATGACAGCAAAGCAGCTGAAATATAGAGAACTGGGAAAAGAAATAAATATTCAATAAATTAACACAAATAACAACTGACTCTAGGGCCACCTTTCATAGGAGAGGAGGAACTTGTCAAGGAACATGGAAAGCTTGTTTTCTTATGGCATTTACAATGCAGTATTGAATTTGAAATGATCATTTCCTGTGCCCACTGATCATGAGGATGTGATCTTCCTCTTCCTCATCTTCTTACCTCCATGTTTTTTTCTATCACCATTTTTATTTGGCCTTAAACTAGACAGTATTATCTATGGAATAAATGTCACATTTTCTTATGAGTTTAGTGGCAAGCACCATGACAACCATGTTCTGGTTTAGATGCTATTGACATTAAAGTAGGATGCAATAATAATAATAATAATAATAATAATAATAATAATAATAATAATAATAATAATAATAATAATAATAATAATAATAAAGAAGAATAGTAGTAATGATAATGTAAAGGCCCTTAGCTGAGGTCTCTTTATCATTGCAAACCATAACTTACAAGAAGTGCACACCAATGTTACACCACTGCAAGGCACAGTGTTCTAACAGGGTTGGACAATTAAAACCAATCACGTAGTCTATCTCTGACAATTCACAAATAACGTATTATTACCCAATATATGCTGTCCCTAACATATCAGTGTATGCACGTTAAATATGCATGTATTTCATAGGGAGTACATGGAAAAAGGGCAACGCTCGGTGTTACCTTCCTCCTCAAGAGGTTAAACCAACACCAATGTTCTTGGTACCAGCTGATGAACCTGAGCAATTTTAATAAAAGAGACAACACTGAATAACAAAATAAAGCGTAAAGAATTCTTTCCCTACACCTCAAATCATGTGGCTGCATCCTCCATATGGCCAGAAGGAAAAGCCATCTCCCATTTGCACACCAAACCACATATTTAATCCATGTGCTTATGTCAAACTTAATTACAGCACATTTGGCATAAAATAACAATCCACATCCTTGGAGAGGGGAACTTAAGTAGTTAATATGTGTGATTGAACGAAAGTGCTTCGCTGAATGTTTATGAGAAACCCAAGACAGCCAAATGTGGTGATATTTTAACCATTTAAACACCAGCTCTCCCGCCCTGCGCCGCAGCCCTTTGTGCTCCTGCGGCACCCACCCAGCCCCACACCAAGAGAAGGGCCCTGTCCACACACCCGGCCAAGCCTCACCCAACAAACTCACCGGCCTCTAATCACCCACTTCCAGCTGTTGCTCTGAGAAACAAGACACATCTTCCTGCCCTTTTCTCTCATTCTGTGCCTTAAAAATACCTTGGTGCTTCTTTATTACTCTTATGCCAGTTTGTAGAACCCACAGATCTCCAAAATGCAACTTCCCTCTCTCTGTATCCCCTGGAACCTCTAAAGCAGCAGCTCTAAAACCTGACAAGACATTCTGGATTTATGATCAGACACCGATTTACTGGGGAGATAAGGACAGAGGAAAGAAGATGTAGAGGTGCTTCAGGTCACACAGGGGAATCAGCTGTCACGGCTGTCCAGGTGAGCTGGCTTTGGGATCACTCCAAGACAGGGTCTGAGAACTCCTGGCAGCAGCCGGAGCCCTTTGAGTGTGAGACACTCTCAGCTGGTCTCAGGAATCCTGCTCAGGGGGATTGTGAGGTGCAGGACAAGGCACCTGTAGGCCCCAGCTGGCTCCCTGTCCCGTGATGCCGAGACCGGGAGATGGAGCCCATGGACACTCAGAGCGAGCTTCAGGAATGAATCCAAATTGACGGCAGCCCCTGGAGTGCCAGGCAGGTTGGAGGGGATAAGAGGGACAGCCTGGGAAATGGGGGCCGTGCACCCACGGCATAAGGGGATGGAGCCAGGTCCTGGTGGGGTGTGCAGGGAGGGGTGACACGTCAACAAATGTTTCATGAAATCAGTCAAAAAGTGGGACAGGGGTCCAGGGAGGCTACTGAGGTTTTAATGCCTGACTGGAGAGGGCCTTTGGCAGCTTGATTTCTGTTGGCTTTGCTTTCAGCAGGGCTTTGGACACAGTGACCTCCAAAGGTCTCTTCTCGCCCAAATTACACCCCAATAACCAGGAAGGACAGAAATAGGGGGGTTGCTGCAGTGATGCACCCGAGATCACAGAGCGCCGAGTGAAGTTCCTGTGTGAGAAACGGTTTCTGTGGATAGAGCAGGGGAAGAATAAAAAGTGTTCAGCAATGACCTTGCTACAAGGAGCAGGAACAAAGAGGAAACAGCTGAATGTGGCGAAGGGGTGACGAGCCCTGGTAATGGCCTGCTCCTGTTCGCAGACAATGCGCATGGAAAATCTCCCATTAACTTCGGTGACACGGGACCAGGCTCTAAAAGAGCAGGCACTAAAGTGGATGACAGTGTCAGAAAAGAGAGGAGGAAAGAAGGAAAAATTTAAGTTTCACTTTCATCACACTGAGGACGAGTTCACTGCTGAAATTCTGCTGTTCTCTCTTTCAAAAATGAACATAAATATTTTGCACCAAACACAGTGGAGTGGCTGCTGGTGGAGTTAACTGGCTCAGTGTCTTTAAAATGATGGCATGGCTTTCTTCTTGCCAGAGATTAATTCCTGATGATTTATCAGACTTAGTGTGAGTCCTTCACCCTGCCCTGGATATAAAAAAGGTGGGAATAGCCTAAAAATTGTCACATTGGGTGCAAAGTCCTACAGAACACCCTCTATACACCGATGTAACTGAGCATCATGTACTGGATTTTACATCACCATTGTTACCCTGCCTTTGCTAGCACAAAATAATGTCAGTTTGCACACTGACTGAGAATATTTATATAAAAAAGATACATACACAGAGGACAAGCAGGTTATGGAGCCTTCAGTACATAAACATATATAATACAACCATATATCCCTATGTCTAGAGAAAAGCACATGTTGAAGAAGTTGCAGATTTTCTAAAAACCTGTGATTTTACCCAAGGTGGCCCAAACGGTGCCCAGACTAACACATAGATTGTATTTTTTGGTATGGGGAAGGTTATGAGAAGATAATACTGAGATTCATCGAACACCTGTGGGGCAGAGCTGGTCTGCAGCCTGGCGTTGTCGCTCTCTGCTGCCACTTGTTCTGTTTGCTGTGGCGTTTTGGGTTAGTTGTGCCTTGTGAAGAAGCAGTGGCCTTTTCTTTTGATGCTGCAGGCACAGTCCCCCATGCCAACACAAAGCAAATACCCATGTGTCAGGATCCAACAGTGCCTGAGCCCTGAGAGGTGAGGGCAGCCCTCACGCTCCAGCTCTGTCCCACGCTCCCAATCAGTAGTGCTCCAAGAAGCGGGATCCAGGCACAACCCGAACACTCCCAGGTGTGGTCCCTGTCCCACAGAAGCCAGTGGATGCCCTGGACCCCTGCAGAACACCCTCCCTGTTCGTATCCACCATAACCACTGACTGCAGGCAGCAAACAAACGCCCTGGCAGCGCCTGGCCCGGTCAGTGACGTCCCGGCGTCTGCCAAGCGCGGTGCCCTCTGCCCCCCAGGGCTGGAGCCAGTTCCCCTTCCCACGTCTGCTCGACAGCCCTGTCTGCTTGGAGGGACCCAGGATTCCAGGCAGAGCTTTCCCATGCCATCGTCCCTCAGAATAGCTCTGCTCTCCGTATTTTTAGCAAGGCTCTAATGGGCCAATATGTTTGATTTTCCACTGTTTCCACCCAGCTCGAGTCCCGCTCCATGGCAGTCTCCCCGTGTTTCTGCCGGCATGTCTGGCCAGTGGCGCAGAGCCGGGGACACGGGTGGAGGAGCTGGGAGATGGTAGCTCTGGCAGCAAGAGCTGCTTTGCATACTTGGAGTTGTACAAAGCTGATTTTCTGAGAGAGAGAAAGACGGAGAAAGGGGTTTCTGTAAGTAGCGGAGACAATGAGAACAAGGCAGGCACTATGCCAAGCACGGGAGGGCTGCCAAAACACATATCATTAGCTTGGGCCAGCTATAAGCAAGGAAATGAGAAACATATGTTGGAGAGCAAGGTTAGGAGCGAGGGACTATGGGTCAGTGACAGTCGTCCGAAAACTTTTCCCTTGTTCTTCAGCTGTGGCCCGCCGGTGTCAGATGTCATTCTGACAGCCTTCATTTCTCATGACGGCCGGGCTTATTTTGGCCTGCTTGTTTTTTGTTGTGTTTTTTTTTTTCCCTCCCCTAATGGGAGTTATTGAGAGGAAGAAGAGAACAGACAAGAAAGCCTTTGCCATTTTTTTTTCCCACAGTTATGGGAAAATAACCTTGTTTTCTGTGATGTTCTCTGAAATCCTCACCCTTTATAAAATAACGGTGTCTCAGGACTGGGATTCTGCCTGGCCCTGGTGAAAAGAAAAGGGTGGGTAGTGTATTCTTAAGTAGTTCTTGCTGTTCTTTCTTAAATATAATTAGATGCACCTCATTACCTCAAACTAAAGGCCTTTTGTACTTCTTCAGGGCTGTGCTTCCTGAAAGCCATGGCATGCCACAGCTTGCAGCACCCACTCTTATTTTATCACGTTAACAGTGTATTTTTAACTTTTTTACCCTCTATCCAAGCTGTTTGCAGATAATTTCATTTTTCCACACAGGCTACACCCGGATGATATGTTACTCACTGACATTTAAGGAAGCGTTTGGAGTTCCCGCTCCCTGTCCCAGCACCATTGTGTCTGTTTTCCCTTTGATGGAGCTTGCACTAGAGAACGCCTCAAAGACCACTGCTGCTTCCCTCCCAGGGCTGAAATATTTCAGACAGAGAAAAGCCTAACAGGGATCTTAGACACCATCCCAAGAGACTTCTGTTTGACCACCATTCCACAGAAGATTCTACGGAACTGATGGGCCCCTCCGCTTCACAAGGACCATGCTGGGGGCCAAGCACCTCATAAAACCTCAGGTAGCCTCAGGTTGGAAATGAAGAAGAGGTTCATTTTGCTTTTGGGCTTGGAAATGTGTCCAGAGTGGGAAGAAAGGCAAGGATGCAAGGATGAAATTCATCTACTGAAAGGCAAGCACCCTTCCTCATGGATGAGGAACCCTTGCACTGTTGGAGGATGCAGGATCAGGGGTGGGCACGGTGGGGGTTGGGTCCCCTCTGTGTGATGGCATCTATCATGCCTAAAAGTTTGCAAGAAATAATTTCATTCTAAAGACTTTTAATCGCTTTCCATGCCCTTAAGCCTGCTCCGAGAGCCAGGCAATGCTGCTGGGGGAAGCTGGAGTATCACATTCCTAGGGAAGTAGGTGAGGTCCAAGACAAGTTTTGAAAGGAAAAGAGAGATGAAGAAAAGGTCTCACAGAGACTGAATGCAGGCAGAGACCAAGGTCAGAGGAGCAGTGATGAGGACAGGCTCGGGCTGGGGAAGGCTGTTACGGCACTTAACTCGTCACCTGCACTGGCTCCAGCCAGGGACGAGGGGTGACAGACCTGTCATTTCCAAGCACTTTAACTCCCCGACTTTGAGGAAGGGCTGGCTCACCAAACAGCCACTGACACTTGTTTTCTCTCAGGCAGCAAGTTAAAATGCTTGGAAATAATATTCCTCCCGCCCCACTTCTGGAGCCTGGGCTGGGCAGCAGCGACAGCAACAGCCCTTACAGGGTCCTCCCCATCCATCTCTGCTCTGACACACCTGCAGCAGAATTCTGAAGGATTTGCTATATTAACATACTCTGTAAATCCAATATCTTTGATTTTTAAAATGCCATTGGAAAGACTTGCTGGCAATTTTTTTTTTAACTAAAGGGAGGAAGCTGTGCTGGCTGTCAGCTTTCAAACACCTCTGCTTTTCACACAGCCTTGACTAGTAATGTAAGATGATCTGAGATGAAACGCAAGGTTTAAATAGAAACTGATGACCCACAGAACTTCAACTCAGCCACCTTTACCACCACAGACCCTGTCACTCCCAGTCATCATGGCCCAAAAGAAATTGCTCACTTTTTATTACATGCAATGTTCTAGGGGCCTAAAAGCAATATAGAGCATAACTGTGATACCCAAGATTATTGGGAAAATGTGTATCCTGGACTTCAGTAGGTGTGGCCAACCAACAGGGAATTTGGCTGGAGAGTCCAGGATCTTCACAACAGAAAAATAAACAATACTCTAACTCTAGTTAGAGTTAGAGGAATCCTTGGGAAAGAAGATATTAACCTTGAAGTTAAGGATAAGTTGAATTCAAAGCTGTTGCTACATATTATCCCAAAGACACTGCTGAGTTCTGGAGGGTTCATTTGATGTGAAGAACATTTCAGCTCCTGTTTTATCCCCCCAGGAATGCCCTTTGGGGCAAGCAGTGGGTATTTTCAAAAGCTTAATTTTCTTCCCTAAATTTAAAATCACATTAATGTGTTTAATTCAGATTTACAAAACAGCAGGTCACACAGATCCAATCTTACAGATTTATCAACAATTTTGGACTGGAAATTATGGGGTTCTAGATAACCCTTAATTTTGTTTAGCAGCAATGACTTCAGCATAGCTTCTTCCCAGCTCAGAACCACTATGGAGATGTAATTCCATTTGCTCTGCTGCTAAGGTGAGCTCACGAAGGTCCAGCTGTTTCCATGCACCCCTTTATTTTTGGAGATGGAAGGGAAGGCTTTGTCTGACTAGGATTTTTTAAACCCTGGTCATCTCCCTTTGTGGTTTTCAGTGTGGCTCAGAACCAGGTGTATCAGCACAGCCACAGGGATGGCAAAACACTGCCCAGGAACGGGCTCTGTGTGGAGAGCTGGGGGCCTGGAAGCACCAATGCCAACCTTCAGCCTCGTTGTGTGACACAGGGAGGGGATGAGCCACATGGGCTCATGTGACTGTGGCACCCAGACACGGCTCGATGGCCCTTGTTTTCTTAAAAAGAGCTTCCTCAGAGATTCAAGCGGTTCCTCAGGTGCTGGTTACCTGTGTCCAGGTAGAAGGCTGGTGAAAAGGTCTTTTCTGCCATCCCTTTAGAGAGTCAGTCCCTCATGTCCGGGAGCTCACCGACCTGTCACCCCACTCGCCCAAATGGCCACCAAGGGCCAGAGTGTGAACCCAGCTGGGAAAACCAAACAGGAACCAGCCAGGGCAGGGAGGCACAAATCCAGAGAACTCCTGTCTTCGAGTGTCTAAATCACAATGATGTCAATGCAAGAAAATATCTCAAAACAGATACAGTTTGATTAAAATTATAGACTCCAGGTAGAAAATATCTGAGCAGAAGAGGGAAATGTGGACCGAGGAGAACAAGAGAAAGTGTGTGGCATTAATTACAGTCAATTTCCATCTTTGCTCTGAGGAAGGGTTACACAGAATTCCAGCAGCCTCAGCAAGTATAGATGGAGGCACAAGGACTTTCATGTCTCTTTGGACTTGTCCACAGAGCTGGAACCATCCAAAGCGGATCATTCTTTTTCATCTGCATTTTGTTATTTTCACTTTATGGTCACATGCAGTTATTTCTGTAATTAATATGGATATGTGTGGTAATATTTCATGTATCTTATGTTTATTTATATCTATTTAATTGGTTTCCCCCAGGCACAGTTGTGGCACATCTGAGGTGAGAGTAAAGATGTTTTACTTGGTGCTTGCCATCAGCAGATAAAGTTTCTTGCTACTGTCCATATCAGACAACACGGAACCACAGAGACACGGAAGGGTTCATTTTAGTCTGTGCTTGCACTGAGCAGAAACTCGAATGGAGAAGTCCTTGAGCAACTCCATCTATTTGTAATTGCCTTGAGCAGGGGCCTGGCCCAGATGATCCCCAGAGGGCCCTTCCAGCCTAAATTATTCTATGATTCCTTGGCTGTATTTTCTGCCTTTACACCACACGTTCCCGTAGCAAATCAAACCAGTCTGAAATGCCTCTGTGAGAGCAGGTGCTCAGGTGACGTTACTTAACACACACCTACGGCGGATGGATCGCTGTGAAGCTGGGGGTGGGTGTGTGCACATGTACAGACCTCAGTGCCTACATTACTTGGATGAAACACTAAACCCAGTATGAATAATATGATTAGTTTTCTCTCCAAATTTATCAAATTTATAATAAGGGCATGGAAACTTGAAAAAACCCAAATCATTCCTAGCACAGCGATTTTTTATAAAGCAGGTATTTAATTTGTGTTCAGAGGTCATCACACTTCAAAAATGTTTTCATCTAAACACTTCGTTTTCAGCCTGTTCTAAGCCTGAGAATTCAGACCAAGCTGGTAACTCCAAGAACGTATGGATACTTTTGAAAGTGGAAACTATTTTCGTGCTTATAAGTAATTCTGTGGGAGTGAATGTATTTGCAGCTTCCAGGCCAGGCAGGATGACCTTTCCAGAACTTGTAAAATCAAATCAAATAAAAATAGATTCAGACTTTCTTAAAATGAAACTGCTTGAAAAAGTAGCCCACGAACTGAAGCGCTGGAAGAAAACAGAACGTGCACTCACAAATATACTTAAAAATGAAATTTTAAACTCACAATGGCAGTATTTGTGTCTCTGCCCCTCTGTGTCTCTTCACTCCCTGCCATTTCTATCTCATTCTTATCAGAGCTCTGTCAGCCTCTAAAGTGACATTTTCCCATCCTGATCATTCCCAGGATAGAGGAGACGGAATTTTTTTCCCTTGGCTGATGCAAACAGCAGATCATCCTACAGAGAAACGTCAAGGACAGTTCGGAGTCCTAATCCCTGACCCGCCTGCCCTTTCCTAACTCGCTATTGACATTGAACTTAGAAAGCTGCAATGCTGAGATGAGATAATGAATTCTGTTTGCTCGGAATGTGCAAAAGGAAGAGGGGAGATAGGGAGGAGGAAGGGCTCTGGCTGTAAGGGCTCTGTTACTGTGCCAGTCCAACTCATGGCTGAAACTGGGTTAAGGAAAATATCTGGAGAAATAACAACTCTTTTCCCCTCATTCATTTTATTGCTTCACAGGCACATCCAGGGAAGACGGGAATTACTCATCAACCAAGACTCCAAAGTCTTCTCTGTTTCTTTCTAGGATCAAGTTCTGTGTGCTGCAGCTCTGAATTATGTCCTTTTACTTTTAAACAATTACTTGTTGGTTTGGGAATATTTAGGAGACACTACTTATTGCACTTATAATTCCTAGAGTAGCTCATCTCCACAGATGCTGCTGCCCCAGTATCACTCACTCCCACCTCCATTAGAGTCTAAAGTGGAAAGCAATTAAGTTTTGCCATCATGAACCCAGCAACACTCAACTTTGAATGCTGCCATCCACAGTTTTAGCACGTTGAGTCAGAAAACCTGTAAATCCTAATGTAAGTCAAAAGATTTATAATTTTTAAATAGCATTTGCTGCTTGTTCTTATACTGTATATTGATATTTTTACTGAGTTTTCAATTAAGGACTCATTAATCACACCCTGAGGATAATGAGTCCAACTTCTGGAAGCTTAGTTGGTTTGCTATTTTGTATTTTTAGCACTAAATATTCACCTTTAATAATGCAGTTATCCTGAGATGCTGAGAGAAAACAACACAATTACTGCTACTGAAATATGAAAAATAGGTATTTCTAAATCAATGTTAAAATTTTGAGAATGCCGTGAAGACATAGCTCGTCCTGAGAAAAATAATACCTGTTCTGGAATGACTCATTAAGAAGAGCTAACAGTGGCACCAAATGATGTTGCCTTGTGTGAATTTGTTTACTTCCAAAGCACACAGGATACGGAGTAGAAAAAAACACACTAAAGTGACTAGTTCTTCCTGCATATTTAAGCACTTTTGATCAGTAGATATTACTGGCATGGAAAGAGAAATCAGAAAAAAAAAATGAGAGTTGGAGAAACCAAATTACTTTTGGCTATACTTGCAGGACTAGTTCACCAGTTTTTAAAAGTTAATACCACTATTAACTGACAATTTTTAGCTACTTCTACTAATTCCTGCCATAGGAAGCCAGATATTGTCTCACTTTTTCTGAGCCATAATACAGAGTCAGCAACTGGGTATGACATGGCAGCTCTTACAAAGTCAGCAGGATTTGACCACAAGTTAAAATTCACCCTAAAAGTTTAAATTCTTGGGTTCTACTAATTCTGCCTGTGTAGGAATCTGGATCAGGTAAGTATTAACCTACTGTACAGAGGGACTGACAGTAGATAAAGGGTTATCTACAGGTCTACAAATGCACAAGCCATCTGAAAACTTGACACAAATTTTCAGATGCACCACTTTATCTGTTCTGCAACCAACCCTTCTCAATAAGGAAAACTCAAAGTTAGGCTGACGGGTGGTTTGAAATGGTTATTTGTCCGTTTTCCTCACTGGTGGCTTTGGCTGCCCATTCTTTGCAAAACAGAGCAAATGAAACCAAACTCCAGCTGCTGGAACAGAGCTTTTCCTCTCATCTCTTCCCAGCCACACTAATCAACATAATTCATGGTAAGAAGGGAGGAAAATGAACATCCTCGCATGGGTATTTCATCAAGATTCTGGAGAGCTTCATAAAGCAGCCTCTTTTAGAAACCATAAAATGAAACAAGACATATTTCTGGGGTTGTCAGCAGGTAGATCCACTGGTTTTGTGGTAAGTAATCTCTTTGGGAGGAAGTCTTTGCTCTGATGTCTGCGTTGGATGTTCTGTGGCTCCCCGCAGCCGCCCCAGCGCAGGTCTGTTCACTGGAAGAGGAGGCGGTGATGATATTGCTTCTAACAACCAGACTGAAGTATAGCCCCAGGCCATCTTCCAAAGCCCCCTCCAAACAGCCTCTAATTAATTTTAATCCTGCCACTCCAATGAGTCCCAAGAGTGCAGCAACCAAAACAAAAAAAACCTTCATCAAGTCATTCAGAGGAGCTCTGACGGCATCGCGTCACAATTTTAGGGCTCCAAGCAGAAAGTGCTATAGAAAGCTTTTAAATGCTGCTTTCCTCCGTTTTCTTTATTTTCTGTCCTCAAAACCAAAAAGAACCTATTTCTGACGAAAATGTAGTTCCCATCCCTCTCCAGGCCCCTCCAGTTCACTCTACGAGGTGGGTGGCAGCGCTCAGGGAGACCCACCACCGTCATCGGCGGAGTGGCTCTCCCCAGCCTGGGCTAAGCATGGCACAGCCGTCCCCTCGGCTGCTCCTGCAGCCTGGGACCTCCATAGAAAGCCTGTCTGCAGATGTGGGAACCAGCCCAATATGCCCAACAGCATCCTGACAATGGACACCCAACATTGGAACTGCTGCCTCCAGAGCTGCCTCCAGAGCTTCAACACCCACGAACCAGCCACCTGGAGCAGGAGTTGCTCCCTAAGCTGCTCATTTTGCCATATCCTTTGCTAGGAAAGAAGAAATGCTCACTCTGTTTTTGTCTATCTGATCTGTTGCTCACACAGCCTCTCGAATAGGAAATTTTGGGGATGCTCTCAAATTTAGCAGTAAAAGTGCTCTGCGTGGTGAGCTTCTCCACATTTACCTTTCCACCAAGTTTTATGCAATTTGATTTTACTAGCAGAAACACTCACAGAAAATAAATTTCTAAACTGCTATAGAAGATCTCCTAAACTGAATTTTAGATTTGTGTTGGGTAAGAATATCAGTAATGGAAGATGTGTATAAATAGAACAGAGGTGCTCATGGAGAGGGAAGCTCAGGAAGACAAGAATGAGCAATTACACTGGGATGTGAATCAGTCATGAAGATTTCCTTGTGAATCACCTTTGCGAAAAAATGTTGTTTATCCTGTTGGTTTCTTCCATTTTAAATGTGCATGGAAGGAATTAAGTTTTAAGGGTTTCCTGGGAAAAGGACTTTGGAGATGTTGTGTGAGGAGACAGAGACACTTAAAACAGGCTGTTAATGACAGATCAGAGAAAGGCACATGAAAAGGACTGGATTAGAAATGCAGAGACCCCCTCCCCCATTATACAGGTTATGAATTGGGGGCCACCACTATTTTTTCCCCACATTTCCACAGTTCTGATACATTATATAGAACACACATACATATTTTCCCTTCGTTGCTCAATGCATGGCTCCCTTTATTTACTTTATACAATTCAAATGCTGCTCTGACGTCCAAGTTATTAAATTCCTTGTAAGCTTTTCCTCAAATCCCTTGTGATCCAAGGTGCTATTATTACCTCTATTGCACTGACTGCGGAGCTGAGATCTATAGTGATTAAAGGAAATGTATCTTCTAACTGCGGATGCCTAATTAAGAGAGGTCTACAAACTGTTTTCTCAGATCACTCCTTATGTGTCCAAAATGGTCTTCAGCAGCAGTTGAGTACAAATTCAGAGCCCTGCATCCCAAATGAACCATGAAGAAATTGAAGAATACCCAATTAGTAACAGTCTGTGAAAAGTTAGGTTGAAGTGAATTAACCAGCATCACAAAGGAGAAAAGGTAGTAAAGGAAGGGAAAACAATCAGTTTTCCAAGGCAGCATTCAACCATCTTAACCATCAAATAATCCTTTCTTCTCCTTTTCTTAGGCTGATTTGCTACTTCCAACTTCTGGAGCAGACAAAAGAGGGGTCCTGCAGCCAGCAGCGTCCTCCACCTCAACCCCTGCTCCTTCCTGCTCCTTCCTCCTCCTCCCTCGTGCTGGCCCCAGCAGGGGTCACTCAGAGCCCAGGAACCACAGGCTGCCCAACGCCGGCTCAGATGGGCAACCTATGGATCATGCTGACACCATCATGGTGTGTCACCACGCAGTGCCAACATGATTTGCCATTTTTATTGTCCCTGTATTTCCAATATCACCATTGTGTCCAGTGAACGCTGTGCCATGAACCTGGCTGTGGATCAGCACCAGCTACCTCCTCCTACATCAGATGGTCTGAGTCTCCTCCTGCTCCCATCAGCCTCCAATCCTGGAGAAAGGTGGTGCTGCCACATCATCTGGCTCTTTCAGTGCAGAGTCAGATATGGATGATCTTGTCTTGCCCCCTCCTCTCTGCTGGTGATGATTCTCTCCCTCCCCGGCAAAGTGCCAGAGGACAGACCCTATGTGCTGTCATGGAGTCCATGTTATATGGACAATGGAAGCTCCTCCTTTCCACAGGGAAGGGACAAGAAGTGCCAAAACCAATGTTATTCTGTAGCTTCTACCATAGAGCCCAAGAGGAACCACCAAACACAGAGAAATTCTCAAGAGCATCATATCCCTAACACAAGCACCTCAGTGAGATACAGCAACAGCTCTGACTGAAACTTAGGAACAACCTCAACATCTGGCTGAAGTGTGCCTACCATGCATGAAGTCTCCTGGACACCTGCTTGATCTAACCCCACCTTCCTGCACATCTGAGAAGTGCAGGATTTGGAACTTTCTTTAAAGCTTACAATATAGGCAAACAACAGATAAATCCCTGATGCAAAATCCACCGTCTGCAAAATTTTTGTGTTTGAAATCTGGGCTGGAGATTTCTGAGGAAAAGTTGGTAGAATTCCTTAATATAAACAAACCAGTGTATCCCTAACTCAGTTTTTCTTTAAAGGATTCAACAATTTCATTGGTTGGAGAAAAAAGACAGCCTATAGAAGAAATGGAGAATTTCCAGTCAAAGTGGGTTATGCCAGACAAAGGCAGAAGCAGCTGCAAACAGCATTTCGGAATGGGAAGTGTAACTACCAGGCATTTCTTCTGTGGAACACCAGCACAGAATGTCTCAGGATGTGCTGTGTACTCCCCAGGACAGGAGTACTGGTCAGACTTTACTGGAGTTTGCAGTGGCAGCAGATGACTTCTCAGGGTGATGGGAAAAGGCAGGGAAGCTCTGCATCCCGACTGGAGTCCCCAGCACAGAGAGTCTCCTGGAAACACAGGGTGTCTGCACCACACGCTGTGTCTGACAGCGCAGGAAGGCCAAAGAGCTGCACCGTGTCACTGGTTTGTAAATGTTTCCCCCCAGTTTTTGTCATTAATGCACTATGGAACATTCTAGATTTACACCAATAGGATGCTCCCATGTAAAGAAATGACTTCTGCTTCCAAGGTGTACCTATTCTGCTCCATTGAATTCCTTGAGATATTCTCAGTATTTACGTGCTCCTTCCTTACAAACAGTCCTGCAGTATCTCCAACACTCCAAAGTGTCCGTGCCAAATACAGTGATTCATTGCACTGCATTAATAATGGGCAAGAAAAGAGGCTTTTGAGTTCTGTAACCCATAACAACTTTGAAAAGAACAAAGGGCCCTCTCCAAAGTCACTGAAGTTAATGGGCTCTTTTCACTCAAGCCCTACCTGGTTTTCCTGAATGCCTGAACACGAGCTCCTGCCATCTCCCTCCAGACACTCTTGCTGGGGCAATAGCAGCTGTTCATTACCCGCTGCCCCATAATGAAACAAAAATCAGGGAAGAGTAAAGAAAGGCACCGATGGTCTATGGAGGTGACTGGAACCAATGACATGGAGCCAGCATCTCCCGATGTCCCTGCTCCCAGTGCAGCCAGCAGCATGCCCAGGCTCCCCGCAGGATGTTCCAATCCTGTGCCTGCTTACCCAGCGAGCATTAATCCTTATCAAAGAGATCATTTGTGCACAGTAAGGAAACCATTTTCTCTCCTCCTTTCCCAAGGACCACATTTCTCTGGCTGCCTCTGGCAGAGTCTCCCCCAGAAGCTGACACAGAACCCACCTTTCCAGGCAGCATGCAGAAAGCACAGGCAAAAGGATCCAGAGAAAATCTGTGCAGGACCATTATCCAACCTGGCTTTTTGGTCTCCTGGGATCAAAGAGCAGCTCAGTGTCTTTTAAAACCGATTCCTTTCACAGATCTACAGAGAGGATAATAGGCTGATTAGCCAGAAAGCCTGAAGTGGGAGGAGTCTCTCTTCACAAAAAATGCTGGTTTATCTTTCACAAGACACATTTGATTTAGTGGTATTTCAGTAATTCATTTTGTTTAAATACATTTTAACTATCTTACATATCCATGTGGAAAAAACTCATCAACTCTAAGAATTCATTTGAGAGAAGCTCAGAGTTTATGGATTTAAGTGAAAGACTCTCATGGCAACACCCGGCTTGGGAAAATTTGTTTCAGTTCAATATTTTTCTTCTCCTTTCGGAGCCAATGCCTCTTTTTGAACCTGATATTCTAAGGACTTCATCAGGAAGAGAGATTGCTTGCCTGGTCATTCCCACCTCACACCCAGTTTGGCCAATTTAAGCTAAAATGAAAGAAGAGGAGAAGTCTCAAAGACATTCTGTGAGACTACAGATGTTGAGGACTGGGTTGCTGCCTGGAGGAAGCAGTGTTCCTGTTGAGGAAGGGGTTGCTGCCTGGAGGAAGCAGCATTCCCAGGGAGAGGAGCCCACCTGCAGCACAGCCCATGTGGCCAGCATGGCTCTTGGCTGCTTTAGTCCCAACATGACAGAGAAATGGAAAGAGCTGTAGGTGTTGCCATGGGATGAAGAGAGTAAGGTGAGAGCATGGTCTTCATGGAAAACTAAGTCTTACGGATTCACCTACAGAGAAATTAATTTTACTGTACTGTATTTCAGAAATGTGCAGTCTCAGGCTAAGAAGGACAATTCAAGGACGACATAAACCCATGACCAGTTCCCTTCAGAGCACTGGGAAAGGCATCAGGGAGTGCTGCCTTTCCAGGGCAAATGTTCTGCTGGTGTTTCCCAGCTTGCCCATACGAGATAACTCGGGATGGGTAGATGTGAGGATTACTGGGAATTAGAAAGAGGCTTAAACGACACTTGATGTGAGCTGACATTAGCCCACAGCATGCAGAGGCAGAGGAGCCACTCCCAGCTTGATCAGAAGGGTGAGTGCCTGCCCAGATCCCCGCCAACGCGGGGAGGAGGATGCAGGATCCAGGAGGAAGCGTACCCGCACCTCCGCACTGCTCTTTTGTATTTCAATTTTCTTTGGCCAGTGGGGATGATTTTATAGCATCACAGCAGAACATTATCTTTTATACTTTGACAAAATGAAACCGAGTCCTTGGGATTTTTTCACCCATTGCTCTCTTGGCTACTTCACTGCAGTACTATTTCATTACTTATTGATTTTTCAACGTGCTGTCTGCATCGCTGTAATTTACACAAGTTCTGATAGCCCTCAGCGATTCTTAACACCTCAGGGTGAGATCATGGAGTTCACTTGAGATACCAAAGGCAGGCAACAAGTTCTTCAGAAAGACGACAAATTGACAAACTTGATAGTCAAGGAGGAAATTTGAGCAGCTGCAGGTGTATCATACCCTAAATTATCAAGATGTTTTTCTTAGCCAAATTGAATTAGAGCAAATTTGTACCCCCAAAATTAGTAATAGTCAATAAGGGACTGCAAAGTGTACGGCCAAACCCCAAGAAATTAATAATGCATGTCCCTCACATGGCAGCTATTTCTGCTGTAGCTGAAGATAACCACCGGTCTCAGATAGGCGGGTGAGAGAGAACGCAACCTCATCGTGAGCAAGGACAGGGAACTACAAAGAGCTTCTCTTCCATTGAGGCAAGTAGCTGCTTCTTTTTCAAGGCCTTTTCCATATTTCTGCCATTCTGAGCAGCTCAGAGCCGTCACCTGCGGCAGGGCTGTGCTCACCTTGACCAGACAAGCCCGATGTCCCTGAGACAACATGATGCTCTAAGGTCCCATCTGTGTTCTGCTCCTCAGAGCTCCCACACTGGGATGTTTCTGCAGGAAATCAGTCAGTGCGTAGTGAAATGAGTGCTAATCCTATCAGAGGGTCTGATCCTGCTGGTATCACACACACTGACAGCACTTCCAATCACTTCAGGAAATCTGAGTCCATATGGACTGGCCTTTCCTTCCTTCCAAGTAAACTACAAAATCACAGAATCACAGAATATCCTGAGTTGGAAGGGACCCACAAGGTTCCTCAAAATCCAACCTCTGGCCCTGCACAGGACAGCTCCAAGAATCCCACCGCGTGCCTGAGCACGTTATCCACGTGCAAAATGCCTATTCCTCTGTGGCTGGAATAACATTACTATGAACAATCTTGACATTTTAGCCTGGCTTCCCTCTCATTGAACTATAATTCAGGAAAAAAACGATTGATACAGAAGTCTGAGATGACTTTTGGGCAAGGACTAGAGGCCTTATGAACCCTGTGTTAGCCTGAGGCACCTGCATGTGTGGGAAGCCTTTGCCCTGCAGGAAAACAGGAGCCTGAGTGGACAGGACTCAACAGTGAGCAGCTACAACCCATTCTCCAGAAACATCAAAATCCCAGGTGAGTCTCATTACAAGCAAAAACATATGTAAGACTTAGAGAATTCATCTAATGAAGGATCTTGTTAGAACCTTTATGGGTGGATACTTAGGATATTTTATCACCTGCTGTACTGCAAAGAACAGATAAAAGTAATACAAAGGAAAATGTGTAAGGAGCTTCAGTGGGGTTAACTGATGACCTGGAAGTGTAAATCGTTCTCCTAGTACCATGTTTACCTACAGAAATGCTTGGTGGTGGGCAATAGTAGAATCTAAAACTCTGAAGACAATTTCTCTCCAAAGAGAGCTGATTAAAGGGGCATTTTTTCCTCTGGAAAGTATCTCCAAGAAGATACAGGTACCTGTAAGATTCAGGTATTTTATTCTGGTTTGTGTCTGATTTGTGTCCACTCCCCCTCCAAAAAAAGCTTGGGGTTTTTTTTCTCCTATTTTTTTTATTTTGATTAATTCTTATATATATAATATATATATAAATCTTAAATGTCAACTATTTGCTTCTTTAGCAATAGAAAGAGATCTCAGCAGCTCCCTATGTTCCTGCAGAGGAGACAAGGGGAGGAGGGGTGACTGGAGACTGGTGACCTGGAGACTGTTTCTGCAGCTCCAACGTGCTCCTTGCACACTCCATACACACATCTTTAACTGAGGGTCACAGTATGATCACAATAAAAAGCAACCTGATTGCAGGGTGACTAAACAGAGACGGCTTTTCCTCCTTTTTTATTTGGTGGGGGGGAAATCTTACCATTAAATTAAAGATGGAAAAACCTTTTCTAAGTAAAGCCAAAGTTGAGGACCTAAACACAAGATTTAGAGTCTCTGGAACCAGAAGGGTCTCCAGTTCCTCCAGTGGCCAGACTAGCTTTGCTTTGCATGTGCATGTCTGGGTTTAGTTTTTATTGGTTTGAATCAAACTAGTACCTTAAACTATTGCTTTTAAAAACTGTCAAGTATTTACATAATCCTTTATCTGCTAATGAGGCCAAGTTAATGACACTAATATTTACTGACCCACAACAATATGTTTTATTCTGTAACTGTAAAGGAAAACAGGAATGACCTTAAAAGAACCTGAACTGCATCACCTCCTGACTTTGCTTTTTATAATCCCCACAAACTACATAACAGGCCTTTTTCCATCCCACAGCCTGCACTTGTGTGCACATGGTGCACACTCACCCTCTGTGCAGGTACACCCACCCTCTATGCACACCCATCCTCTGTGCACACATGGCCTTGGTGCAGGTACACCCACTCACCCTTATTTACAGTCCTGACTGCATGAAACTGTTCATCAATGCTGTGTGAATAATGCCGGGAAAAGACACTCTTCAACAAAATCGATACTCTGAAAGTGCTGGTTTAGGGTTGCAGTAGTTTTTGGTTGTGTTTCTGAGTTATTCCTATTGACCTGAGTTCAAAAACAAGGTATTGATTTATAAAGTACCTTCAGTAAATACATGTGCATTCCCTGCTCCCCCCAATAACCTGGAGCACCTGGAGCAGCATGCCAGCACAGCTGGGGGACCCACGTGGTGGGTCAGGGGGCTTCCAAAAGCTGCCAGACTTTTCTGACAGAAAGGGCAATGGAGGAAACGTTCTAAAAGCTCTGTGAGTGCCTGGGCTGGGAGCCGGAACTAAGGTGAGGGAGGAATCAGGAGGGGGAGGACTCTTAAAGGAAGTCCTGGGAATAATGAGGTTTGTTGTGTGTTTGCAAGTGGCACACAGGAGAAATTCAGCTTTTGTTACCTGATGGTGCCTAGAGATCTGTCTCCACTTGGGAACGATTGGGATGTATCATTAACTTTCAAAGTAAATGCATCCTTCTCTGCCTGAAGGATAAAGTCCACACTGATTTGTTCATAAGGGTTTTAATTAAAAAACCCAAACCACCCAGAAGGTTTTAGAACAGTGCTGCTACATCTGAATTGGCAACAGCCCATAGGGCTGAGCGAGCAGTACCTGCAGCCTGAGCTCACTGAGCAGAGCCAGTGCTGGGCCCATCCTGATCCATCCATGGGGGTCACATCCAGGGACTGCTGCTGCAGCACAGCACCTCAGTACGAGACCCCTGCACCCAGGGACCACCATTAAAATCTGCTACAGCTGCTCTCTCTCTGATTTGGGATGGTCACCACAAGTATGTCTGCCACCAACACATATTTTATCAGAAACCAAGCTTTGGAGAGAAAAATATCCCATATTTTCCCTTGAACTTACAATTAAACCAGTCTTATGGGAAATAAGACAAACAGAAATGCTAGTAAAAATCCCTGAAATACGTAAAACATATAGATGCAAGGTGCCAGTGCCTATCTTGCTAGTTCCTGCTTTAAGTTTCTCATGATATTTACTGTTCACAGAGTCGAAATACAAATCTGGGTCACTCACTATGAGAATCTAACTATCCTGTAGTTACAGATTTCTGTTACACGTGTACTTGTGTGATGAAATCTCTTGGTCCTCAGTCTGGGCACTGTCTCACTCAAGCATCCCTGGGGACAGCCAGCACCAGACTGCAGGGAAAACAGCCCCAAACTGGCAAACCTGAGTGGAGACTGAAAGGACAGAGATTTTTAGGCTGTATCCAAAGCATATGTTCGGATTGAAAGGGAAATATTTCTGCTGTCACTGTTTTCCAAATGAAGCATTTATCCTGAGAGGGTCTTTTCTTCTAACAATGAGACCAAAAATACGGTGGGATGCCCCACAAGGCTGAGTTTCCATTGCCAGTGAACTGACCATGGGACAACCAGAAACAAGATGGTCAGTAAAATAAGAGAACTGAATTATCAGTGAAGCTCTGTAAGCTCTTCCATCGTATCTTTCATCTTATTTCCCACTGCAGACCTGGATGAATTGGACGGTTCAATGAGGGCAGCAGTCAGGGCACAGCCCAACGCTCCACCCCGGTGCTCCTGCCTGGTGTGACTTCAAAATCAAGTGGTTTAGAAAATACAAAAAGGCACCTGAATTTTCATGCATTCAGAAAGATTATAACACTTTTACTGCCATGGAATGAAACTGGCAACAAGCAATGGCCTTTCCTTCCCAGCCCTCCCCTGTCGGCGGCGTGACACGTACCCGCTCCCAGCACAGAGCCCTGAGCTGGGGCTGGTGATCCACTGGAGATCTTCCAGTGCAGCATTTTCTCATGAGATTTGTCAGCCACCAAATGCTTCATGGGAATGTCTTGGTTTAAGCCCATCCTGTGAGCAGTCCCGGAAGGTTTTTGACAGACACCTGCCCACCCTCTCCACCCTTGTCCAGCCCTGCAGTGTCTTGGCAGTTCCCACCCGAAATCGTCGTCCTACACCCTCTAGGAAAATGCACATCTCAGGTATCGACACTGTTTGAGAGAGTCCATCAATTTAGCTCATTATGAAGGGAAAGACAAATGCATCCAAAATTAATGAAATTTTCCAGACAATAAAATTTTTAGAAGTACTGCATGTTCATTTTAATAGTTTATGAATCTGAAGTGGCTGATCTCTCCCTATTTTTACTATCATAAACCATTCAGACAACAACTGCTACACATATTTCCATAACACTGTTCTAACTTTAGCTCATTTCACAGTTTTATTTCATACTCCTCAACGGCTGTATTTCAAAATTTACAGTCTTGCTACAAAGGTCACATACGACCACATCTGAGCCCTCTAAAATCTGTGATTCCGAAATGCTAAGCTGATGTTGGTTTAATTGATTCTGTGGAAGCAGCGATGCCTGTAACTCCTGAGAATTAGGCCTTCCACAAACTGGCAAACTTTCAGTGGGTAAAATAAATATCCTCATATCCCTGTGATAGATGGTATATGCACAGCACGCAGTTGTATCAACACACCTCTCTAATGATGCACTTTAGTTTAAATACTGTGTCCAAAAGAGTCAAAGGATCACAGTTTGTGGAGGACAAGCCCCAAACAAACAGTGGTAACATGTCCCAGCCGTTCCCCTTCTTGGGTGCAGCTGCACCAAAGCCCAAAGATTCCAACGGCCTGGAGGGTTCCAGGAGCCCAGGGTGACCTCACTGCAATGACAAACACCCAAATGACCCCATCTACCAGCACAGGCTCCCTGGGGCTCCCCCAGCCTCCCCCATCCCAGGCCATGCACTGCATGCCCTGACACAATCCCACGGAGTGTCAGACACACCTGCTTTGGGATCTCTGAGCCTGGCCTGCACACTTCCCAGGACACATGTAATAAAACTAATTTATTGCCCTTTTTCCCCAACAGGATTATAGAAACATAAACAAAGAAATGTTGAGTTCTTCAAGGAAAAGCCCCTTGAACTCACGGATGCGACTGGGAGATTTAAGACTCCTCTTCCCAGACTAAGGCTCAGAGGAAAACTTTCCTCATCCTATTTCTGCAGAGGTCTGGAGAAGGTACAGCAGTTCAAGTTTGAGGATTGTTTCACTTTGAGAGAGCAAAGCTTTAGCTGCAGGACTAGGGTGTCGACATCCTCCACGCGAGGAGGCAGCTTGGGGGCTGTCCAGGAGCACGGACTCGGAAAGCTCAGACCACGCTGCAGATGAAGGATATGAAACTAATTACAGGAACCTCATAAAGTGTTACAGAGCAGATCAGCAGCCCCGGCTGATGACAGCACGTACATGACGGGAGGAACACCAACAGCTTGTCAGAACCTTCTGCACGCCCCCACCTCCCTCCTGGCCCCATTCCCTGTGCTTGCTCTGCAGGACAGGATCCTGCTCCCCAGCTCCAGCCAGGCAGATGCAAACCCGAATCCCACAGCTGCACTGCAGGCAAGCCCTAAACTGAACCAGATGGGCAGGGCCCAGCGCCCACCAGCCATGGCACATGCAGCAGAGCCGGGGAATGGGACTGGGATGCTCCCAGTATGCTCCTGCACGCTCCTTCCCTGCTCTCTGGGCCCGGAGCTGCTGGTGGAAGGATGGAAATAAAGTGCCCAGAGTGCTGCTTTCCCAGTAGCTTTTCTCCGAATTTTGCTGATAATAACATTATGGTTTTCCCTGCACTGGCAGTTGGATGAGAGGAGCCTGCAGCCTTCGGAGGATCGATCCGATCGATTCCAGAGGCTCCATGTCATTTCCAGGGGATTTGCTAAAGAAGCTACTTATGTCCCTTTTTCATTTTCACCAACTCATTACCAGCTGCTGCTGCTCCCTGCACTTCAGCAGCACCTGCAGGAATGAATCCTGCTGCTCCCAGCCCCAGATCCAGATGCAGAGCCCTCTCCCACGACTGAACGCCGTGGATCGGAGCCCAAGGCTGAAGGCGGGCGACGCCAGCGCGCGAGGGTCGCTCCCCACCTCTCCCTCTGCGCAGGCATGCACACACACTCTCCTTTCTTTTTCCTTTTTTTAAAGGGCACCCCAGCAGCAGACTAAGCAACTGATCCCCTGGCTTAACTTTTAAATTAAGACCATTGTAAATTTGGGAACTTGAGAAGAGATGGAGAGGACACCCATAATCCTTTGCAAATGTCAAGTGGCTCTCGATATTGGTTACTTTTCAAAGGTAGCTAGGCTACAGCGTGCACAGTAATGAAAAAGCCCTGCCAGGCCCACTCCATAGGGCTTCAGTCAATATACATAATATTATTGGGCTTTGAAAGGATTAAAGATTGTTTCTTTTGCTTCCTTGTAATATGGTGATCTATTGCGCTTAAAACTCCGAGCGCGCCTTCTCCCGCAGGGGAGATGCTGGAGGCCCTGGGACGCTCCAGCGCTGGGCCTGCGCCTGTCCTGGCAGCACCGGCACCCTCGGCACGAGTCCCCACAGACTCACCCAGTCCAATCAGTCATTCCTGCTGATACAGGCATCCCACCACTCTCCCATGGGGAAGAGGAATCAAGAATTTTTAAAAAATAAAAGTTAAATGACACTGAAAGTCTTCAGCTACTAACAGGCCAGAGAGTACACTTGAAACTGTTTAAATATATGGAAAAATACTGTTTTTTGCTACATCCTACTCAGAAAAGACTGCAAGAACTTGATTCCTCACAAACACCCATTTAAGTACAAGAAATGTGAATAATTAGCACTGATTTGAAGCTCCCAGGACTTCTTCGAGCTGTCACGGCAGCTCTGGCTGAGGAGGTGGTGCAAGATGAGGTCCCAAAACAATGTGACTGCTGATGTTGGGTCCCCATGTTGAGTCTGGGTTTTCTGGAAACATGTGCAAAAGGCACGTGCAAACCCTGATTTGAGGGGTCTCAGACGGAGCACGTTGCAGCTGAATTACTGACAAAAATATTTTTTTATCTTTTCACATCTGTATTTTCTTGTCCTGATGCTTAATTAGTATTATTTCACTCAATATGGGGAATTTTTCTTCTCACCAACCTTCTATATACGATTACAGCAGGATCACCTCTGACTCTCCTTTTACAAAGCCAAATGTGCATTGTTGGCAAGGCTCTGCTCTCGGTTATACTCGAGAAAAGCAGCACTTGAGATTCCCGAGTAGGAGAGAGGATTTGGCATCCTGGACACCAGCAGAGCCCAGCAGCCCCTGTGCTCCCTCTGCTCTTGAGTGAAGCTCCTGTGACTTAATGGCAAAGATGAGGGTGAACAACACCTGAGCCAGTACATTGATCCCTTCCCACTGGATCTTTACTGAAGTAATTAATTCTGAAAAAAAGTAGTTTAAAAAAGTAGTTTTTCCATGATATTTGTGATGTTCAACAAGTGAGATGGAGACCAGAACCTGCAAAATTCCTCTTTCAGCGGAAGATGGGAAACAGGGGAAGAGGAATCAAAGGAAATGTTACAAGGTTTTTAAAAGTATCTCAAAAACCTCAGTCGCGGGAAGATTTTAAACTGAAACCCTAAGGGAAGTGCTGCTGCAGGTTTCAAGCCATTAATCCTGACCAAGGCTTCTCTGCAAGGGATGATCCAGTGTTCACTGAAATCAGGAGAAACGGTGTTGCTCCAGCAGCAAATAAAGCCTTTGATTTCAGATTGATTTCAAAAAGAAAAATGTTCCATATTAAACCAGCAATAAATATCAGGGAGCATCTACAGACTGGACTACATGTTAGTTCAGTTGCTGAAAATAGTTTTCCTGAGGTCAGGTGGGATAACCAGAAGAGTGACTCCCACCCGAGTCGAGCTGGGCCAGCTCCCACACAGCCAGTCCAGTTGGTTTGGCAGGTTTTGGATGAGTCCTGAGTTGGCTGCCACTGGCCACTTGTTCACAGAGATGAAATGACTGTCAAGCCCATCTGAAGAAGGATTTTGGTAATTCTGTGTGTCACCAGAATTAAATGCTCACAAAATGGGCAGTTTCGCTTTATTATAGTTGCAAACTGTTTTTAGAAGTTCTGTATAAAAGAATTAGTAAGATATGAGGATCCAAATGAGTTCTTAATCATTTACCTTAACTTCCCAGGGAAACACGTACCCAAAATGGAATAACCAAAAGGTTCTAGTGTCTCTGGTTTGTCTGATGCTTGTGGGGACTGTCACAAAGACAGCAATGACGGAACAGTTTAGCTGCTGATATCCTTTATGAGATGTTGAGAGATACCAGAAACTCTCTGAATATCTTGTCAGTATTTTCTAAATGTCACAAAAATCCCCCTCAGTCTTCAAAGGGTCTGTAAAACTCTGCTGCAGAGATCTGCAGGTGAGGAATCCCACGT
Source organism: Lepidothrix coronata (assembly GCF_001604755.1). Lineage (NCBI taxonomy): Eukaryota > Metazoa > Chordata > Aves > Passeriformes > Pipridae > Lepidothrix > Lepidothrix coronata. Next base: position 2,237,138 of record NW_016690234.1, on the reverse strand, counting down.
GAAATGAGGGAGAAAGAAGAAAGAGAACCAAGAGAGCAGAACAGGCCCAATCCAGAGGCTGGAAGCACGGACTTTACACCAAGATAATGGAGAAAAAGGGAATAAGGACTGAAAAGAAATCTGTGTAATGACCAGATGATCCTTGCTCAAATAAACTCTCTTTATAGGCATTGCACTGTCACTTTCATCTTCTGTGATCACAGAAATCCCACACCTGTGTGGTGCTTCTTGTCTGGCAGCGGAGAGAAACGAGACCTAACCCTGTGCTGCCTGCAGGTGTTGTACCCACCTCTACCAGCAGAAGGGTCTTCAACATGTTTTTAAAGACTGTAGCACAAATAGCCCAAATCCATTAAAGCAAGGGAATTAAAAAAAAATAAAATCAAAAGATTCCAGCTTGTCAGGGTGATAAATCAGAGGTTAAATACCCAACACTCATTCAGGTATCACTTGGGGGATTTACTTTCCTTTTCATGGTAATTTTAATTTGACTTTTCTGGCCGACAGTTGTATTTCTTGAGAAATCTATACCATTCTCCTAGCAGTTTCCTTGAAATAACCCACGGATCTTCGGCAACTAAATTCCAATTTAAAAGATTTGTCAGGAAGAAAATCCCAATCTCAATAAAAGGTAAATGCAGCCAGAGCTCTCCGAGCCAGGCTGACAGCAATAAAGGAGCAGGGAGTTTCTATTAGCTCAAATAAGTTAACAGATTCCAGGTAATCCTTCCTATTACCACTAAACACCTGCATACAGATGCCAAATTGTGAGCGAGGATGGATTTTTAATTTCTGGAAAAGTAAAATCCCAGGAACACCTTGTGCTGGGAAGGCAACAGAGGAGGAAGTGATTGTGGGGAGACCTTTGCCAAGAAGAGGTTTCCCATTGCACAAGTCCACGGGATGCTGCAGAATGGTAAAGTCATTCATCACATGTATTTAAAGTTGAATTTGCTGATATTTTATGGTATTGGATTTTATTTCTATTAACATTTTATGCTGAAATTACAGAATGATTCGTGAGTACTGAATTTTTGATTGCTTTTATACTTGCTGGGACACTATTAACGTTGATTTACGTTAATAGCACTGTAAGAAGATATTAACAATGAAATTTCCAAAAGCACTTAGCATCCCATAATTGGAGTTAAATGACAAAAAAAATGAGGGGATAATAAAGTAGAGAGAGAGACAGAATTTTTGACAATACTCCCTCTAAACTGTATTTTTCAGGAAGAATTGGAGCAGGACAATTTTATAAAAGAATAAAGTCACCCATCAGGATAGAGAACACACTGAGCCACGTGACGGCGAATGGAGCTGCAGGTCCTGCACAACCTCCCACGGTGCCAGAGCCAGGCAGGGGATCCCAAGGAACCACACAGAGTCACCCCCTCACACCAGCCATGGCTGACAGCTCCCAGTCTGGACTGAAATCTGGGAAATGGCAGTGGGAGGCTGGCACAGGAGGGACATTGAAGAGGGCAGAAATTAGCCAAGTTTCATCTTCTGAGGCTGAGAGGATGAGGTTTCCCGAGGGAAGAACACAAAGCAAATGGGACACTGGGGAAGGTGCTGCAGAATCAGCCACTCGACAGGTGCCAGAGGTGAAACGGGTCCAAACAGCCAAACCTCATTCCAGACACCCCTATGATTTCCTTTGATCACAAATCAGGCTAAATCAGATTTAATCTATTTTTTTAAAGCAGAATTTCCACAAACTCTACTTTGACATCACTTGTATACCGTTTTTAAAATTCTCTTCCCATTAAAAAAGCATCAAAGTGCTTTTTTGGTTAAAAAGTGCTGCAATACTTCACTGTTCTCATCACCCAGAGTTAAATAGCTCATTTAGTCAGTCAGGGAACACACTGGACAATGTGACAAATCATATGAAAACGTGGAACAAAAAAGTAAACTGGAAACAAAAAATCTTAAACCAGACAAGATAAAGAAACAAAACACCTTGACTGGCTCTGAGTAGCTCTGGAAAAAATGCCACAAAGGTTTGTAGGGATGTGCTTTATTGGTTTTGTTTAAATGACATTTTTGTGGGGGTAAAAACGAAGATTTGACAGAACATTTTCAGGCAGTTTTAATCAAGACAGTAACTACAAAACTATTACGCTGGAAGAAGACTGTTTTGCCATTTCACTCAGACCAGGAAGGAAGCCCATGTCAGAGTTTTGTTAAAAAGAAAACTTTTCAGTGGTATTTTATGGTCCACTAAAATATGGAAGAAAGTCCTCACAGAAGTCAAATTACAGAGTAGTGAATGAAAACAACTGGCTGTACATAGAAAAATAAACGTGTAGCAACAACAAGTCTCATCAAAGTGATGACACATCAGGAGTGGGATTCAAAAATGAGAAAAGCCAAGGAAATCTGAGACAGATTCCTCAGACAAACCCAGCTCTGTCTGAGATCCACAGACTGATCAGAGGGAACACTGGGATCTCACAGCCTGGTGACCTCATCCTCAAATTCAGACATGAAGCTGCTGTCACAGCTTTTAAAATATAAAAATATATATAAAGAAAAGCAATCTGTTCTAGTGAAAGGTGTCCCTGCCCATGGCAGGGGGATCGAACTGGATGAACTTTAAGGTCCCTTTCAACCCAAACCATTCTGGGATTCCGTGATAAATATTAATGTACAGACTTCAGCTGACCAGGCATCTGTGAGATGGTTTGTAGGTGGCTCATGACCTGTCTTTTACCACATACAACCCTTCTCGAGTCTGGAGTTGTCCAGCTGCAGTCACAGCAAAGATCAGCTGGAGAAGGAGTTCTTTTGTCTGACCACAAACAATGATTGTACTGGTCAGGAAATGCAAGATTTATTATTATACAAAAGCAAAAAGATTTCTTGTTTTGAAAGATCGGCCAATATTTCCTTTCTATGGGAGAACAACTGTTCCAAAGGCAGAGCTGTATTTTGGGCACTGCCACCTTCACCGAGTTAAAAACAAACAAACAAACCCCTACCCAATCCCTTTTATCAGCAGGAACCACATTTGCTTACAAAGAAGATCTGTCAGCAGCCCAGAGTAAATAGATCAAATGGAGCTGACATGCTACTAAATTTAATATGCATCCTCGTGTCTTTAAAATTCCCATCTACCCATGCATTTAAAAGGTAAGTTTGTGGACTTCTTAAGTAATTATATTTCAGTAACAGGCGAGAGAAATGCCTGGAAACTTAACAACAAAACCACTGACTGCTGCATAAATTAAAAACTGATTGATGGAGAGAACTTAGATGAATTGTTAAATTGGCATATGATAGGGAAAATCAACAGATCCGAGACTTGTAGGGCCCAGCTCAGCAGGCTGTGTCAGATATGTACTCAAAGGAACAGCCACGCAGACATAACGAGTGGGTAAGTGCTCACTGGGTAAGTAGTTGGTACCCAAAGGCAGTCAGGTGCTGGATGGGCATCAACACGTGGAGGAGAAACACAGAGCTGCAGAGCCAGGTAATGGCACTCAGGTGTAGGAGGACACAACTGTCCTGCAGCCTGTCACTCTCCTGGATATTCTCCCACAACCTGTTTCCAACCTGTTCCTGCACCGCTGTAGAAAATCCCACCTCCACGGGGCTGACATGGCAGCCAGAGGGGTCTGAGGCTGAGTCCTGCTCGAGGAGAGCAGGGCTGACACCAGGGCACCAGAAAACAGGTATTTCTGGAGCAGAGATATCAGAAAGAGGTGGATTGTACACAGAGGAGAGAGGAGGTGGCCGTGCCTCTGACAGCAACACTGATCTCTGCGCCGCCGAATCCTCCCGAGGGCCCAGCGCCACGCTCGCCTCTCCAAGTTGCGCCGCTGGCCAGCGCCTGCAACATCTCAAGTGGGAAAATGTAATTTTATTAAGGCTCTTGGAGCTTCCCTCTCAGCATCTGCACTGCAGCAGAGCATACAAAGGGAGGTTATGAAGAATTTCTCATTATGGCCACGGGCGCAGATTCATAACGTCCCCTGGCCAACCTCAGTTAATAAAGCTCATGCTTGGCCCACCTGCCCCCGGCCCCTCACCCACAGGTGCCTCAGCCCTGGGCCACACAGCATATCACCCCCTCAGCCTCCACAGACAGGAAACTCCTGCTTTGCTTTCCCTAAATTCTTATTTCATGGGCACCTTCATTTGCAAACCTGCTCTTGGAGGCCCAGAGCTGTAATTAATCCATGTCACAGGAAAGATGTAGTGTCGGGAGAATTTATGACTGGCTCTGAGCCGCCGTGATGAGCAGGGGCACCTCAGCCCCTTGTGATATAAATGCCTCTGCTAATTGGATTGCGGGAGCTAATCAGGAGCTGGAGAGAGAATGAAGGCGCTCGGCCTCCCCGCTGCTGGCGTGGGCTGATAAAGCCAGCAGCTGCGCTTGGGGAGAGGCGCAGGAATTGCATCCATGGGAATTGCATCCCGGCACAGAGCCTTGCCTGAGATGGCTATCATGGGGTGCCCAGGGCTGCTGGCCATGCAGCAGAGAAGAGAGGTGACACACCAGGCGGGTGTCACTGCCAGCCACGGGCAGACACAGAGGGCTGTGCACACTGCAGGGGTGTCCAGGTGGGCCCACGAGCACTGGGAGGTTGGTGAGAGCACTGGGAAGATGGTGAACAGCCTGCATGGCCCTGGCAGGCTGTATCTGGCCAGGAGCTGTCCGAGAAGCTGTGAGCATCCCGCCTGGCTGCTCTGGCCAGCAGCACCTCAGGCAGCCCTGGGCCAGGGTACGGCAGTGGCACCGCATGGCCGCCTGGCATGGTCGGTGTTCAGAAACACCACGGCCCTTCAGCAGTCCTTGGGGTCTCCATTGCTGACCTGAAGCATTAGAAAAAGGGCTGAATACTCAATGATCCCAATATCGTGTCTACTGACACCTTTGGTGTGTGCCTTTCCCCAGAAAGACAAAAAACTAGAGGGATGGAAGTGGAAGTCACACAACAAGGACAGTCCTGCAGTGGGAGTGAGGTTGACCACACCAGGAGCAAACTGGGTGAATGTCATCTGCTATATGTGTGCTCCACACACCATATGGGCCGTCAGATGGTGGGTGGGTGGGCAGGCAGGAGGTGGCTCCTGAGGATGGCTCAGGATGCTGTTGAGATGCTCCTACTCCAACCTTCATGGAATCTTCAAGCTCCTTGATCATCCCCAGCTCCTGACCAGGGTGGACCTGTCCATGGGGAGATGGGAAGAGCCCTGGCTGGAGAGGTCTGACCTGGCTCCACACATGCACAAACCGGACACACACAGGTCCTGGTTGGAGACCAAGGGTTTCTTTGCGATACAAGGATCTCCCACATTCAAACAGCTTTTCTGTCTTCTCCACATCCTTCTTATTGCCCTTTATTTTGCTCTCTGCCTCCCTTTCTTGCAAATACATGGGTTTGAAAGTAAGACCTGAAAATGATGACTAAACCCAGCCATCCCTCCTTACAGAAACACTTTCCCACCTTCTTAAACCTTTTTGGAGGCACGAGGGAAAATAACCCTTGTATTTATGCAAATTTCAAAGTGGCGTGTGATGATGGAAACAAAACAGTGCTGGAGCGCAGCCAAGGCATGGCACCGACGGGGCCTCTCAGCTGCTCGCCTCCCGATTCTTCGGGGGAAGCAGCTGTAGAGAAATGAAAATACAGAAGCCCCCGCACTCGCCCGCCACCGCCCGCGCACACATTCCAGCACCCGTCACCTCGGAGGCGGCAGGATGTGGGCTCCGGCCAGGCACTGCCTGCAGCCCGGAGCACCCTGTCGTCCCCCACAAGCCTCCCTGTCCTGCTGTTCCCGATTCCCCTTTCAGGAATTTACAAACATTTTCCGCAGATCAATATCTGTATTGATTATTCATTGTGAGCGAGTCGTGTGTCTTTGGTGATCCAACCTGGCAGAGTGAGCAGCCAAAGGCTGCGGCAGATACGGGGGGGAAAAAAAAGGAGAAAAAAACCCCACCGAAGGCAAGAAGGACCCAGATCTTGCTGAGTTTGCCACTGCCAGCCACGGAGATGGATGGAGAGGAAGGAAGGAAGAAAATGGGGATGGCATGAAAAGGAATGGAGAGACGAGGGATCTGAGGAGAGAAAGCGAGAGCAGGAAAAACAAAGTCACCACTGGAGAACTGGTGCCGGGGCACGCCGGCAGCCTGGAGAGATTCCAGCCTCGCGCTCGCCCTTCTGCACACAGATGCGATGGACTTATTGCTCCGGGAGCGAAAAGTGACTCACGGTTTTGGTATCTGCTACGTAAGAGCTTTGGGGGGATTCCTTGGCTGGCTGACAGAAAGGGAAGAAAGCAGCAGCAGTGAGGTAAAACGCGATCCCTTCCTCCTGCCTTCCTGGGAATACGCGTCGCCCGGGCTGGCTGGAGCAGCTCGCTGCTCGCTTATGATATGCAAAAGGAGAATAATTAAAAGCGCCAGCATCACTTGCAAAGTGAGTAAACACAAAGCCTTTCAAAACATGCTCTTCAGCTAATGAGAAGCTGTAATTTCTTATACTTAAAGGCAAAAAAGACCCTGATGAGGCTCGGTGGAGGGTGCGCGCGCGCCTGCGTGTGTGTGCATGTGTTTGTAGATATGAGAGAATCAGTTAATTGTTGATGATGTTTAGAAAAGGGATTATGAGAAAAGACACTGAAATGATGACAGGGAACATCTTGGATCAGAGCCAAAGAAATAAAATAATCAAGGACAATCAAGCCTGCAGCTCCGGAGAAAGCGCCGACTGTTCTGCCAGGGACTTGGAAGGAATTTCCCCGTGCTGCCGAGCTGCAGCTGGAATACGTGCTTGGCACCAGGAGGGAGAACTGCAAGGAGCAGTTTGCTTGAAGCATGAGACAACAGAAGAGAGAACTATGGAGCTGTGCTATAATTCAGAGGTTAAACAGCTTTGTCTGCTTATGTGTCAGGTGGAGACTCAGTTTTGTCCACATCTGACCTGCCCTGAAAATGCAACTTCTGAAATCCCCTGGCTGAAGGGGATTTCAACCTCAGCTGGAGCTGAGGATTCTCCAGACGCCTCTCCAGAACTGCTGTGACGTTACAAAAACAAAGGAAAGGGAGCTCGAGGAATTAAGTTCTGTGGCTGCAGGACCTGATGGACCTGACCATGGGAATTGGCTCTGGAATTGATTCCTTCCTTAATTCTGGAAATCAGAACCACCTTGCTCCGGCTGGGAGTTGCAGCTCACTGCCTCTAAGCACACAGGAAAGGTGACAGTCATCGGGAATACCAGGAACAAGCTTTCCTTCCCACCTGGGCATCTGCCTGCTGTCCTGAATGGATGGATTTTAATAAATGTTGGCTTTCTCTTGGGCTGAGGTTGGGTGGGGAGAGAGAATAAAGGGAAATTTAAACCATCCTGTGACTGCTGTGTTGTCAGTGAGCTACAGAAATGCCGTCCCTTTGTTTTGGATGTTAAACTCCGTCTGACTTCATTGTTGCTGAATTTTGGCACGTTACACTCTGGGCTTCTCCAGCAGCAGCAGAAACACATGGTCTATTAAAGTGGGAATCTTTGGGGACGCGGAGGCAGAGGAACGAGCCAATCATACATGGCTTTTCCACATTCCATGTTTTTCAGCACTTGCAGGAAGCTTTCCGGATGGTATGTATGTGTGTGCCCAGGGAGGGCGGGAGGGGAGCGGGGTGGGCGAGGGGAGCGAGCGCGTGGCAGCGCAGGCACGATGCCGGGATGTGTGTCATGGACGCGGCGCGGTCGGTGCTGCCGGGCAGACACCCCTTCCCCATGCCGGGCTCGCCGAGCTGCGCAGACCTGAGCGGAATCTTAAACGCCGAGGAGCAGATTAGCATACTAACCAGTGGTGTCAACCCTGCAGCAGCCATGGCCATCGCCCCGCTCCCACAGCCTGCCAGACGCTCAACTGGCTCCTTTGTCAGAGCCCTTTTTATGTTTGTATTTGGCTTTTGTTTCCCAATCAGACCCTAGAAATTCATTAACAGCAATGAAAGGCAGAGATGCAAAAACCTATAATGAAAACAAATGATCTATTTAAACGGTGCTGGGGCTGAAAGGAGGGGGCTCACGGCGCCGGGACCAGAGGAGAAGGAAATCCTGCCACCTGGAAAATGCCTGGACATGCATGTCCTTCCCCGTGCCAAGGCTCCAAGGAGACCGTTACTACAAAGCCGGTGGTGTGTGTAAGGATGTTGTAGCATTGTCTTTACAGAGTCTCAAACAAATACCAGCAACCAGCCAGAAGGAGAGGTCGGTCCTCATTGTCCCTGCTCCGGCTGCCAGTAATGCAGGAATTACTCTCTGCTACTCAACGGGCTTTAGAGAAAACTTTCAGTGCCTGCAAACACAGACTTTTAAAATCACTCAAGTTCATTCACACCAGTCCTCTGCTCTGGCCCAGCAGCACAGGCATCCCCAATGGGAAGGCACGGTGGCCACAAGGGACGGCATGGACGAGCCACTGTCCCTGTGCCCAGAGCCTCCAGGATGCTGGACATGGCACCAGGCTCTTCAGGTGTCTTCCTCTCCTGTATTATTCCTTAAATAGATTATTTTGCAAATGTTACTGTCCCCTAAAGTATCACGTGGTTGTGGAGAATAAAAATATTTAATCCCAGCATGGCCTTTTTATCAGGATCGATCAAATAGGGAAAAAACTGAAATAATCTATGTTGTGTGGTCTTTGTTCGTAAATGGTGTGTGTGGGCTTTAAATGTCACAGAGGCACAGCTTATGTATTTGTCATAGGATTTTTAGGCAAATCTGGAAGTTCTCAGCCCCAAAGCTCTGTGCCCAGGTTGAGTGTGCAGGTCCGTGGGGCTGGAGTCCAGCAGCACGGCCAGGGACAACCTCCCACCGCCCTCGGCTCAGAGAGCGCCCGGCACAGCATCCTGGAAAATGTGTCACTGGCACAGTTCTCTGAGCTCAGAGAGTCTGTGTAATCTGTACCTTTGGGAAGCAGGCATGGTAGCAGGGAAAAGGGAAATGGGCTTCAGTCTCTTTGTCATTCTGTACCCAGCTCTTACTACAGGCTGGGTCACACGGGCAAAGGCTCCTGGGCTCCGTGTGTGTCTAGAGAGGTATCCCGCTAATTCCAGCTGATTTCACTGGCTAAGAACCTATAGCTTAAATGTTTTAAAGATAGACAATGTAAAGACTTTATCTTTCAGAGAAATTAGAAGAAAATCTCCCAACACCTGCCACATGTCCACATTTTCCAGGAGGAAAACAACAACCAGCTCATGTCTGAGGAAACCTCTCTAATCTGTACATGGTAAGGACATGCTGGATAATCTTACTCAGTGTAGTTTAATCTACCTTCACAATTAGATAAACAAACCAAAGCCGTTAAGAACCTTCAAAATTTATTCTAAACTACCACCAGTCCCCACCATTACACTTTTAATTGCAAACACAGCAAAACAGTGGTGAAATCAGAATCACAGACTGGTTTGTGTGGGAAGGGACCTTAAGGCTCATCTCACTCTACCCCCTGCCATGGGCAGGGACACCTTCCACTAGCCCAGGTTGATCCAAGCCCCATCCAACCTGGCTTTGGACACTTCCACGGATGGGGCAGCCACAGCTTCTCTGGGCAACCTGTGCCAGTGCCAAATGTTTTCTGCTTGCTCAGGTTTCCTACTGACCATGGCTGGACTGCTGATGTGGGGCCAAAGAGTTTTGGAGCCACTGAAATAAAACCACATTTTCACAGCAGCTTCTGAAAGAGCCTTGTGCCAGTTAAAAGGTATTCTGGGAAATCACATGAGAACTGTCTCTCATATGTCAGTATATCACCCAGGTGATGAGCTACAAACACATTCCCACTCTTCTTGTTCAGTATTGAAATAAAGTAGAGGAAAGTTACTAAAAATATGTTATATTCTTATGCCAGAAGATCCAGACACACATTAAAAGACATTAACAAATACCTTCTTTTACTCTGAAATACAGCCTTGGTCCCATGTTCTACATTTTCTTCACACTTTCAGAGGAGCAATTAGCCACTAAACAGGTAATTATCATAATACCCCATAATGAAATCCATGCAACTATAGCAGAGTATGAACAATGGCCTTTTCCTCACCAGGTTGAAATCAAAGCCTTCTGTCTAATGACCAAGCCTATTCTACATCCAAAAAGAACACCACAAATAGCAGGGAGAAGAAAGTTCCTTTTTTACAGGGGAAGGGAACAGAGTGTGTTCTACTGACACAGAACCAATATTGTTGATTTTCCTCCCTGCAGCTGCTTAATGCTTTGGGTCTCTTCTGGAGGCACATGAGCCTTACACTATTCTGCCCTTTGGCAAAATGAAACTGTACCGGCTTGTACCAGCTGTACAAATTTAAAAGTTACAATTCTGAGAAACAAAAGCCCATTTTTCCACGGATATTTAGAAGAATTATTCTCCTCTGGCTTCTTCCCACTCCTGTGAGGTCCTTCCATATTCACTCACACTTGCTTTTCACCACTGTGTTTGTCTCTTCAATTAAACCTGCAGTTTTAATTAACTAAGATGCTCAAACCAATCACCCACAAAGCTCCCAGAGGTGTTCACTGCCCATCTTCACTGTTTCACCCCAGTACCAGTTTTGGTTTGAGCTTGATTCACTTTCTCATAGCACCATCACCCCCCTCTGTCTGATAAAGTTTTGAGGTCGGGAGGGATTCCCTCAGCATAATCCCACTTTTCCTGCTCCAGTCATTAATGGAAACGGCACACAGATTGATCCCAAAATGGAGTCCTCTAGTAGATGCTGCATGTTTTTAAAGAAAACTTGCAATTTCCAATACAACAAAATCAGTCAAGACATAAGAGTGTGAGAAAAGTCATAAGTGACTAAATGTGCTCTTTCTCCAAAACGTTTCCAAACATCTCCTTGCCACCTCCCTTCCCCCCTCTTACCTTCTCCATGCTTTTCTGTCCTTTCTGTGTTCCATCTTTTTCCCCTCTCATTCTCATATCAAAGTCAAGAACATCAACCACAGAGAAGGTGGTATTTCAGCATTCCTCCCCTAAGTCTCTGGATTCAGGTTACAACACCCGAAGAACACAATCCGCCCACCCCACAAAGGACACCAAGGCCTGCAAAGTTTCTTAACTAAATGGAAAAAGTAGATGCTTTGCTCAGGATCCTCTGTGATATTGAGAGCACAAAGCGAATGAGTGTCTGCCCATCACACAATTTCCCAAGGCTTCCATTTAATTTATAAGTCTGATGATTCTCAAGAAATTGAAGTGTGCACTTGTGCTGTAAACAAAATACTTCAGATAAAAACGTAGGAAGAAAGCAGGAGAGAAGCCTTCCTTAAAAGATAAGAAAACCCCAAAAAGTAAATACAAGAAAAAAAACAACTCCAAATTACATTTCTCAGTTTTCCATCGAGATAGAGAACTCTGATGAGTATTTTTTGAAGCCTGCCATTAATCCTTCCACTCCTATCGGTATCACACAAGGTTAGTTTGATATTACCAAGTATCCCAGAGACTATGAAGGACTTTATAATGACTCAGAATATACAGATATATTAAAACCAGGGACTTAACAGTGACTCACTGATTTCTAGTTACACACAAAATAATTCTGAATGAAATTACTATACTTGGACCACTGGTACAGAGCTTTCCAGTGTCAAATCTCACAGTGGAATGACTGGTAGGAAGGGAAGGGATACTATTCCCACATTCAGGAAGATGTGCTTTCTGCCCGCACATCATTTACCACAGTTTTAGGAAACTGAATATTTAAGACTTGAAACAGGCCATCCAAATATGATTTACTTTCACCAATTCACACAGAAAATGAACAAGGTCAGGAGTCTTGTCCTTTTCTCATCCTTCCTTATGCCTGTTTGACTTGGACAGACATTCAAGGGACAGTTTTCCTGCTAAGAAGATTAAGCCAAGGGCACTAATCATTTGGCCTGTTCTTAATGACAGAAACTAACAGTTAGGGTCAACACAAATAATTAAATACAGGGCCCCAGTGGTTCGTCACCAGCCCACACAGAACTACAGCCTGGCAAGGTATCAGCTTTGTAGACATGTAGGAAAAAAATAATCCAAGGATGGCCTTCTTCAAAAAACAGTTTTTCATTGAAAATAAGAGGACCCAACACAACTGACCAGTGAGTCAGGTGCTCAGAAACACTTCATGCAGATGGCATTTAAATAAAACCACAGAGCCATGAGAAGGAAGAGCAAGCAAACCCTGTGGCTCTCTGAGAACACAAAGAACTCCCAGCTCTGCCAGAGAACAGCACAGTTCTGTTACATGTACCTCTCTTAATCCAGGTGATTTACATTACACATCCCAGGAGGGCGACCAACACCAAAATCACCTCTCCAAGGCTTACAAAAATTAGGTCTTCCTACCTCAGCGTGGAAATGTAGAGATCACAGGATCTGGCGCCAGCGAGTGGAGCAGAGGAGACGGTTCCTATTCGGACTGGAAAAAGTCAGTATAAACTCTCCAGATCAAAGCCTGCAAATGAAAGAATGCAAAGTATATAAAATATCCTGAAGGATTTGGAATAATGCAGCAAAAGAAACAGAAGGTTGGGTACAGCGTGGAGTTGTTAATATTTTTTGTGTTCAGTTCCAACTCAGTCAACATTCCCAACTGTTCTACCTCTTGTGACACTGAAGGCTGACCTGCAGCACCTTTATGACAGGTATATTTTGTCTCCTACAAACCAGACAGCTGCACCTTACAGCTTCTTGGATTCATAGGGAAAATACTGTTTTAGCTACATTTAGGTGGCTTTGCCAAAGGAAAGCCCACATGTTTATCTGTACCACAGACCTGGCTCAGCCATCAGCAAACACAGAAGCTCTGTGGTCTGTTCTGTTCTATCCAGTGCAGCCCAGCCTGGCTGCTCACATACCCAGCAGGGGAGTAGAGACACAAGGAAGGAAAATAAACACAATGGAGAGTCAAGGAAAACAGCTGGATGCATGAAAAGCCGCCTGCTTCCCAAGGAAAACCATCCCTGCGGGTGCACAGCTTGGCACCTGGGTGGGCAGCTGACCAGGAGGTGTCACGCAACCGATGCCAGGAGGGTTTTGGGATGGGAACTCTCTCATTCTGATGGTGGTTCTTGTTGCAGTCACATGTCTGAAGGTGTCAGGAATTTATCACTAGGAATTACAAAAGCCTCATGAAATACTGTTTGCCTCTGCCCAGTTTGTTACTCCTCTGTCTACCCTCTACACTTGAAGTTGTGGCTGCCCTATGCCTGGGGGTGTTCAGGGCCAGGTTGGACGGGGTTTGGAGCAGCCTGGTCTAGTGGAAGGTGTCCCTGCCCATGGCAGGGGATGGAATGAGATGCATTTTAAGGTTCTTCCAACCCAAACCATTCCATGATTCTATGACACACTTTGGGACACGAGTGTCCACCACACATTCAAAGCCTGGTTTAAACCAACAGAACAAGGAAGCTATCCAAAATAAAAAAGGTACTTTCAGGAAAATGGAAGTTGTTTCCAAACAATGAAAATAGAAAAGGACATAAATCCAGCACGCTAAGTGCAAACCCACGATAAGGCAAGGCAAAATGGGGCCTGGAGAACAATCACCAGAGTTCAGGGAGCTAATAAAAACTTCTCCAACACAAAAGCAGGAAGCCTGTCCGTCACCCAGTGCTGCTGATGGATGGGCAAGGCGTAAAGGGGGGAATTAAGAAAGATAAGGGCACAGCAGCAAAATTAAATTAATTCCTTGCACTGCTATTCACTATGGAGGGGTCAGGAGGGTTCATATGCCAGAGCAACAAATCACTAGAGGCAGACAGTGCTCCCTGCAGAGTCCTCAAAGAGCCCAAATATGAAATTGCTGAACCTTCTTCCTTTGCATCTGAGGACCGGAAGGTGATAAATTTTTACAATAGGCTTTAGGAGTGGCCATGGGAATGACAGACCACAAAGTCTGACTTCCAGTACAGGCAAAAGGGTAGAAAACTGTGGGACTAGTTGGAATTAGCAGTGATGAGTAAACACGTGTCTGGGGAGGAGCCTGAACGCCAAGAGTTTATATGTACAGATCCAAGTTGTCTGACAAGGAACCAGTCCTGCTAATACGGGAGATTTGGCCTGATACAGTGGAATCAGATTTTCTAAAAGCTTTTCTAGAACATCCCTCACTAAAGGTTCTTAAGGAAACTAAACTGTCATGGAGAATGGAGGATTAATCTTACTGTGAATTCCCGATAAAAAGATAGGGGAAAAAAGGGCACGAACGTAATGTTAGCAAGGGAGGGAGCAGAAATTTTGCACTGCCTCAGCTTAGTTATAAATAACCTGGCAAGGGGAGACAGCAAAGTGACATGCAGGTAATGAAGGTAACACATAGAATTTTTCAGGAAAGTAAAGTTTAAGAGTAACAGGGAAAAGTTCCTGCCAAACCTCCCAGAGCAAGACTGGAGACAGGATGCTGGTGCACATCCGTGGCTGAGGAGGATCCTGGATTTAAAATCCAGGCATTTTAAATCTGCCTCTTTTAAAGGCAGATATCTGTTTGCTTTAATAAATGGATTGGCTTGGGGAACCACTTGATCCTGGTGCCCTTGGACAAGGGGGAGAGGGCAGGCTAAGTCCTAAGTCTGCTTTTTTTTTTTTTGGCCACACAGAATAGCATCGCCCATTCTTAGAGAATCCTTAGAGGAAGAGCAGAGGAACAGAAGGCTGAAGCTTCTTATTTGGGCCATAGAATGGGATCCATCACTTGGACTTCAGCAGCTAGTAGGAGGCTGGATTCCCTCAGTCTCTGAGGTGGCACTGGAGATGTGACAACTTTCCTTTGGCTGCTACCAGGTTAGCTCCTGGTCAATACCTGACTCCATCCTCTGACTGACTGATAAAAGCAGAAAGCCATGGCTGTGAGAAATCCCCTGGTTTGGGGAGAACAGGGAGCAAACACCTCCCACCCTGGGAGATCATCCTCCAAATCCAATTGCAAACGGGCTGAAATCCCTTTCATTGTTCTGGGATGGACGCAGGTAGGAAGCGACTGCTGAAGCTGCTCTCCCCCTGCCCCGGAAAGTGTCTATGAATGGCATTGTGGCTCGTGGCCCTGCTCCCGGTGTCACAGCAGTGGGCACAGCCCACATCCCCCGGGACAACTTCCCGCACCCGGGCATAGCCTCTGCTCACGTCCCACAGTTGGTAGGATGGGATGACGGAGACAAATGGCTCTGAACCTGTCACAAAAGGATTGTTTTCTAGAAAGGGAGCTCTGGTGAAAGGAGGCTTGTCCCTCTGCCCAGCCTCACTGGCTCCTCTCCTGGGGCTCCTGATTGACGTGGGAATCCCTCCTGCGTGGCTGTGACTGGCGGGGAGCTTTCCCCATCAGCAGCTGCCTTGATTCTACAGCAGCTGAGTTACAGTACGGCAAAGAAAGAGCACCCGACAAAGCCCACACTAAACAGCCGGAGCGCTCCTCGCCAGCACAGAGACAAAGCCCACGGGGAGCCGGGGGTGCCCCGACCCTGCCCAGGGCAGCAGCGGTCGGGCAGCACCTGCCCCCCTCGTGCAGGGCCGGGGGCACACGTGGGCTTGGGGCGCTCGCCTTGTCCCACCACGTGCCCACACACTGAGGCCACTTGTTCCCATCTGATCGCAATTAGCACCGTGCCAAATTCCCTGTGCCCCACGCTAATTCAGGAGGATGGGCATGTCACACCCTGCCAAGAACTACAGCCACCACTGAGCCAGGGCCTGCCGACCCTTTCATTAGGCTTTTGTTTCAGAAGTGAGGGCTTGTGGACTCCCCTTCTTTGTCAGAAATGCCTGTGGAGGCACTAGAGGAGGCAAGAACCTCAGGTCTGGCCTGAAGGATGCTGAGTGTGTGTTGGAGCAGGGCAAGGGACGGCTGCCACACCCCCTGCTCTGTCATGGATAACCTGAAAATTTAGAAAAATCAACTGCCTCCAAGATGTTGAAAGGCCAAAGCTGCATCATTGCTGCAGAGCTGGTGCGGGTGCTGTGGGAAGGGAGCAGGGAGCACGTCCCTCCCACCCCTCACCCCAAACCAGCCACAGAGTGACCAGCCAGGACACAGCCCACACTGCACCCACTGTCCCACCCCCCCCCAACTCTGGACAGCTACAAACAAACCAAATGCTCTCAGGACAGGGTTGCACCCCGATCACACTGGGCTGCACCCTGATCACACTGGTCTGACCACATGCAAGATCATTCTGAAAACCTGAGATGAAAATGGAGAAAATATGATTGGTTTCACTAATGCCCTGTATCAGATGCACTGTGCTGTGCAGCAGCTGCTCCAGTTCCCAGGCAGCTCTCAGAGGAGCCATCATCACCCCACACAAGGGAGTGGAGACGCTCCTCCAGTGACCTGCTCAGGCCCCATGCCCAGGGGCTGTGTCCCCCTGCAGACCAAGCCACGAGGGGTGATGAAAACATGCTCCTTGCTGCCTTTTTGTCTCCAGCTGCCATTTGAACATCACTCCTGACGTCATCTGGGGATGCCATGATGACAGTCAAAATGCCATCCACAAATTATGCCCACTAAGCTGGTGATGCTCCTAACTTTTCTGGGTGGTGTTTCCCACCTGCCTGATGATGGCCAGAATAGAATCACAGAACAGTTTGGGTTGGAAAAGCCCTCTAAGCTCATCGAGTCCAACTGTTCCCCCAGCACTGCCAAGGTCAGCACTGACCCATGTCCCCAAGTGCCACATTCACATGGCTTTTAAATCCCTCCAGGGATGGGGACTCCACCTCTGCCCTGGGCAGCCTTTGCCAGTGCTGGAGAACCCTTTCCATGAAGGAATTTCTCTCAATATCCAACATTACACAGATTCAGCAGTCTGGCTTTTGAAGGACACTCTGCTCTCTTGAAACAGACCTGTCTGCAGTACCCAAGGCAGTTGTAGCCTGTTGTAAAACCTCAGTAATTCCCACTGATTCTGAGGAGAATGCTGTGAATTACCAAATTTGTCAGGTTAGCAGCACAAGAGCAAACTGTTCAAACAAACAGAACAATGCTTCACAAAATGCAATTTAACTTATTTTCTTAACTGTGGGCTGATTCCTATTTATGCTAATTCATAACAGATTATGAACTCTATTATGTAATTGGAAAAATGACCATAAAACTTTCACAGTCCTAAAGAGGTTTTGGTTGTCTGTTTTTTTACACTCCATTGCTTACAAGGGCTGGCACACACATGGGCTGGACCCGTGTCCCCAAGTCACCCCACACACACAGAGCCACCATCGATTGCAGGGCACAGCTCCGCTCCACGCAGCAAATGAAGCCATTTATCGAGCCCTGGCGTTGCTCTGTGAGGGACTGTGGGAGGGACATGGATCTGTGTAGAGGCTGAGGCACACCAGGATGTGGCCAACTGCCCCATCTCTGGGACTGTTCAAGGCCAGGTTGGATGGGGCTTGGAGCAACCTGGTCTAGGGGAAGGTGTCCCTGCCCACAGCAGGGGGTGGGATGAGATGGGCTTTCAGGTCCTCTCCAACTCAAACCATTCTGGGATTCTGTGATGAAGACATTGCTCTCCTCACTGGAGTGCTCCCACAAACATCTGCCTTGGATTGGGGAGGCCTCCTCTGGGTCACATCCTGCTTTGCCTCCTTGCTTGGGAACAGGACAGACAGACAGTGACTGACTGCAGAAGGGAAAGATACATAGTCAGCACCTCAGGGAGGAAATCCCTCAGCAGAGCACTGCAGCAGGACATGGAGTTGTTATGTTTTAAATCCTGTTTTTGTGGGTTTTTTACCCCTGGGTGCATTGCTGGCGGGGCCAGAGCTGGAGCGAGGGGCTGGGTGCGCAGCCGCCGTCCAGAACCGGGTGTTTGAGCTGTAATTGGTTTGCAATGATTGTATCTTTTCCCGTGTTATTGCTGTACATGGCCGGGTTTTGTACAATACTGAAAATCAATAATAATGCATGAAAAAATGTTCTCCCACCCCCCTTAAAAGTTAAATAATCTTGTTAGGATTCTGGCACTGCTATTTTTAATCAGTTAGTCCATGTTTTTCACCCTGAGCTCAAGACACACTGGGGGTTACCCACAGGACCCCCTGACTGCGGAGCCAGTGCCGCGTTCCTGCTGGGGCTGATGGGCAGGTACGGCCAGGGGAGCCCCTGCCCCGTCTGACATGCACAGGGACGTGGCTCAGGCACTGCTACCTGGGCAAGTCCAAGGTGGTGTCACCTCTGTCACCAAATGTTCTGGCTTACACGGAGGAGTCAGACCCAGGAGGGAGGTTGACTTCCCCAGTCATGGGGAAGCCCATGGCAGGAGGAGCCAGAGCTCCCTGCCAGGACAACACACCTCATGCTGCTCTGATGTTCTCTGCACCTCCCTCAGGACCAAGGCAAGCAAAGACAGTCCCAAACATACACAGTGCCACCAACACTGCTGGTTTTTTGTTTGGTGACGTATAAAACAAATCACAGAACTGTGGAATGTTTTGTGTGGGAAGAGACCATCAAACTCATTCCACCCCCTGCCATGGGCAGGGACACTTTCCACTAGACCAGGTTGCTCCAAGCCCCATCCAACCTGGCCTTGGACACTTCCAGGGATCCAGGGGCAGCCACAGCTTCTCTGGGCAACCTGTGCCAGGCCTCACCACCCTTATAGCCAAGAACTCCTTCCCAATATTCCATCTAACTCTGCCCTCTAGCAGTGGAAAGCCATTCCCCTTGTCCTAGCACTCCAGGCCCTTGTCCAAAGACCCTCTCCAGCTCTCTTGGAGCCCCTTTAGGCCCTGGAAAGACCTCTAACGTCTCCCCGGAGCCTTCTGTTCTGCAGCTAACTCCAAGTAGAATAAAAGTAGAAAAAAAAGCCCCCAACAGCCTATTTACTCTCCACTCCAGATTAGGATTGGGATAGAGATGGTACAGGAGGTAATGAGCGTGATGAGATGAGAACAGGGGAGCTACTTAAAGAGATTAAGGGATTCAGGGCAGTGTAATTGAAAGGGCCGATGGCCTCACCGTGGCCTTTAACAGCTCCAGGAAAAGGAGCCCGACCTGCTGCAGCACCCGGCAGCAAAACTGGGCAGCTGGGAATGCCCAGCTGGACAAGGGGCAGGACACTCACAGATAGCCACAGCACCCCAGCAAAGGGTCATCCTGACCTCTGGGAGCCCTGGTACAGCCTCATCCCTTTTTGATATAAATCCACTGTTTTTTTCTAGTTGGGAACTGACCACCAAACCCAGAGCCTGAAAGAAGTGTTTCATGTTAAATGGAAACATTTATATTCCTGAAGCAAAACTACAAAATGTTTTGGGTTTGATAAGAATATTTTGTTTGATGCAAGCAAAACCTTTCATTTGGACTGTGGGGTTTTTAAAACATTCTGTTTCAAGAGAAAACCTTGCGAACAAAAGAGACATTTTCATTTTTTCTAATTTTTCTAAAATATCTTCACTTTTGTTCAATCTCTTCAATTTAATGTAGCTTTGCAAACTTTTAAAAACTGTTTTTCTGAAAACAAATTACTTCCCTGTATGTGCTGGGTCACTGCAGGAGCCTTTGCTCCACCACAAACACACACACGTGTCTCCGAGTTAAGAGTGTTTTGTCACGTTATCCTGGCCCCACAGTTTGGAATTCCTCAGGAATTAAAGCCTTACATAAACACAGCATTTAACTCCATTACAGTATAATAATGATTTTTAAACAACTTTGTAATAGGTTCTATAATCTTTTTTTAAAGTGCGTATTATTGTACTGTCACAGTTTCCTTCGCTCCATAACAGCCCAGTCAAAGCAACAGATACGAAGGTAAACACAACTGGGAAGGTACCGAGTGCTACGTGGCCCCTTTCCCAGGTTTAGAACTTGCTTCTCCCAAGTGCCAGCTGCTCCACAGACAGGCCATACTAATTGTGGGACAATTTGTGCATTCTTAAACTAAAATATTTTTCAGTTAAAGCAATGCATAAATTATTTATTCATTTGTATTTGCATTTAAATAGTTGAAAAATGTCCAAATTAACTGCTTTGAAAATCGTTCCAGAATTTCCCCCTAAGCTGTGACCTTGTGGCCAAGTTTAATCTTAAAGCAAATTGAAAGAAGTGTTTGTAACAAACACGTCCAATGGCTCTGAACGTGCTTTGCTCCAGAGAACCAATGCAGCCATTTGCAAACTCAGCCAAGGGCTGCATTTGAGGCCCCCACTTGGGGTTCAGACCCGGGGTTTCCACCAAGTTACCCAATTCTAGAGTTGACAAGCCAAGATTTTGTTGGGGAGGTTTTATCCATCCTACTTTGCGGCTTCCTTAAAGCTCCTGCCTGTGGCCGAACACAGTCCAGCCTTCCATTAAAGACCTTCCCAATGCCAGTGGTTGTGGTGGAAAACACTGAGTGTTAGAAACCAGAATTCCAAGGAAAATAGGAACTACATCGGTTTTAATATTCTGTACATTTGTGTCAAATCTGAGCTTTAGGGAGCTCAACTCACGGCCCTGACAGCAGTTTTATTCCCATCACCTCTAACCCTGCACGTACCTACAACCAGTTCTGCACCTCATGGCCCCGGGGCTGACAGCCCAGCCTGACCACAGACCTCCAAAGCCAAACACTGTTTGGTTATGGTCTCCACGGCAAGTTTAGCTGCAGGGAAACAGCCTGTCTTTCCTTTGTCATAAATCTGGTTCCTGCAAACAGCAGAAATTACAGCAGATAATTCCTTACACCACCCCTCGCAAGGAGAACTGCTGAGAGGGAAGGGAGAAGCACAGGCACTGCTCTAAGATCTCAGCCAGCAGCAAAATGTCAGGAACCAGCAAGAGAGGTGGTTTCCTGACAACATGTGTCCTGATACCAGTTCCCCCAGACAAGGGGGAGCTCCCATGCTGACAACTATGCTCATTTCAGGAACAGAATGACGAAAATAGTTATAAAAGAGAACTCCTAAGTGTGCAGAAGAGGACAAAAGACAAAAGACTTTGTCAAATCTTCAGTGAATAGTCATGTAATTAAAGAAGTAGCCAAGAGGTTTATTTAATATTTAAAATTAATAGTAAAATTCTAAGATAGTAAACGTCTAAGTCAAGAGAGCAGGATGGACTGGGTTTGGGGTTCCTAACTTAGCAACCAACTAACATTGGCTCTTTGGCCCTCAAAGGCTGCGGACTTCCAAACTGGGAATATCTCAGGGTTTTGGCCCCACAGTAGTCTGACCTCTAGATTTGGGTCATGGCATGCTATGAAAAACCTCACACGTCCTTGCTGGACCCCTGGGCAGGGCCCTGAGCTCCCCATGCTCACCGTGTGGCAGGTGCTGGGCGGGGGGTTGGCACAGGAGAAGGAGCTGTCGCTGCTGGGCCTGCATCACCGTGCCAGGAAGCACCAACCACTGTCCAGTGGATCACTACTCATGTTGCTGAGACAGGGGTGAAAAGAAGCTGCTGTGCTCTGCCTGGTCTAATTGCTATTTCTTTTACATCATCTTATAAGAGTGTGTGATTCTTTAATAAAACCTTAGAGAAAACATCCCAAGTTCTCCCTCTCCCCAAATACTCATGCCTCAATTTATATAAAACAAAACCGCTTACCAAGAAAAGCAAAATTATTAAAATAGAGATCTAAAAAGCACAGGAGGCATTTCAGATTCCTGTAAGTAAGTTTAAAACTTGAAGATAGAAAAAAAATCAAACGCCAATCAAGAGCATATGGACTTGGATGGTATTTTCTCTGGCATGGCTTGCTTGCTTTCCACCAACTTTCTGAGGTACTGGACAATCCTGAAAGACATTTGCCCAGAGAAGCTGTGGCTGCCCCATCCCTGAAAGTGTCCAAGGCCAGGCTAAATGGGGCTTGGAGCAACCTGGTCTAGTGGAAGGTGTCCCTGCCCGTGGCAGGGGGTGGAATGAGATGAGCTTTAAGGTCCCTTCCAACCCAAACCAGTCTGGGATTCTGTGATTCCAAGATGAAGAGACTATCAAAGCCTCCACTGCTACTTCAGCCCCTTCTCACTGCAGGGTCTCTGGGTTAGAGCCCTCTGAGCACCACAATCTCTGCTTCTGTCCCTTCTCCTGGCTTAGGGGTAGCCCCTGCTCAAACACAGAAAATACAAAGCTTTTGTCAGGGAATGGCTCCAGGTTGGGACCGAGGTTGGGGTGCCAGAGGGGAGCAGCTCCCCACCCTTGCAGTGCACACATATCAATTATAAGGTTACCCCACCTTCCCCCCTACTCCTTCCTAGAGCAGCACTAAACGAACAGTTTCCCCTCCTTCCCTCGGAACCCATTTACTGCTCTCATTTTAACATTCTCCAATTCTGGTGTCCACGACTCCAGCCCCTGCACGGCAGCGTGGCCCGGCTGACGGCCCGTCCGTGTCCTCGCACCAGCGGCAGCAGGAGCAGCATCCCGGCACAAAGGCAGGCGCTGAGAGCCAAGGCGACGCTCGGTACCTCGCTGGCTCATGCTGCTCGTATATATCTTCTGTAAATAACCCTCAGTTTTCACATGGATTATTTAGACTTTCTGATGAAACTGCAGAAATGCCACTGCGGTGGCCGCGCACCCAATCAGGCGGCGGCTCCCTGACCCCGGCACCGCTGCCATTAGCTTCAAGGGGAAAAACCCTCCTCGTCTCTCGTTATCCCTTTTTTTATGATCTAGGATTCTGTTAATAATGACTCCGTGTTACATAAAACAGATACATTAATGTCACCAAGTCCCAAAAGTACTGAATCAAGCTGACTCCTTCAGAAAGGAAGAAAGTAATAGATATGAGCCTTAATAAGAGCGCGGATCCGAAGGACGGGAAGGGCTCCACCAGATCGCTTTCTCCTTCCTATTTGAAACAGGGGATTTAAAGGGCCATGCAGCTAGAGAAGATCAGAGTCGTGGCAAGATGACTGTGAACACGCCATCAAAGGGAGCAAATCAAACGTGATTTTAGGTGGTGCTGCAAAGGCACGCTCAGCCTGCTCCACCTGCCCGCTCCGCTCCCAGGTGCTAATGGGGAACGGAGATGGAGAGGCTCGGCAGCCCCACAACCTGGCACTCACCTTTCATCTCCGGAATGAAAGTGCTGGCTTAGACCAACAGCTCTGGAGAAATAAGTTGCCTGGACTCAGTTTAGAGGAAAAAGTGGCCAAGTCTTTGACCTATGCGCATGGCTGAGACTATTTCTATTCTCCTACAGCTGGAGCGGATGCTATCATTAAAAGCAACACCCAGTGATCGTTAGTGCTGGACAAATATTAAAACAGAAGGAAACCTCTAATCAGAGTAACAAAGATATTTAGTGGCAAAACTATTCATGTCTGAAAGCTTCAGAAAAGAAAACCCAGGACAGTCTGGCCAAGTCATCTGGGACAGAACAAGACACAGAAGAGTGCCACGATCAGAATCAAACACTGGTGGTCTCACACAGATACAGGGTGCAGACCCTGGTGTCAAAGCCCCTGCGAATTATGGCCAGGGAACACAAAAATGGATTAATAAATTTGTAAGCAGTTGCAAGTATTTTAAGGAAAAAAAATTACATGTAAACCAAAGTCATGTTTGGGGGGGGGGTTATACCAGCTGGAGAGAGAGCAGGTATTTTGATTCCCATTTCAATGAATTTAGGAAAGGGTAAAATCCTAAGGCCAAGATGGACATATAAACAGATGCAGCATATTTTGTACAGTGGCACCAACACCTTCTCTAGGCTCCACCGACACATCCACTGTTCCTGCTGTGTACCAGAAGTACCTCTCCCAGCAGATAGAGCCTGGGAACAGCTCTGTACCAGTGTTAAATTTAGACTCATCTGTACAAACAAATCCAAATTCAACTCCCCTGACAGAGATACTCCAGAGGATTAGGTCTATTAAAATTTGTATTTTGCAATTACTTGAGTTTGCTTTGCTTCTTTTCGAGGTTTTATGCTAAATTACATGGGTGGAAGATCAAGCTTTGCTTAAAAGATCAGTTTTTTTCTGAGTTGTGCCACTGTTAGAACAAATTTTAAATGTGATACAATCACCATTTTGATTGATAGGGTCACTTTTTAACCAGCCTATGCATGTTTAGTAGAGCAAAATCTGACTTAATCTACTAATTTCTAATTTAACATAAATAAAGAACATGACACATTAGCCATTTTTTCTTAATTCCCTACTGTAAAATGCTCAAATTGGGATGAGGTTTGTGTTTATGCAGCACACAGTGACCACCACCACCACCACCTTTTGGGAGAAAAAGCTACCATCTCTGCATCTATTCCAAATTCACAGAGTGGCCGTACTGGTTCTGATCTCAGAGTGGTAGGAGGATTAACTTGTGAACAACCAAAAGCATAATGTAACTGGTAGGTGCAATCATTTTAAGTGCTAACTATCTCCCAGTGATGGCAGATAGGAGTTAGACAGCAATGAGACTAAAATTGTGGTTATTTCATTATTGCATAGACAATGCCAGCCCTCAAAGCATGCCAGGCATTTTCCAGATCAGAGGAAAATGTGATCCCTGCTCTGAGAGTGCCTAATCTAAAAAGTCAAAGATGAAAAGAGGGAAAGGAACTCAGGATACAAAGGAATCTATGTAGTGACAGGTCCCAGCTTGTTATTTTAATTAAAAATATGCTAAATCCTTCTTTTTGCCTCTTTCAGCCCTCTCATCTCAGCTCTAAGCTTCAATTCCAGTGTCCACATAACCTTCCTAATCATCCACCGCTCCCTCCACATAAAGGAGCTCTTTGGAGCCGGAGTCGGTCTGGGAACAGGATATGTGGCAGAAGGTGACACTGGGTAGGATAACAGACCCCGAAGACTGGAAATTCAACAGATCCAGCCCAAATGTGCTTCCAGAGAGCCACGTATGTCCTGCCAACAGGGGCCCTAGAATTTGGAGGCTTCTCGCGACTTACAGGGGGTAAACTGAAGAAAAGTCCATGGCAGTGGCTCCCCTGCACCTGCATCTGTGTTCAGCTCAGGAAGTGCATCTCCTTCCCCAAACACCATCTCCCTCCTCAGAGGCCCCTGGATGTCCTCAGACGGACCATCAAGTCCTCTAACACATAAAACCTACTTTATCAATGATTAGAGCGAGCCAGTGGTGTCATGCTTGTTTAAATCTTCCAAGAGTTCTACCAGAGCTCAGGGAGCCCACTGCTCCCTTCCTGTTGTGTCCCAAACTCAAGGCAAATGACTGCTAGCACCACTGCCTGTGCTGTGCTCCCTGGCTGCCCCTGGAGCCTACTGGATATTTCTTCAGATGTCTAACACGCACTGAACACAACTGAGGTTTAGAGAGAGACAGAAATCAATACCACAGCTTCCACCAGGCACGCTGAGGGATTATCTGTCCCACGGAACAGCACAGACGGCTGAATGGGAGAGTCATGACTCCGAATAACGCACGAGGTTTATGAGGCTGGAGAGCAGCCTCTGGCCCTGATAACCTCCAGCTGGCCGGGAGGAAAAGCCGGCAGTGGGAACACGCACGGCCCCGGCAGGGCCGGCACGGTGAGGCAGCGGCAGGGGACCTGCGGGGCTGTGAGGTCACACTGAACACTGCACGGCCATCGGTGTTTTCCACACCTCAACCGCAGCTGGGTGATGTATTTCAGCTCTGGAGCTGGAAAAGGAACCCAGAGTTGTGGATTCCCCACTCCTGGAAGTGTCCAAGGCCACCTTGGACAGGGCTTGGAGCAACCTGCTCTAGTGGAAGGTGTCCCTGCCCATGGCAGGGGGTGGAAGGAGATAAGCTTTAAGGTCCAACCCAAACCATTCCATGATCCTACAATTCTAAACCAACAGCAGCAAATGGCAGGCAAGGCAGGTGGCACAGGTGAGATGTGAAGGCAAGGAGATGAATCCTAGGAAACTGCTGGAAAAAACATGGAAAACTGCTTGGCTCACACCATCATCAAAGGAGGCCCCACAAACCTCTAATAACAAGATACAGAATCCTGTGTCACTGCTGATAACTTCCTCTGTCTTCAGAAATCCAGATGTTTATTGATCTGGAAGCTCTGCAAAAAGCATCCATGTCTGATGGGCAGACGCAGGGTTAGGAAAAGCACTTGGAGAGCAAAGTTGCTTTTAGCTTAGCTAACATCATCTGATTTTGTGTGGTTCTGTGAGCAGAGGACTTGGTGCTCCCTATTGCTCTCGTGTTTATTGTGGTCACTCTGTTGGGGCTCCAAAATCTGCAGACATGAGTTTATCTTTGTCTTTAAATTGTCAAAAATCATGAGAAAACAGGGACTCCAAGAGCAGAGGAAGGGGGAAGCAATGTCCAGAAGGCCTCCAAGGTTTAATGAGGCATCAGTACTGCATTTAAATAGTTTGAGAGAGGTCTTTAATGTCTTCTGAGGTTTCCAACATTTCTGAAATTTACCACCCTGCAGAAGGTTTCCGAGAACCCTGAGTGAATAAATGCTCTGTAACTCCCTCCCAGAGCCTGCACAATCCCAGTTACAGTTTCCTTCACTGCTCAGGAAGCATCGATTGTCCACAGGACTTGCAATGTCATTCTGTGAAAGCACATGAATCCTTTACAATCCACATTTCTCCCACAGTGAGAGAAGAGCAATGAGACAACAGAGGTGTAGGAGAGCAGACAAAGATCAAGTAATATGCAGAAAAATGCCTCAAGGTAATTTTCGGTCACAAGCCTCTATAAAGGATTATTTCTTTTTGTTTAGCTTTCTGATTTTTCTCAAGTGAATTACCATGGGGGGGGGAGGCATCAATACTTCTCAGTACAGCAGCTGAACAGCTACAGCACAACAGAAAATTAGCAAGATACCCTTTTATATGTATCTTCCACAAAATCAGCCCCGCTTATGACTGAACATTGCTATTATTTCACTTCCCCCAATTCGTTGGATTCAACTCTCCTGATGTCCAACAACTACAACTAAAGATGATGCGGAAGCCTACACTGCCAAAGACACTCACACAACTTCCCTCTGCATTTCAGAATTGTCTCTAGTCCAAGGGATGCTGTAGGCTGTTTACCCTGAGTGAAATTTGAATTCATGACCAGAACAGGTCTGTGCCTGCTGCCTGGATACACAGGACCAGTATCCAGGACGATGAGCTCTGAACTTCAGCTCCAGCCTTGAGAGCTGCTTTGGACTTAGAATCATAGAATCACAGATTTTTTTTTAAGGTTGGAAAAGACCTTAAAGATGACCAAGTCCAACGGCCAGCCCAGCACCACCATGTTCACCACTAAACTGTCTTCAGCTGTCACATCCACAAGTTTTTTGAACACTTCCAGAGATGAGGACTCCATGGCTTCCCTGGGCAGCCTTTTCCAGTGCTTGACAACCC
The DNA here is from genome assembly GCF_001604755.1 of Lepidothrix coronata. Taxonomy (NCBI): domain Eukaryota; kingdom Metazoa; phylum Chordata; class Aves; order Passeriformes; family Pipridae; genus Lepidothrix; species Lepidothrix coronata. The sequence goes on along the minus strand of NW_016690234.1, from coordinate 2,209,876 downwards.
TTTCCATGGAGGTATTTTCTGTAATATCTATTCTAAACTTCCCCTGGAGCAACTTTAGGCAACTTGCTCCATTTTAGGAAAATCCAGTAATTTTGAATGTGCTAACCAATTATTTTCAAAAAAGGATGCAAGAGCTGACAGGGTGGAAGCAGATCAGGAACGTGCCTGCCCTACCTGTGACTGCTGACGTGACCCGTGAGGGAGGGGACTGCCCGGGGCAGGGGTCAGAGCTGTACAGCTGAACACACGTGAACACCGCACACCCATTAACCGCGAGGCTGACGACCAGGAACCAGCTCTTTCGCCCCAGAATCCGCGGTGGAAGCCGTGCCACGGGCCCACCCTCGCCCTGTTGCTCTGGCGGGGCAGCCGGTGGGACCGCGGGGTTTCACGTGTCCGTGTCCAGCCCGCTGCCCCCCGCCCGGGGCCGTGAGGGGCACAGCCTCTGCCCTCCTGGCCGGGACAGAGCGAGGTCAGACGGGCACATCGCCGTGGGTGAGACCAGCCTCCAGCTCAGGGAGCACATCGCTCCTCAGGAGATCATCAGTCCGTCCCACCCCCGCCCCCGCGCTCCTGCTCTGCATTAACCTAAAATACGAGCGCTGTGCTCGCCCCCAGAGCTGCTGCTCCCAGGGCCTGCCCGTGCCCTCCGCCCGCGCTCCGTGTCTTAGGCGCCGTGTCACTGCCAGTGCGCGGCCGGCGCTGCCGGCTCGATCCCCGCTCGCAGCCGATGGCCCTGAGCCGCATCCGCTCGGAGCCCAGCCAGGCTCCCGCCCGGAGCTGCTCCCGCCCGGAGCTGACCCCCTCCGCGCCCGCCGCCATAAATCTGCTGCACCTGATGGGAGATGGGCTTTTTAGGATCTCTCCGGGTGCTTTGAGGTAGCACTTCTATGAACTCCGTGCCACAATAAATAACGCTACCTGCAATATGTCTTGGGGAACGTGGCAGCAGCCGCTGTCCTGCCATGAATTTTTATTCTTTTGCCGTCTGGAAGATAGATTCCAGATACAGCATTTCCCCGCACTTAGTGTCAAATCTCTTTACCCCTTTGCCCCGGCAGAATGACAGGGACCACAAATAAAATAAAAGAATAAAAAAGAAGCATAGGAAAAATGGCCTGAGAGCAGAGGGAAAGCACTAAACTCCCCTCTCTCTGCAGCTGAGCAGCTCCAGAGCTGACAGCAGTGACTAAGACAGGGGCAGTTGCAATGGGAAAGGGCAATTTTTGTATACTGATGCTGAGATTTCCACATGAGGACTCCACAGAAAGGAGCACAGAGATAAAACTGCTATAAAGAGCATAATGTACGCAGGAGCGGAGGACACGGGAAGGTGGGTTTGTGTGCCAGCCCAAACTGCTGTGCCAGGGATGGAGAAATTAAGTACTGACCCAATAAAGGGGTTTTTAAAGAAAAATCCTTCCTCACTATAAAGAAAAGGGTCACGCACAATGAGTAATGAAATAGTCGAAACATTTGCAAACCCTGCCCTGCAGATCTGATACCAAGGTTAGAGTGCAAAGCAGGAATGCTGTAACAATTACCAACAGGAATCCTAGGAAAAAAGGCATTGAATTGGCACAAGAATCCTGTCAGGTTCATTGGGATTGCTGGGAGCCAGAGTGTGGGACACTCTGGGGGTCCATAGCGGGGCCGAGGGGTGCAGAGCCTCATTAACCAGCTGGATACACTCAGAGCTCATCTCCAGCCTGGCTGAGGAGGGTGTCAAAGCGGCAGGAGCGGGAGACACACCAGAGGGTTGTGCTGCCCTTCAGGGGGACCTCAATGGGGCCAACAGGAACCATGGAATTCAAGAGAGGGCAAAGCCCAGCCCTGCAGGCAGGGAGCAGAGCGCCCAGCACCAGCACACAGCAGGGTAACCTGCAGAGGAGGGCCTGGGGCCCTGGGGCTGTCAGGCTGACCACGAGCCAGCAGCGTGCCCTGATGGCAAAGGCAGCCAGAAGGGCTGGGATGTGCTGGGAGGAACACAGCCAGCAGCTGGAGGGAGGTCATGCCACCCTTCCCCTCTGCTCAGCACGGCAGAGGCC
>NW_016690234.1:2204546-2207083 GCF_001604755.1 Lepidothrix coronata | reverse complement strand
GTCTCCCATTCACACTTAGGTAAGAGTTTAGATTTTTCCATGCAGTTAAAACTGGGAATTATGGAATTGTTTTCGATTCTGAGAAATACGTATGCTAAGATGGACACAATTTCTCCCAGTCTCCTATGGTTTTACTTGGGAAAGAGGTGTTCCACTTAGACTTTTTAAGCACTATCTGCATCCGTCTCACTAACAGATCCCACAAGAAAACAGGACTAGAAAGAACCTCAGAAAGTCACTAAACTGATCTTTCTCCCCACAGGCAGAATCAATGACACGTAAGCGTCCTTGTGTCCTGGCACCCTGGACTGAAAGCCTGGGGCATGTTAATCTAACAACAAACTGCTTATGAGCTCTTGATCAACGTGGCAGTCATTGGCATCCTCTCCAATTTTCTCACTCCCTGAGACTTGGGACCAACAGGCTCATAGCAAAGTCTAACTACTCCTGAGGCACAGGAGTGCAGGAAGAAGAAAAACTCAAATTCTAAAAGGAAAATTTGCTCCAAACACAGAAAAACTTCAGAACAAAGTAGATAATGGAAAAACAGAGGGTGGAAAAAGTGCCTGCAGTTTGTAGGAGGTACAGGTCCAAAGACAAAGAATATGCACAATCCAACTTGAAAAAGTTTGTGTTTTGGAAACATTACTGCTCATTCATTTCCCATTTTTGGCAGTTATTTAAGGAATACTATTTTTTCATTATTACATAGTGGAGATAAAAATTATAGACAAGAATGTGCTGAGAGGAAGATTTTAAAGACCTTAAAAAGTCACTCTGCTCTTCCCACATGCTCAGTGACATAACAAACCCACTGTGTAAGGGAGCTCACATTCCTCATAGGGGTTCCACACTCTGTATTTAAACAAAGTCTCCAAGCCCCTCTTGTTTAGTCCTTGGAGCAACTTCTGCAGAGGGAGAAACCCCGGCTGGTGCCAAGGACTCAGCCTGGGGCTGGCAGTCCTGGTGTCCCTGTCTCAGCTCTCAGTCCCCACCAGAGCAGCCTAAATCCAATGGAACTGAGGTCACCAGTGGGAAGATCAGGCTGCCAGCAGCTCCTACAACTGCATGTGAGCTTTCCCAGAGTGAGCCGGTGCTAACGGGTCACCTGGATCTGGGAGGGAAACATTCTGCTCCAAGTGCCACTTCAGGAAAATAAGCAGCTTGACACCTTCTGGGGACGTTTTGGAGCCCATGAAGCACCAGGTACTCATACAGTGTCTTCTTAATCTCTTTTGTACCATTCTCTTTAGGCAACTGCAATCACTTCGTTCCTCTGAAGCACACTCTGAGGTTGTTAAACAGTTACTGCTCATCAGGTAAACAAGGCTCTGGGAACTCTTTTCCTTCCAAGTCATCCATTTCTGAGCTTCTGTTTGATTCCAGGCTGGAAAAAGCCAAGGGCTGAACTGTGACCCCACCATTTCACTCTCTCACACTTTCCTCCAACAGAGACCAAGGACTGTTGTAAAATGTACAAATACTCTGGAATTCTGCAAACATCACACGCTCTTCCTTCATGGCCAGTGCCAGTGGGTGCAGAGCTGCAGCCAGAGCATTCCTGGTTCTGAGGAGAGCTGGGAACCCAGAGTCAATGAACAGCCCCCATCTTCCACTGACTGTTGCACTTTCTGGGGTTAAAATATGCAACAAATGGAAGTTAATAATTCTCATACCTAATCAAATCAGAGCAATCTCTAAACCAATTTAGAGGGGGCAAAAAGAAGGAAAAACCCTCCTTCTTTGGCAGACAGTGAAAGAAATCCAAACCTGAGACTTCACAGAATCATGGACTGGTTTTGGTTGGAAGGGACCTTAAAAGTCATCTTGTTCCACCCCCTGCCATGGGCAGGGACACCTTCCACTAGAGCAGGTTGCTCCAAGCCCTGTCCAACCTGGCCTTGAAGACTTCCAGGGATGGAGCAGCCACAGCTTCTCTGGGCAACCTGTGCCAGGGCCTCACACCATCACAGGAATTTCTTCCCAATATCCCATCTAACCCTGCCCTCTGTCAGTTTAAAGCCATTAAAACTGGGACTTTTGGCCTTTTCTTTAGATGAAGCACTAGAAATATTCTCCTGCCTTTAGTGTTTATCTCACTTTTTTTTTCCTCGCACCTGATAATGTCCCATAACTCACTCTCCCTTCTCCTCTTTCAAGTTTATTTATTATGACTATCTTACCAGCTATTGGTTCAACATACTCCTCTCAAATATTCATTATTTAGTTCTCTGGGTAAATCATCTTTAATCAGCACAGCACAAAAAAAAGTGTAATTATAGATGCCAGATGCCATTACACTCAAAAGAAATTAAACCTCATCTTAAGCTGTCCAGTGGTGCCCTGAAGAGAACAGGCTGCAGGAGGGGAGGTGACCCAGAGGTGAGTGCCACATGTACTTTTAGGGTCTCTGAACCCAAGCAATAGGGAGGGTGGAGAAGCACAGAGGGAGAAGGAGAGAATCCACTATGGACAAACCAAGAACACCAGAACTTCTTGTGAGGATGCAGTAAATGCATATTTTTTTTTTTTTTTTT
>NW_016690234.1:2090573-2203096 GCF_001604755.1 Lepidothrix coronata | reverse complement strand
ATAAATTAAATTTCACTTGGATAAAAAATCTGCCTTTAGAAGCCCAAAGGATGTTTTCAGTACATCAGTGATGTGTTCCAGAGGGCACTGAACTTCTTTAGGAGGTGACCTCGAGGAGCCATGGCAAAAAAATGAATTGGAACAGGGGTGGAATCACTGGAGACCCCATCAACACAAAACTAATTGTGATAAAGATAAAACTTAAAAAATAGCTGCCGCAGCAGTGAAATGCAATCACGTAGTTTGTCATTTACATTAAAATCCCAAACAACTAGCAAGTGGGAAATTGTGCAACATCTATTTAGTCACAGTGAATACCCAAGATTGCCAAAAATATATCCCCATTGTCATGTTATTGGTGGGTTTTCTGCAATTCTTTTAATTTTAACAGATTTAAACACTTCCTCCTGATAGCACAGAAAATTGTGATACCACTGGGGAACTCATCATCCACTTGTCCCTCGTTTAGATGAAGGACAGGATGAATCTCTTTGGTTTATGAAGCATGTACATCATACAACAGACATGAGAAAGCCTCTTAAAATATAAAACATGAGAAAAAAATACCCTTAATACAGATTCTATTTGAATTTAACTCACAGAACGAGGGTGCAGTGAGGCTCACCACGGGTGAGGAGGTGCCTTTGGAGGCTCTGCTGAGAGCCCCCAGCACGGAGGGCATGGAGGCCCTGGATTTTAGCAGATGTGAGAGCAGAGGAGGACTCATTTAATCTCTATCACTGATGAAACAACAGCTTTGTCCTACTCTCCGAAACACAGTGAATGATAATGGCCTCATAAGGATGGTAAACTGCACATGGTAAAAAAGAAAAGCAACCTCCTGTTGTCTATCAAGCCATCACGACAGACACACTCATCTTCCCTCCTGAGGACCAAAACAGCTACAAAGTGCCTGAAATCATTAAGCAGATGAAAATCCCAGAGGTGGGCTTGGGCTAAACCTCAAGATTTCCCAACCAAAAGGCATCAAAGACCAACGGCTCACTGTTCATTTGCTGTTTTCCTTTGCTCTGCACACACCTGTGCCCAGGAAGTTTGCCTTTGCTTGGGAAGCACAGAGCCCTTCCCACATGGAGAGACGTTCCCTGCCCATCCTGGGCCGTACAGCGAAGGGAACAGCCATGGGCAGACAGGCAGGAGAGAGGATGGCAGCACCTGGAAAGGCCATGATGGAACAAAAGCCTTTTAAGTGCATCTGTACATCTCACAGCTACATCTGCACACTTGGTTTGTAGGGGCTTTTCAAACAGTAAGGGGAATCTGTTGGTTTAAGGTAAATATCATATTCTGCATGAGTCAATATAACAGTCCTCGCAGGAACACAGGGGATAAGGGCTGGTCTGGAGGCAGTCTGGGAATCTAACTCCATATATTGGAGAAGAGGTCCCCTTTTTATTTATAACAATGTTTAGTCAATAAACTAAACAGTTCAAATGAACTTGGGATCTTTCAGCATGACTCACTGCTTTAACCAGACCTGCAATTTGATGTCCAGTACAGAAGTTAAGACTATAACTGACCAGAAAAATCTGAAAGTAAAGAACAGGCTTCACAGTTCCATTTTGTAAAGACTGACATGAACTGTAGGAAATATACCCACAGTATTTATTTCAATTGGTCTAATTCACAACTTTCAAAGCAGGCACAGAAAGTCTTTTGCAGTGCTGTTCTCTCTCATCTCCTCCTGCTCCCCTCAGGCATATTCAGAGATGTTTTGCTACTTTCCACTTCCCAGTGGTTCCACACACACCTGCCCAATCCCTCCTTAAAACAGCTGCTTCTACAAATTGCAATAATCTTACATTAAAAAAAATAACAATTCCTACAAAGAGAAGAGAAATGGAACCCAGTGCTCTGATTCCTAGACTTTTGAGGATAAATCTAATTTTAGAAATAAGATTTATCTGAGGGCTAAATTAGGAAGGAATTTCAGCCACTTGAAGGAACTTCATTAATGGAACAGGAACCTGCAGGTTCACCAGTGAGCCAACAGGTGTTTAAACAATTCCTGCTACCTACACTCTCACGTCGACTTTATTTTCAAGTTTCACTCAATGATGGAGTTGTTCCTTAGCTCCCTGTGTGCTTAGCCATTTAATTAAAGCAATCCATATTGAATTCATGTCCAGATGCCTTGACCAGCAGATCCAGATCCTCATTGGCATGCCAGCTGCTCAAAGAAGAGCACAGCCCCTCGCATACTAATCAGAGGGGAAGGCAGTGATTCATCAGCCCGCGATACTGCTTCAGCATCTACAAGCACTTATGACATGTAATTGCTGGTGCATAAGCAAGCCAGGCCACATTAAAAAGCCCACAGATAGTCAGAGATAAAAATTAATGACTTTTGCTTTGTGTAATCCTGCCTGTGTTGGGGGAGGGGAGGGAGACCGGGATTAATGGACAAACGTAAGGAGGCACAAAGGAACAAAGAGTTTCTTGGCCTTGTTTACATATTGAACAATAATAATAAAAGAAAAGTGACAAGTTATGGGAAAGGCAAGTGTGAATTTTCGGCACGAGTGAGTTGGAAGACTGCTTGCAGTTCATTACGGATGCAGAATTTCCATACTCATTATTCTGAAACAAACCTCCTCGGAAGGCCCTTCTGGGACCAATGGCAGCAGTTTTTATTATTCATCTTTTGCTGGTATTGAGGATGTCATTAGAAGAGCTGCACGGCACACAGGCAGAGAGGGGATCACTATCTGGGGAGGAATAGCTTATCGCTCCTGAGGCTGGAGCAGCCACGGAGCCAGGGTCACAGTGGGCCACGGCTGCAAAACCAGGCAAGGAGAGGGAGGTAAATCAAGGACAGCAGACAAAGACATGATGTAATGCACCCACAACAGCAGCTTCTGCAGATCAAGCGCTCATCAAAATATTCATGCCCCAACATTGTTTTTTGAATCTCCATCTCCCTGTCCCAAGTCCCCTTTCTTCCCCAATGAGAGGTATGATAACAATGATGTTTCACCCTCCTTGGAACAGTTGTGAAGGAAAATGCAACTTCTCTATTTTATTTTTTCTTTTAAGATTTGCTTTCTGAAACCTTGGTGAGATGTGTCCAAGGAGAACAGTGAAACTGAAGTTACCTGAACCAGACTCCCACTCGGAGGGAACAAACATGATGCCTGTGATCGCACATGTAATCAGACACTTGGTCTCACCCAGTGTCCACCTCCAGCCCACCAGGCACCATAAGCTACCTCAGCAGCTTCTAGGGGTCTACTAATCTCAGTAGAAACCTGCCCAGATCTGGGAGCAGAGTTTCTTGGCATGAAAATTCCAAGTTACGCGTCCAGCTGTGCGTTCTCCAGCACAGAGGGAGGTACCTCTAGTTTCACTTCTAAATGCTGGCTCCACTTTGGACTCTGATTTCAGTCCACTTTAGCCACTACACTCATCCAAGAAAGGCAGTTTGAATGGAAGTTTTTTTTCCTGTAGCTGGGGAGAGTTATTTTAGGACCTACTGAGTTATCCTAATTGCATTTATCTTGGCACTATGGAAAACTGCCATTGCCATGACAATAGTGCTAAAAAAAAGATGAAAAAAGACTATTCTCTAGTCAAGCATGTTGTTCATTTTAATACATAAATAAACCTTTCCCACAGAGGTCAGCTATGACCACTGCATGACATGGAGGTGATGGCACAGACCCAGAATGTGGTTCAGCATCTAACTCAGACACAGCAGGACGGGTGTTATACAGATGCCGTCCTTTATGCAGCAGAAATTAATTCACCTTCCATTTGACCCCATCTCCCAACTGGTAACATCTGTACATGTTACTCTGGAGGAGTCTTGTGCCTTCCCATCCTTTCACAGCCCCGCAGAGCACCGGGACTCAGGGAAACAGAAAATCATTGCTATCGGCAGGTGGCTGAGCAACCACTCAGAGCCATCACTTGTGTTTAAGGTCTGCTGCTGCATTCACCCTGCCCCTCTGCACACCTCGCTCTTTATTTGTCGCTTACACCACCTACTTCTGTTTTGCAGAAATATTTACCACGTGCAGGTGAGGAAGCAGAAGCTGCAGCTGCATCCGCAGACACCATATGATTTATTTACAACTGGGGCTTTGTGGTGCAGCCAGATAAAAGAGGATTAAATTACGCTCTGTAGATTAAGAGTCTGAACATATAAAACTCCTAAGCCTTTGTATGCTAAGCAAGAACTTTGACTCCCACAGGAGCTGCAAAAGAGATTCTGCATACACAGGGAAGACTTGGATTTTTTTGCTACCTCAGTGCATCTTTACCAACCAGAGATATTTTCAAACTGGTTTGGAAACATTTTATCAGCACCAAAAAAGTTAAACTGAACCATGATGTCCAGTGCATTTTCATCTCAGTTCCTCCACACACTGGTTCAAACAGACTTTTCCATTGTAAAGATGTTATCCCCAATTATACAGTGTCTGTATATCCATCCCACTGCTCCCTGCCCACTGGAAGAACACTGTTCTGGATCTTCGCTTACAGCAAAATGCACTAACACCACACACAGCCAACCTCTTTCCTGCCCCTCTCTTCTCAGATATCATTTACAAAATTCATGCAAAAAATTCTTCTTTCAAACAAATTATTTCTTCCTCAACCTTATCGTCCATTATTCCCTTCACACTTTCAGGAAAAAAGCAAGAAAATATTTCCGTTCGATGTGCACATACAGCACCTTCTGCACTGGAAGACAGAATGTGATGATAACCAGCTCCACACGGAGAGGTTTGAAGCTAATCACTGTAAGAGTCCACTAACAGCTGTTCCTGGAGTTAAAAACACAAAATGAAAGTTTCCCACGTAAAACTGTTCAAGAATGCTGGGATTTTCCATACACGTTAATGGTTGGGCATTTTAAGGTGAGTATTGTCGTATCAGCATTTATTTCCTTTACTCACAGGGTGGTGAGGCCCTGGCACAGGTCACCCAGAGAAGTTGTGGCTGCCCCTGGATCCCTGGAAGTGTCCAAGGCCAGGCTGGATGGGGCTTGGAGCAACCTGGGATAGTGGAAGGTGTCCCTGCTCATGGCAGGGGGTGGAATGAGATGAGCTTTATGGTCCCTTCCAACCCAAACCCTTCTGTGATTCTATGAAGAGACTGTTGCTGAAGAAGTGTTGGAGAAGTGCTCCCTGATCCAAGCCAGCCCCAGCTGCAGGGCGATATCAGACGGGAACGGCCTGGGAATGGCTAAGGAGGGGATGTTAATGGTAATCACAGGTAACTGTCTCAGACAGCCAGAAAGAGAAGAGGGGAAAAAACCTGAAGTAGCTATCTTTAAAGAGAACAAGCAGATCTGAGTAATCCAATTTAGGGGAGATAAGAGTCTGCTGGTAGCACTGTCCTTTAGCTGGACAAACGCCTTCGTTCAAGTGTCAACCCCAATCCTGGGGAGGTCAGCGCGCGGGGCCCGCAGCCTAATGGACTCCTCAATTGCCTGAGTGGATTTCCCAACAAACACGCTGGCCCAACAGAATTGATTTTCAGCCAGTGAACGGGTCCCTAACGCAATTACCCTGCAGCGAGTGGCCCAGGGCCGCGGTCAGCGCCAGGAGGTGCCTCGGCCCTGCACCGGCACAGCTCCACTTGTAATTGTTTAAACAGCTCTGGAATTCCTTTTGCTCTTTCTCAACAGAGAATCATTATATCCCTGTTTAAAGAGGTCTGGAGGGACCTCAGAAGAAACTTTCCCTTCCAGCTTTGTGTGCTAATGAAAAAAATCAAGTCTTAGCTCTCTAATAGGCGAATTCAATTTATAACAAGCAAATACAATCATCTCGACACCAGCACTGCAACAACACTCGCCCGGCTGCTGCTGCACATGGGCTCCTGCCAAGGACAGCCCAGCACAGGGACACCTGTCATCTTGGGGCCCCATCACCCACAGGTCCCACCACACAGCCTGGCTCAGGTGCAGAGCAGGCTCTGCTTCCAACCCAACGCAGAACTCATTTCCAGGCACATAAATACACAGGTTAATTCCTTAATGAAGCTCCCACAGTGCCTTTTCTGGATGTGCTGACAGAAATCAAACCACATCTAGGGAATCTTTTGATACAGAAGAGCCAAATCTCTGCATGATACAGTAATATTAGATTTCTGTACCAACCAGATGTAGCAAGATCAGCTTTGCAGTGTTTCTTCTAATTTGTTGGTTTTTTTTTCCTCAGGGAAGGTTTCGTCTCACTCTGAGAGTCAGGCGGTGAACCCAGAAGGTCTGAGGTTCTGAGAGATGTACAAAAAAACCCCCAAACCCCAGAAGTTATGTGCACAGGACTGCCCAGTGCTACCTCCTGCCCTGGCAATGCAGGGCTCCATAAACCACTGAATGGGGACTAAGAGCCACCATGGTGGGTCCAACTGGAAGCCAGAGTCCTCTTTCCAGCTATGGCCAGAAAACATGGGTACAAGGGCAGTGCAGCTGCTCAGGGACTCTCCAGATGGCACTTCATCTAGGCTCCTGTGTTCAGTACCCACCAATGAACCCCTTCTCCATGAACTTCACTTATTTTGAATTCATTTATTCTTTTGTCCTCCACAATATCCTGTGCAATAAATTCCATGAGTTAATTCTGTGCTCTGAGAAAGGTACTGACTCAGCTTTAGTTTAAATTTCCCCCCTTCGGTGAATACCCCACTTTCTTCTCATTGTTCCCCAATCCTTTTTCCTGTGCCAATCACAATTTATAAGCTGCTACTGCATTTCTCCACCCCATTTATTATCATGGATTATGAATTCCAGTCCTTTTAGTCCCTCTGCTCATGGAAGATGCCCCGTATCTATAAACAGCCTGATGGCCTGATAACTCAGCTGGCCACTTGCACACTTTCAGGAAAGGCCCAGCATCCCAATCACCCTTCCGAGGCTGCAGCACTGATGAATAGAGAGCCCCTCCCATATCTCCCCTCCAGAGTGCCAAAGGATGTTCTACCCCTCAGCTTTTCACAAGGACCCGATTCCATCCATGGTGCTAAAAAATTCTTGGCAAACTGAAGCTGCAGCCATACAAAGCTGCAGGGATTGAGGGAAGCAGTGCAGATGCAACTAGCCCGAAGCTGCACCTGAGCAGCCAGAATCATTCCTCGGCAGACCATCTACCTGGATGGAGAATTCACTGCAGCCCAATTCCGTGCTGGCTCAATCCACGTTCCCTCCAGTCGGTCGGACGCCGCTCTAACTGCACTCTGCTCTCCCCGTCACTGTTGCACAAAGCCATCTGTCAGGTTCTCAGCCTGATTTCCCTTTTCCTGTCTTTCCCCAAAGTAGGAGCAAACGGGGCCAGATTCCAGCTGTATTTTTCATCCTCCAATTAGCAGGCTCCAATTCATCACTCTGAGTATCTCCTGGCATCAGTGCTGAGATTCCCTCCTCACGCCTGGTAAATCGGTCTTCATTTAAAACCCTCTCTCTTAGCCCTAAATGGAAATCAATTCTGCAAGTTTAGCAAATAGTTAATTACTCCACAAAGAGGATTGATTGGCCTTTGATCACCAGAAAGCTCTGTAGTGCTATTAGTCTCTTTCATCTGTGATTAAACCACAGAGAAAAAGAAACAAAAACTAAATTAGGCTTCTCCTGTTATCCTACAAATATTTAATGACGGGATAATCTCCTAAAGGTGTGATCAGGGGATATACATTCCGCCAGGAAACGTCTCCAGCTCAACCTTGAACCCAAATTCTCTCCCTGCAAAGAGCCTGGCAACGAACTTTACAGAGGCACAGAGCTGAGCTCAAAGGGATGCTTTGTAGTACACCCTCTTCTTGGCCTTTTCTTCTTTCCTCTTCTTATGTACGTTTTAATGCAGATAAAGATTTTCCCAACGGAGCCCTGACATGAATAATAATAATAATAATAATAAAGGCTTCCTTTAAATTCAGTTTTGGCTCTGCTGACTTTCTCAGCAGGACAAGCCTGTGTCCCGTTGATTTGCAGCATTGTACAGAGCTGTTTTCCCAAATGATGGGATCCTCCCACTTCAGACAAATTTCAAATATCACAGTCCCCCACTGCTAAGCCACTCTAAAATTCAGTCCCAGGAAAGCATAAAGCTTTCCACACAGCCACTGAGCCACACTGCAGCAGAAGGGAAGGTCAGATGGGAAGGTCAGAGGATGGAGAACATGGATAAAGCTGCACTTCTCATGGTCCAGGCAAATCTAAGGTCTAGGAATGTTCCTCTTGTGACACTGATGCAAAGCTCATTAGGGATGGCTAGCACAGGCTCTGTGCCCATCACTGTCCCTCAAAGCCACAGTCGTGGTTACCAGGTGCATTCCAAGCCTCTCCAGAGCCCTTGGCAGCCAGGGCCAGGGCCGTGCTATTTGGTGCTGCATCAACATGTACTCATGAGTTGCTTCTTTCCCAATACCACCAGAATTTTTGGAGAACCATGGAAACACCCCTCCAATCTGCTCTTCACCAGCAAATTTTCCTCAGCTGCAAAGGGTGCTGTTCCCTGCACACCCTCCTGGATGCAGTGAGGAGGGTTGAACTCAGCCCCAGGCATGGAGAGTCCCAAATTTCTACAGCCTTTGCCTCCCTGGAGAAAGTAACACCCATGGCATTTGGCCACCAGCTGGTTGTGGAAGCCAGTCCCCCAAAAGTCAGTGACACTTCCATGGCTGATGGTGCCAACAGGCAATTTGAAAGGATCATTTCTGCCATCAGCATGGAAAGCAAAGACCCTGTTCTGCAGGTCCATAAGGAAGCACAGCACACAGCCATGTATGGAGGAGAGGGGTAGACAGATATCCAGGAGAAGGTCAGACTTCAGGAGATGTATTTTGCCAGGTGACCTGACTGGCAAGATTGGGAGGGAAGGGATGGAGCTGGTAAAGCTGAAATTCTTGAAGTTTCACAACTTGCTATGAAAACTGAGAAAGTTATCATAACTTTTTCTAGCAATAAAATGTCATAATATTCTTCATGCAAAAGAAAAGAGGAGCCTCCTGACATGTTTTCAACTCTCGAATGGCAAAGAGTCCTTGAGGGGCCGTGCCACGCATCAGGCAACAGCAGGCGTTAATTAGCCCAGATTTCCTATTGAATTGTTGTGTGCGGGTGTGCGGGTGCGCGTGTGTTTTTCTTTCCCTGGGTGTCTCATTTGCAGAATGTTCAATCATCCCCTCTCTCCTCCTGATTCCGCAGCCGTGTGTGCTCCTGTGCGACTGCCGAGTCCTGACACCTGTCAAACAGTGCCACCGCAAATTGGACGTGTCAGCCCCAGCGTGCTGGTGCCAAGGTGTGAATTAGATGGAGTCTCTCAGCGCTGTTCTCCTGACCTCTCCGCTCCGCTACTAGGACATCCCAAGCCTCAGGGTATCAAAAACCAAAACACAAGGAAAAGAACCCCACACACCCATTGCAACCATCGTGGGTGTGCAAGGATTTAAAGGAACGCTTTCTTCTCTAAATGAGGGGAGGATTTAAATGACCAGAATTTGTGAACACGCTTATTGCATCTGCAAAACATCTAGAAATGGGCTTTGCCTCCTGGTCTGTGCCATACCAGGAGGCTCTAGCGGCCAGAAAAAAAAATGGGAAGTGAGTAGTTACTGGAGCTTTCAGACGAAAAGACTCACAAGTCATTCTGCACAAAGGAAAACAAGTGTTTCCGTCCTGCCCATTGATGTGGTTGTGGTCACCAGCAAACTGTGCCAACAACTCCCCAAACAATGCACGTGGCTGAGATCACCCCCATTCCCGGCCCTCACCTTGCGTGGAGGTTGGGGGGTTGTTTTGTTTTTTAAAACAACGGCTCCCAGAACAAAAGGCTGATTTGTGCAGCAGGCAGAGCTGGGGACCACCTAGAGCACGGGGCTGCAGCCCCATATGGTGCCGCACAATAACAAATAAGAACAACAATCAGGAAAGCTGCACCCACTTTGCTCGGTACGGTGTTCTCAAAGTTACACAGTACGAAGCAATTATCCCAAAGTGGCAATTTTATTTGAAAATAACATTTAAATTAAAATGGGCATTTCAGGGCCTCCTGCTGAAGAGTGACATGGGCTGTTCAGGGGCCCACTGTCACTTTGTCAGCTGTCACATGCTGCCTCCTGCTAAATGGGCGCAGTTTGCCTTTACCCTTTATCCAGACTCTTAAAAATGCCGCACGCATTTTATGAAGACCAACTAAGTGGGATTGCATCTCTGACAGCTGTTCCAGCTTGGATTCGGTGAAAGCGCTTTGCATACATCTCTCTTTCCTGCTAACAATTTGGATAGATAACAAAGCTGAGGGGAGAGGGATGTGCCACAGGGACAGCGATGGAACAAAGAGCTTGCAGGCCCCAGTCACCTGTGAGCCTCCTGCCTGGGGTAACACCAACCACAGGGCATGTTTCACCAGAACGCAGCTCCGTGGCTTTGGTTAACTGACTTCTAGGTCTCCTGACTCCTTCCAGCAGGCAGCTGTACCTCCTTCAAATCCCACCCCAGCCAAGTGTCCTGGCAGAGCTGGGAAGAAGTGATGCTGCCCTGGCCTAGGTCACCAAGAACTAGGGACCAGCAGCACAAAGCTGACAGCACAGTCCGGATTCCAGGACTATCTGGATTTCTTTACACTTGGTAAATTCTGAACTGCTCCTTAAAATTTGGCAGTTTTCCTTATTCTCTCCCCTCCTTCTTTTACCAACACATTTGACTAGTAAGACTTGATGTGTTACAAATGCTGTCCTCAACCAACACATCGCCACAGTGAACCTTTGTGCTGTAAGTTACCACCTGCACAGCTCTCACCACAACCTTCTCTTGAGTTCAGTGTTCCCCAAACCTAAAATACCAGATATGCTCTGGTACTCCTATGGACACTGTCATATATATATTCCTCAGCACACACAGACACATCCAACAGCTGACCCAGATTCTCTCTAGTGTTCCTTTTGCTGCTGAAACACCTGTACCACACAACCACTGAGGCTGGAAAAGATCTCTAGGATCATCAAGTCCAACCTGTGACCGATCCCCACCTTGTCACCCAACCCAGAGCACTGAGTGTCACGTCCACTCGTTCCTTGGACACCTCCAGGAATGGGGACTCCAGCACCTCCCTGGTCAGACCCTTCCAATGCCTGACATCCTTTCCATGAAGAAATTCCTCCTGATGACCAACCTGAACCTCCCCTGGCACAGCTTGAGGCCGTTTCCTTTCATCCTGTCCCTTGTTCCCTAAAAGCAGAGCCTGACCCCCACCTGGCTCCACCCTCCTGTCAGGGAGCTGTAGAGATTAAGAAGGTCCCCCTTGTAGAAACCCTTTTGATTGCCCTTCACACCCGTGCTCAGCTTCAGCTCCAGGTGGGCTTTGGCTTTCCTCAGCCTGTACTTGCATGCTTGGGTATTAACTCTCTAATCCTCCTGAACCTCCAGTCTAGGAGAAGGCAATCCCTAAAACTGAACCCCTCTTCTCTCCAGGATCATATCCCATAGGATAAGGGAAAATGTTCTGATGAAACTGGCAATTCCTACTGGCAAGGCAGAAGCAAGGGATCAATTCAACATAAGGCCAATACTGTCTGAATTGATTCCCCAGAATCACTAGGTACTCATGCTGCGGACTTTGTAGTTATAGAGAGCTAAATCACTAAATATTTTTAAAACAAAACCTTCTTCATAAAAAATCTCCTACACAACGGAGCTGAAGCATCTGGTGGTCACACAGTTCTTTTTTTTTGAGGCTCAAGATGGTGGTTTCCCACCAAGGCGGCCAGTCTTGGGTCAGAAGTTTTCCTACTCCATTAGTCTCCCAGTGCCTCCATTTCCTTCCACAACATGAAGGTGTTTTCATGCTGGATTATGTAACAAAGATTTTCAGAGCTGAGATTTTCACATCTATGGTAATGAGGACCACTTGGAATAGATGGAACACGTGCAGGAAATCTACTGATGGGAAGTAAATTCTAATTTCTTCCTGCTTTTATTGCTGATTAAAGTGAAGAAATGTCTGTAGTTTGCTCCATTTTGTGTTGTGAGATCTCACATAATCACTGACAATAGTTTAAGGTATTATCTGATCTATGGAAGTGCACGTATTTAAAAAGAGGTAAAAGTCTTAAACCCAACATATTAAACATGAAAGGGGTGTCTGGTTTACTTGTTCAAAGTAAGGGATTTGCTCCCAGGAGTGACACATCTATTACTAATTAAACCATTAATTTATTATGCAGCACTTGCAGAAAACAACATATTTGAAGTCTGAAAACGTCTGCTAAAGAATGGAAAATAATTTGGATACAAGTAATTATCTTCAGGATCTTTCTTTACACTGGAAGATGCTAAACACAATTCAAATGCTTTCACTGAGCTAAGTAACAGTCAGTGTCACTGCCAATGCTGAGGCAAAGCAGAGCAGGAACAGGGAGTCATTTTCCAAAACATGCCCATTTCTGAGTAATTTTAGAGCATGTGCTGAGAGACAGACAGACAGGTCCCTACAGCTTCGAACTGTCAGTCTGCAGGATGGGCCTTAACACGAGAGATTCTCTGTCATAAGGTCACACAACAAGCTGTCACTTGGCTTCCCAAAATCTTGGTACCGGGTGGAAGGTGAGCTTCTCCATCCCCTTCCCAGTCACCAAACATCAAGAGTGGTCAGTTTTTCTATTCCCCATAATTTAAAATTCCTTGGAAGAAAACCCACTACATCTTATATAGCTATACGTATAGTATATATACATATATAAATACATATATATGTTGTTGAATGGGAGGAGATGGACGTTCTCAACCACCAGCAGAAACGCAGTTGCCTCTCCGTGAGGATTCAAGAGCTATCCCTCTATCTAAAGGTATAATCCAAAACCTTGTCTATCACATCGAGAACCCCACTCAGCTGGAGCAGAGGTCCTAATCTGCCCCGCAGAGTCTCTTTCACTCCAGCTTTCTCAAACACTGAAGTCCCTATCTCAGCCATCAGCTTTCACTCCAGCTTTTCTCTCTCATCATACTGAGATTTTTGTCTACCTTTAGCTTTCTTTCTCTAAAAATCTTTTACTAAACATCTTCATTGCTAAAATACTTGCCTGGACACCCACTGCTTGTCACACATAAAATGGAAACATCCTTCCTCTACTCTTAACAGCTTCATATTCCTCCGAGAGCTGGGGCAAAGATAATCTTCCAGGTTTATCACTGTGACATTGCAACTGTCTACAGGTGCTTCCTTTTTAGTGCATACATAATATATTTATCTCCCTCCTTTATAGTCCCTTATGATCTGTTCTCTACCACTTCTCCATTGGTATCCAGCAGCTAATTCTGCCTTTGTACTTTCCTTTCCATCAGCCTCCATCACAATTTCTTTCTGTCTTCATGTTCTCTCCTGTGCTGCTCTTTTAACTGGGCCCTCTCTACAATTCATAAAAAAGACCCACTATTTTTAAATTGTTTGTTAAAGCTCTCCTTTTCTGTGCTGGCTGCAGTTCTGCCGACTGTGTATGGACCCCACTGCTGATCACCCCATCCCACATCCCCCCCAGTTTTTGTGTGTGTCACCTCTTGATTTTGGCAACATTTGTCACTCATCTCAGACTTTACAAGGAAATCCCTTGGGCAGGGACTGGTTTTATTCCTACAACTTTATCAAAACAACTTTCCCTCTGAACTAAAGCCTTTTCCTCCCACAGCACATCTAAACTGAGAAACAGCAAATCCACAAGAGCTGGAGAGGCACCAACAGGACACAATGGTCTGATGGCCAAGTAAGTTCACCAGGAAAACAATCAGCATGACAGAACCTGTGTTAACGCTGGAGATGTGCACAACAGACAGGAAATGGAGATACCGACACAAACAGGAGTTCTCCTTCTGACCCAGCAGAATCCCATCCCATCCCAAATGATCTACTTAGTAAACCAAGCAGTGTGAGGTTTCATGAGCAAATGTGACACTGCTCAGGAGCTTCAGGCACTGTGGCACATCTTGCAAAAAAGGGGGGCTGGAGAAGAATAGGATCAAGCAATAAAACTAACTCCGAACTCATCACATTCCTTCCAGCTTCTAAAGATTTGGTCTCTGTTTTATGAGAAATCGAACTCACGGTACGGTGATGGCCCAAAGCTGGAGGACCTCAAGGTAAACACATGCAGCTTATTGAGCTCATCAGAGCTCACTGAAGGTGTGGACAAAGCATGGCAAAGAGACTGTGCAGAACACAGTGAAAACATGAAGGAATTAAGGAATAGATAAATAAATACTAGCAAGTGAGAGGATGAACCATGACTAGAAGCAGAGCTACGTAAACCCACAGAGGTGTTCAGAGAGCAGGCCAGTCCAACTGTCAAGTGATTTGAAGAGGGAAGCAAAACAGGCAGAATGCCATAAAATCAAAATACATTTGGGAGAAAGGAGGAGAACAAATCTTTTTTTTTCCCTTGAGGATATCTGCCCTATTGGTACCTTGCTGGCAGTAGCACAGTGCTGACAATTTGATGCCAACAGCTCTGCACAGAAGGGCAGCAGCCAAACTGTGCATAGGGAGGGTGGGACACACAACTGTGCCACATGTCCAGAAACACTCCAGATCTGGAAATGACGGTGGCCAGCGGCCCCTGGGAAGGGTCGGGGTGCAGGGGCACCCGGCTGGTCTCACACACAGCTCCATCCCCACTGCAGAGCTGCCTCAGCGCAGCTCTCACAGGAGGAGCTTCAGCACTTCTGAATGTGATTAGAGAAAAGACTGGAAAATGGGATCCTCATGTTCATTATGAGAAAAGTAGTGCTTGAAATAAAGTCCCAAATATGTTTTGTAGCTGCCTTAGATATCACCATTATTAGTGGCCTTAAGAGGTGCAAGAAATTTCTATAACTAAAAATGTAACAAAGGACCAGAGTACTCGGGGAGAACAGTAGAAAAATCAAGCCTTTTTTTTTAATATATTTTAAAGGTATACGGTTCTTGCGATTTAAATTTACCACCAAACCTCCCAGCTTCTCCCCCAGTGTACCAATTCAGAGCTACTTAGAAGGAAAAAAAGGAGAGAAAAAGGAAAATCATTAAACAACCCCCCAAAAAGAGGGCTCAATGAGGTCTCATTTCGTCGTAATGAGCTCCAATTTAACATGATCATTATTTCTGACATTAAAGGCCTGTGAATAGTGTCACATGCCCAGAAGCTATTTTTTTTTACCCTCTAATGCCAGAAATAACAAGCTGCAGTTAAGGGACAGTGAATCAGGGTCTGTAAAATTACATTAAAATAGGAATTTCACTACTGATAGAACGACTTATCTAGGCAGCCCATTCTGAAGGAGGGTTTTGGAGTGTGTGGTTATTGGAGATGGGGCTGGTACCTGCCAGCCCTCGCACAGCAACAGACCCTCTCTGCACCGAGGAGAAGGAAACCAGGAGAAGGCACAGAATCACAGACTGGTTTGGGTGGGAAGGGACATTAAAACTCATCTGCCATGGGCAGGGACACCTTCCACTATTCCAGGCTGCTCCAAGCTCCATCCAACCTGGCCTTGGACACTTCCAGGGATGGGGCATGTAATCCATTCTACCATTTGACCACTTCATACCCATGAGTTTATCAATTTCTTTTAAGCAGTGCAACAGCTTTATATTGAGAAACTTCCATTTACCAAAGCTCCATCATGTCAAGACTCCCTGTGTTCCTGCAAATTACAGTTTTGAGATTCCTATTCTTCCACAACAAAAATAAAGTTTCCTGATCTGAAGTTCTTCACGTCACTCTGGAGCCTTTCTTAAGCCCTGTAATCACAATCAATTCCGTCAGTGCTCAGCCAGTGTCATGTACAGGTTACACCACACAGTAATTTGGCTGTTTTGAATTTGAGTTCATTAACTGTTGGCATCTTGTCCTGACAATTTGCTGCAGTTGTTTTTATTGATTTGGTTTAAAACCTGCTCCTGACATTTTAATTTGAGAGCTTTTCATACCTATTCCCACTGAAAAGAAAAGCTTCTGATGTGGAAACCTCTTAAAGCTCTGGCAGTTCCTCTCACTGCTTTAGTCCTGGTAACTGCTCATCTCAGAGTTCAGGCATAGTCATCCAGCCCCACTTTCGACTTCCCAGCAGCCTTGGGAATTCTGATGGACTTGAGCAAGTTTTTCGTGTTACCTTTGATGTTTTCAGCAATTTGTTCCTCAAACATGTTGTTTTGGGGGGGACATGACAACATTTGTGTTACTATGATTTTATGTGTTTGGTGTTATCATGATTTTATGAAGGCTGGACTTGATCATCTTGGAGGTCTTTTCCAACTCCAATAATTCCATGATTCTATACTTAATTGCCAAAGCCTATGTTTTTCCCTTTTCCTTCTTTTTCTTTACATACGACTCCTGCTTTTGTTTGTTGGGATTTTTTTAACAATTTCCTTGGCTCTGATACTGAGAATTTGAATTGCCACCATCCCACTTAAAGTATTTTAACCTTCTGGATGTTTTCTTTTCAAAAACAAAAGATAAAATAACTCCCCTCATTTTCATGTAGTTTTCACAGTTAGACTTCACTGCAGTCAGCTTTTCTGGCTTTTTTCTTACAAAACTGCTCCGAACAGTTCCCACCTAAACCATGTCCTCTGCACTGCGAGAAACCAAAAAATAACACAGAATCACAGAACCATTAAGGTTGGACCTTTAAGATCACCAAATCCAACCATCAGCCCGGCACCACCACCACCATGTTCACCCCTAAACCGTGTCCCCCAAGTGCCACACTTTTTTGATCCCTTCTGTCCTTCCTGGGGCTCTCTCTGAAATGCTGTGTCAAACAAAAGCCACTTAAGAGTATTTATAGAATCTGATCTCCAACAGTCTGTGTTTCCCTGACACCAGAGGTCCAGAACTCAACCTTGGCTGGTCTGGCACAAGCAGGGACGCTCAGTAACCGCACTTACCAAGAGCCATATTTCTACATTAATTAACTCTACTATTTCATCTATGCAAAGCTTTATCACATGCCTTACTCCATCACTCCTGCTTAATTTATACCCTTGGAAAAACCCACGTGTTCATTGATTATCTTCCTCCAACCCAGTTTCCAAGACCTGTTCTGCCCATGATCTGAGAGAGACACTGCAGAACACTCCTTCCATGTCTAGGTGTCCCTGTCACTGTTTTAATACTTTTAAAAGGAGCTGGGAAAGATTCTATGGAGTTCACCTCATCTCCTTGAAGTCTTTTTAAACTTGAATTATGGGGGTGAGAAATGGAGGCTGTTGGAGGTCCCAACACCACCCGCAGGAAGTCCCTTCCAGCAGCACAAGGTCAGCTGCCCCGCGCACGGGGAGCGGTGGGGGGTTCAGAAGGCCCTCGCAGAGATGCCCTGCAGTGGGAGTGAGGGATGAACCAGCACCACAGGCCAAATGCAGCTTTCCTCAAAGGAGCAGACATGGGCTTGGAGACATGGTTTGCCTGAGCGCAGGAATAAACTCCTTCTAGCAGGGGTGTGAGGCCTTGGGCCGCAGCACAGCCCCAGGAGCAAAGGGGGGAGAGATGCCAATGCCACAGGAGCACTTGGAGCACATGCCACGAGGCTGGGGCTGGAAGCACATTTCCTCCAAACATTCCATACCTTGACAAAACCCTGCACAGTTTAGAACCCTTTCTTTCAGCTTTTTGTTTTAGGCAGGTTATTGGTTTGCTGCAGGTACCTCCTGTTTTGGCCATCTAACACTCTCCGAGATGATTTCATAGACTCAGAAAGGTGCCAGGTTGATCAGTTGGTTGGGGTGTCCAGATAAGCTGGAATACCAGGAGGTGGCCAGTATGAGGTAAAGGGAAGCTCAACTACAGATGCACTTTGGGAAGATGTGATCAGTTTTACTTCTTTATATTAAGTATACATGATGCCAAATTTCCACACACAAAGTACAGATCCACCAGGGCATGGCTCCAGAGCTGGGCAAAGACTCCAGATGATGAGAGGTGTCATCTCACACTCTGTGTGAAACATCAGTAGTACAAGAAGACAGAGACACATATGCATCTTCAGAAAACACACTTGCCTGCAGACATCACACACAAACCAGCTGTGTTCAGGGGTATTAGTCTCATTTTACGGTATGTGAAAACCTTGCTGATATAAATTGGGGATGAACAGATTATTTTGGGCGGTATTTTTGTCTGATACTAGTGCAGGTAAGATCACCTCCAATGGAAGCAAAGAAATTCTACAATTAATGAATGACCCCAGCTCTCTGTCATGGGCTTGTGTAAGAGTCCATGCACACAAGGACGTGCCTGTGGATACTGATTTCTTTTGCACGAGTCAATACCTGGTCTGGATGTGAAGGTGTGTAATTGGGAACAGGTAATTTGGCACATGCAAGACAGAGACAGAGAGAGAAGGAGCAGAAGGAAACACAGGTTGATGTGTGCCTGTGAAACCTGGATAAGTGCAAAGCTGAAGGAGCTTTCAAGGAAAAAGGCCCCAATTTGTATCTCCATCGATAATTGGTTTGTTTGTGTGGAGCGAGCAGGCGGAAAAGGCGGTGGAAGAGAGTGATGGAGTGAAACAGCACGGGCTGTGCTTCCCTGCCTGCAGAGTGGAGAGGAATTGTTAGTAACTGAGGTAGGTCCCAGAGGGGTTCATTAAGTGACTGGCCCTTCACAGTCCCCTGCCAGGGCTGACCTGGAAACATTAACGTGATGCCAGAGTTACAACACACACTCGAGTGAGGGGAGCGAGGAGCACGCGGCAGTGAGGGAGCGTGGGCTGCACATGAGTGTGGGCGAGTCCTGGGACATGGCACACATGTCTGTCCTGCTGGGAGAACTCCCCCTGTGCTCCCAGGGGGCTGCAGCCCAACTGTGGGCTGGCACACCTGTCCCTGCTGCAGCAGGAGGAACTCTCCCAGCACTTACAGCAGCACTGTGGAACCGGGATGGGAGAACTGCAACAGGACACGGGACCACAGAAGAACAATGTCAGAGCCCCATAGTTAGGGCACACAGGACAGAAAATGATCTGCTGCAAGAGATGACGATTCCCAGGAAATGAAGCAGCCACTGGGACCAAGGTGGGCAGGTGAAGGAGGAATAGGGAAAACCAAAGGAAAGCCTAGGGAATTATCCCTTTTTTTTTTTGTCCTTTGAAAATCTGAGGATTTAGAAAACATGGAATACAGAGTCTAGAAACAGAGCTGAAAGGTGTCATATCATCCACCTAACAGAGCTATCCCAAAGCAATACACGTTCAAGGCTGGAGGATCCAAGTTGGTAGAGATCAGTATTTGCACTGGTCAGTGGGAGGAGGGAAGGGCATAGGGGAATCCAACATACCTGCCTCAATCCTAGGTCACATTACACTTGAGAAGGGAAAAAAGACACATCCCCAGAGCAGTCAGTTTAACCTGCATTAATGGAATGATTCCAACATAGAGTCACCCGCGTTCACACCACCCTTATGCACGTGACTACCTCAGCCCTTCTAAAACCTGAGCCTCCTCACATCCTTCGTGTGCCTCCACCGGAATATAATCACAGGATTTTAATCACTACCGTTCAATCAAGATATATTTTAAAAGGTTTAACAGAAACTTTAAAGGTGAAAGTAAAAATAAGCCAAAACAACTGACCTAAGAGGGAAGGGAAACAGGGACTTTCTTGTCATGAAACAGAAGAGAGTCAACCACATTAAAAAGTGAACGGAAGTAAGGCACAAAAATGGCACAAAGGAAACGTGTCTGTCCTTCTCCAAAGGTATTTGTCAGGCTGTTGTCAATTCTTGGTAGCCAGGGCAAAGAAAGCATGAGGGTTTACACACAGGTAGGCAGCCCCAAAGCTCTGAGAACTTGTGAACAGGTGTGCACAGAAAAGCATTTTCCTTGGCCTTACTGGAGCTTTTGCAAATTTTCTCTGCAGGGCACAACCCCTGGCTACCTCTGCGTTTCCCAGGGCACGACAACATGGAGCTCTGAATCCATGGAGTCCCACAGGCACTGCAGGGTCTGCTGCCATCCCCAAACCCGGGTGGAGAACTCTGCACTACTTTACTGATCATCTGTTTGTTCACAACATCACATTCACACAGGGGGATTTTGACTTTCACGTGTTTGGGTTTTTTTGAGGGGCAAAAACCCCCCAAACCTCAAGAAAACCTGTCCATAGATGAGATCTGTCCACAAGGCCATGGATAAATGGCCCCAACCTGCACAACCTGAAGCCACTGAGTCCCCCTTCAGTGTGCAGGTGTGGCTGCAACAACACCCCTTGGAATTCTGTGGGAGCAAAACACTCTCATGTGCAGAACCACCTATTCTGGTCTCAGGCCAAGAGCCTTCTCATTTAAGCATGTGACAGGTTTAATATTATTTTCCTGCATTAACTTGCTTTTCCCTTGCAGAAATCAAAAAGCAGCAAACTCTGCTTCAGGAAAAGGCTCTGAACAAACAGCTTTTCCTGTTCCTGTGACCTCTGTCCCTCTCTGAGCTCTGTGAGCACCGTCACCAGCTGCTCCTACAACAATGTACTGAAAGATACAGATCAGGAGAAGTAGGACTTGGTAATCATATATTAGTATTTTTTAAAATAAAAACTGACTCCAAGTTTTTTAGTCAATTAAACGCATCCGGCACATCATGTATGTGATGTAATGACAGCTTGAGACTCAAAATGCTTTTGATGCATTATTAACCATAAAAAAGGCATTAAATACCGAGCTCAAATGCCATAGGGATGCATATTTCAATAGAAATTATTTTTCAATATATGCTTAAAGTTTATTTTGGTAAACAGATGACTGGGGGTTGTCAGGGCTGGAGACAGATTTATGTTTAGCTGGAGTCTTTTGGAAACGAAGGGAAATAGCTGGACTTGTTGAGCACATGGAAGGGACATAATTCTTTCTGCCAGCTCAGATAAGGGTGAGCAGTAGCTTGGAAGCTGCCCCAGTTTGGAATATTAATTTCAGGGTGACAGTTGGGAATTTTGCCAGGTAAATATAATCTTAAAAATAAAATAATAAAAAAAGGAGAAACACGACATTTCACTGCCTGATTGAAAGGTGTCACATTCATTTTCTGCACCTGCAAACAGAAGCCACAGTTCAAAGCACCGAAAGGGAAACTAATCCTAGTGGTCCAACATCCAGTAATCCCTGGCAGAAACATAGGTTTTCATCCAGTGTTGTATTACCAACATACCTATTACCACTTATTACAAAAAGCCTGAACCAAGCCCACCCTTCTGCCCCTCACACCCCCAACAACAGCAGCCCTCAGGGGAAGCCTGACAGCACATTTCTCCTCTTGGTTCGGGCGGATTCTGAACTCCGAGGTGCAGATTCAGAGCAGTTAAAGAAAGCAGAACCCAATGGAGGAGCCCACATAGCCCCTCCACTGCTGGGATCACTCTTCCCTCACTGCCAGGGAGCTTTGCAGACTAAGCATCCAGGCTGAAGGACTTGATATCTTCCATTTCAGGAGAAATCTAAAATTCCAGCATATCAGTGTTGGAAATTTCTTGCTGATGTTCACATTACTTCCCCAGCTTCCCTATATACTTATGTATATATAAATATACCTATTATTGTAACCACTTTTGGTTTGGGGTTGGGGTTCAGGCCTGCAAATGTGACACCCAATGCCCAATGATTTTACAGGGACATTATGGAAGTGAGGTCTGCAGGACCTTCATGTTTAGATCTTCAAACATTTGCAGACTGTTATCAAGCTGCCTTGAACTCCTCTCTCTGCCAAGCTACACATATCCAGCTCCTTTAATCTTTCCTCAGAGATCAATCCCTCAGCCCCTTAATCCTTTTTGTTGCTCTTCTCTAATCTCCTCCTGCTTTGTCAATACCTTTCAGAGCTGTGGTGCCGGGGACACTCTGAGGTTCTGCCACTCCATGCACGGGGTGCCTGGTGTCCACAGTCAACATAGAAGCTTCCAGAACACGTTCTTCCACTGGGAAGCAGTTTTCTCCATAATGATACGCTGACTCCATTGCTTTGGCACCATAGTACAAATGACATTTTTCTTACTGCACCCCAAGGAAGTGCCTCTACTTTCATTACTCACCTGTGGAAGTGACAGAATATGGGTAGCCCCTCCCAAATGCTGATTTTTAATGTAAAATGTGAAAAGTTGATCTATTTAGGTGCAAAGGACACCTGAGGTGTTCCGTAACAGAGTCAGAGCTGCCCAGCCCTGCAGGACACGTCCGGGCACAGCCCCTGCTCTGCCGGACATCCACTCCCCCTGCAAACCCCTGAGCACGACAAACCACCAATGGATCTGTGAGAAAGGGAGCCCTGACTCAATCCTAATAATTCCTTTGGGCCTGCAAGGCCTTTCCCCAGTGCCTGGACATGGTGAGACGGCAGCTCTGGGCTGCGAGGTGGGAAACTGCCAGGGCTTTTCCCCGCCTGCTCACACCCACCCCCCTTGTTTGATCTGAAACGACACTTCACCATTTCACTACCAAAGAATGCTGCAAAAAAAAAAGAAAAATACAGGTTAAGTTGCCTTTAATCTCTAATTCCTGTACAAGAACGGGTTGCATGTGGCAAAGGATAAAGGCAGATCCGAAGTCAGCGGGTTACGCAGACTGCGCCAGACCTTCGCTTTCAGAGAGACACAGCCTGGGGAATTACACAAATGGCCTTCCATTGCCCTCTTCGGTTCTTTTTATGGCAAAATGCTTTGCTTTTATCAATTCCTCCCCCTTCTCTGAGTCCCAGAGGCTCAGGCCAACAAAAGGCAGATGCGCAAAGTGCACCCTTCTCCCCTGAATGGAGCGGGAGCCTCGCTCCGCAGGGAAGCCACGGCCGGATGGAAAATGCTCTCGAAAAGTAAAAGCCGGTAAGAGCGGCTGATCTTTCTGCCTGGGTGAAGGAATTTGGCCTCAGCCAAAAAAATACGGGGGGAAAAAAGCAGGGGGGCTGCTCTTTTCAAGCCCCCGTAGGCTCCGTGGCATTGAACTGTGTCAGGCTGGAACAGACAGAGGAGGAACACGAGTCTATTGTTGGAGATACCATCAAAAATAGATGCAGAGGAAAATGATCCTGAGCATGAGTCTTGCAGGGAGAGGACACTCACCAGCTTCAGCCTCTGGAAACCAGGGGTTTTCAGGGAGGTTCAGAGCAGGAGCCCGAAGGCCAGGGAGCACCCACAGGCTGCCAACAACAGCAGCAGAACGACCCAACCATCCACCCACAGGGAAGGGGCCGGAGCCCAGCCCGGCACAGAGACCCGAGGGCAGGGTCACAAGTGTTGGACCAATTTCAGGTGAAGTTCCTTTGGAATCAAACAAAATCCAACTGTTGCAAAATGAAATTAAGATTGATTTTAGGAATGCCATTTTAGACTGCTGATGCTCAACACATATAATTTTGGATGGCAGAAAATGAAGAATCTGTAATTGGCATAGAAAGACATACAAACTGACAAAGAATCAACCGACGTTTTCCTGCCACCTTTCAATCTTAACATGTCACTGACTCACACAAAGACCTGAATAAAGATTAAAGCTGTAATAATTTACTCAAAATCAGATGCTTGCACAGTAGGACCAAAGTACTACCTACATGCTAATTGAGATTGAAAAAACTAAACCCACAGTGTTGGCTCATGGTTAACAACTGATGTGTTGAGCTTGCTGTGAGGAAGAAATGTTTAGACACTGGATTAAATCTGCACACAAACCCCAACAGCCTCCTTGGTACAAGTTCACATTCAACCTATCAATCTGTTGGGTAGACTAAGTCTAAATGGGAAATCTCAGCTGCCATTAGTTGTTGTGCTAGACCATCACTCTTTGGAAGCCTTCTTGTACCAATACATGCTTCTTGCAATCCTGGAATAACAGGCCCAAGGATCTATCTCCTGTCTGAAGCAAGGAGAAGCACTAGGCATCTCACTGCAGCTTTCTTCATGTGAAGGAAGTTGCTAAACTATGGGAAATGTCTATTTTAAATTTTGGCTTCTGCTTTTTACAAACACAACCCATGGTCGCAGGTCAGCACATAACCTACACAGTGACATCTATTTGCAAATGGACCAAGTCCAGAGTGTAAGTCACACAGGTGAGATGTACACATGGAGTAACTCATCACAGTTCAGCTCTAACACTGATCCTTCAGGCCCAGCACAGGGAAAGCAGCCAGACAAATGTCTAAGCTCAGGCTGAATTTGCACATACACTAAAGTCACCTTGATCAGGCCAAAGGGAAGCACATAATTAAGATCCTTCTGCTTTCCTGAGCTGGTCCTGCACTCCCACCCAGCACTGAGCAAACACCTCTGCTGCACCTCTGTCGAGCCCACTGCTCTCTACTGCAGCCAGGACTGACTCTTTGTCAGTGTTTGTCCTGGACAGAAGGTAACTTGGGCCATGAATAAAAGCTCTGTTTGAAATCCAGCTGTGGCTGCCCCATGACTGGGAGTGTTCAAGGCCAGGCTGGAAGGGGCTTGGAGCAACCGGGTCTAACAGAAGGTGTCCCTGCCCATGGCAGGGGGTGGGACAAGATGAGCTTTAAGGTCCCTTGAACCCAAACCATTCTGCAATTCTATGATTTATTGCACTAGTGCAGCATTTTGTGCAGCTCCACTGTCCTTCTCCACTGCCCTTTTGCCTGTGAGCATCATCCTGACTCAGACTCCTCACAGCAGATCCTTGAGAACAAGCCAGCACACACACATACCACTAATTTAGATAAAGTAACAATAATGTTAACACTTTCCATTAAGAAAAAAAAAAAGTATCTGTGGTACCAATGCAAGATGGAACGGAGCAGGGAACAGCTTGTACCCAGCAAGCAAGGGCAGAGCGTGGATGATGCTGGGAAGCATCCCTCTGGCACACTGTGACCCGTTCCTGAAGTCTGCTTTGTAGAGCAAATGCACATTTTGACATGCTTTAGCTTAAAAAAGATTTTAAACTGCTACTTGTATTTACAAACACAAGATATTGAAGGTTTGCCAATGCATGTACGATTAATAAAACATAGGTGCTGGCTCTTGCTTTAAACGTTTGCGTTTCTGGAAGCCGGAGAGCAGCTCGTTTAAACAACATGTATTCCAGATAACATTCCCTTGCAAATGTTCCCTCTTTCACTACGATACCCTTTATAAAGTGTAAAACATTCCATGCTAATAAGAATCAACAGGGGGAAAAAAAAATTCTAAGCACAAGTGCTTAAATAAATTATCATCTTTGTAACTCTGCCACAGATCCCCTGCTTGGGATACGATGATTTAGCACTTGCTGCTCTGGCACAAATCCAAATCCTCAAGTTTCTTAATGGATAAAATATTGCCTTTTCACCTTTCTGACCTCACTTCAACTTCAGTCTGAGGTGACACGAGTCTCCTGATCTCTCTGCAGTCCTTGATGAACTGTGGCATTCAGAACACCAGGGCCTTTCCTGCAGGGCTGCGAGCAGGAGGTGCCTGGGCAGAAAGGGGAGATGCCTCCTGCCAGCCCTGGGATCCCATGGGAGAACACTTGCCTCTCTTTTCAAGCAGACAGAAAAGATGCCAACAAATCCACTGGGATCTATAAGGAGAAAATCCTAAATCCACAATGAAGTAAAACAGAAAATTCAAAAAACCCCCAACCACCAAAAACCTGAACAGGAGGGGTCACATATGAGCCAGTGGTTGGTTCTTGTTGGAAAGATGCATTTGCTACTGACTTCAGAGTGAATTGTGCTCCCAAGGGTGAACGCTTACACAGGTTATTCTGATCCAAAATGCAAACAACATTTGCTTTATTCATTCAGGGTTATCACCACAGGGAAGAGGAGGAGCAGGGATGGAGCAGCTCCAAGCCCAAGTCCTCCATGCCTGAGCTGAGGGACTGGTGGGACTGGAGCAGTGTCACCTCTTTGGTGCTACTTGTGTGGTGGAATCTGAACCACCTCCAGACCTGGGCATTGGTTTTTTGGTGTTACAGAATCTCTTCCAGTTATTAAACACAGAGGATAACGCTCTCCTGCAGGAGTTTCCCAAGTTGCTTTCCAAGAACACTGCTCCAGTTACATGAACACCTTGGCCACCCCACTCACTGCTTTTTCTTCACCATTGCAAATCTCACCTGGCTTTTCAAAAGGTGATTCCAAGGTCATTGCAGTGAGGAAATCAATTCCTCAGCTAAACCATTTTTATTAGAGCATTTAAGGAGTGAATCCTGTAGCACATATGTTTATCTGGTGTATCAAGCTTCCAGGGAAATTTCATTTTAGGGGTTTGGTTGGCTTCTCTCCCAGCTAAAATGACAAGTTTCAATGTCTTTATAAACCAGACCACTAACTCCAGACTCCTTCACCAGGCAGCATCCAGGTTCTACTTTCCAACAGAATCAGGAAGATCAAATTAAGGAAACCTGCTCCACTGCTCCTGAGCATAACATCAGGTACCCACATCATGCTGCTGAGTGAACATGTTGGAGGCTTATGGGTACATAACATGCCAAAAAAAACTGGTGAGGAATAATTCTGAACAAACATGTTATTCCACTTATACAGAATTAGCACAGCACTGCAGTCCTGCACAAACTCCTCACCAACAGTGACACACGGGACCACTGGAGCAGCACAAAGGGAACATGAATACAACTGTAAGAGATGCCTCTTTATCATCTTCTCTTCATCGTAACTCCACTCACAATAGTGTGTTCTTGCTCACCTCTCCCTTTCCTTGGATACTCTCTCAATTCTGCCTATGCACTGAGCTACAGCCAAACACAGGGCCCGAAGAACCTACAGACACACACGTATCTGTGGCCATGGTCACCATGACCATGCAGAGGTTTTGGGTCTTTGGCTTGTGCACAGTGCTCTGCAGAGACATTGATCTTCCTGGTGGGAATACAGAAGCCCTGCTCTCCTCTGGTCTTGGCTTTGCTGACATGACCTGATGGGCACCAGCACAGCCAACACACCGAGAGAATCGACCCCGAGGCCGCACTGAGAGGTGGTGCAAAGGAAGTTGTTCATTAGAACACAAAACCACCAAAACCAGGGAAGGCTGATCAGGCTTCAGCCAGAAGGACCCTCGTGGCTGGCAGTGCGGGGCTGGGGGACACAGCCAGCGCTCCGACCATCCCACAGGGACAGGCTTTGTCTGCCTCTGCCCCCCACCAGCACTGACCCGGGGTCAGGGGCACACACACTGGCCTTGAACTCTCCCTCTGTCTCTCTGCTGTCTCCCTGCCATATTAATTACCATTCCCCTCTGCCAGGGCCAGAAAACAACCTTCACTGCATTAGTGCTAATTAAGAAGAGTGAGTTTCCTATTCAGGCTGCTTAAATCACCACTCTCCTCACCCAGAGCAGAAAGGAGTGCTGACAATCTTATTAAAAGCAGAAGGAAACACCTTGGTCATGCTTTGAGCTGGCAAATGGGGCTAGCCAGCTCTGTCCTTCTGTGGGGACAATGAGGCTGGACAGGACAGCAGCAGAACAAGAAGGGAGGAAGAGAGAAATGACACATTCCCTGGGCCTTGGAGATCTGTACCTCAGGGAGAGGTGGGGAGAGCACCGTGCTTTGGAAACATCGATATTTGAAAGCAGAACACTCAAAATGAGCACATTTCCAACACAGCCCCATTGGCAGAGTGGCAGTGTGTGTTTCCATCAGAATATGGACCTGGAGCAGCCTGGAGGATGGTTTAATGGAGCCACAAGTATTTGGAAAATACTGATTCTGATTCTCTCAGTACTGGAGGAAGATTTCCATTTGCTTGAGCCAGGTGAACAGGTAATAAAGTCAATAACAAGGTACCATCACTTCCCACTGAGCTCTAGCCTGGGAAGGAAAGTCTTCCTCTTGGACACTGATAATCATCCTACTCATGTCCTTTCACCTGCATAAACTCACCTGTGCATTGTTCAGTCCAACACACACAGACTGTCTCCTCTCTTGAAAAGTGATCCCCTTGGTAATTAGAGTGTAATAACAGAGAGGATTAAATTACAAAGCAGGGATTTATGAAGGCAAGTGTCCAATCCTGCAGATAAACTGATTTTTAACATATTAAGTATTATTCCTCAGAATACCATTAGCTATCCCTTGGGATACACAAGATCTAATGGAGCACAGACATTCTCCTAACACATCTAGGCTTGAGGGCTGGAAGCCATCGTGACTTCGTGCAGCTGGGATGAGAAAGGAGCTGGATTCAGTCCTCCTAAAGAGCTACAGAACCCTGTACTATCGCTCTCCCAAAAAACTCTCATCAAACCAAAATTCTCAAGACTTCATCTTCTTTTACTGTCAGAAAGTAGACAGATCCAGCAAAACAGTTTGTCTTATTCTACTCCCATGGCTAGTCCATAAAGTGAAAGATCAATAACTCTTGTATCCCACATTCTGTTACTATGAGCAGCAGCAGCTCAGGTGGGAACTGGAAGGTTTCTGCTCAGTCTGTCAGAACACATACATGAGATTCCTGGATCTGTGTGTATATCCGAGTTTCTAAAAGGCTAGGAAAATTCACAGAGAAAAGAATCCATTAAAAGAACATTTTTCATATTGCAAAGCAAGAAAAAGAAAGAAAGCCTCCCTGGTTGCAGATGCATTCAGATATTTATTATCTATCTCCTGGCACTGTTCTCCTATAGACCCAAACCCTGCTCATGGCACAGGGGTGACTTGCTGCTGTCCCTTCCTGCTGACACCACCAGCAGCACAGCAGCTCCAGTGGATCTGGAGAGCAGACCCTGACACCCACCCTGGCTGTTAGTTCCCAAGGAACCACAGCTTCTGTGAGACATGACATGTCCCTACTTCAAGTACATGTTATACATGACTGGAGAGGCCTGGAGCCACACAGGAGCTTCAGCAGTATCTGAGCCTTCAGCATGTGGTTTACAGTCCCCTGGGAACAGCAGATGTGTGCTAAGCATGTGTTATTATTTTAATTTTTATTGCTGGCCAACTTTCAGAATCAGTAGAAGGCAAAGTCCTGCTTTGTACAGGAGGCAGGTTCAGAGACACGAAGTGGTGGGAAGTCCCCAGTGCCCAAAGCCAGCCTGGAGCAGCGCCCAGCACCAGATGAGGCAGATTTCTCCTTGCACCAAGGGCTAAATCACATTAAGTCATCCACAGAAGCATTAAAGAGTTTCCTGATGTTACATTTCTGTGTAAGCAGTTAGAGCTGTTGCCATAGGAATGCTAACAAATATAGGGATGAGTATAATTGTGAATAAAAGGGATAGGGAAAAAGGAAGATGGCCTATGCTGTGGATAAAGTTTGGACTCTGCTCTGCTCCGAGTACCAAGTCCTGGAAACACCTGTGGTGCCCACGGAAAGGACAATGGGGGGGGGACCTGTGGCAGCCCCTGCACTGTGACACCAGAGGAACAAGGGTCCAGAAAGCAACTCCCAGGCTGGGCACTGTCCCCATTCCCCTTCCCTCTGCCACAGGCTTTGCTGACAGAGAGTCCTCTGGAGAGAGGCAGAGATTTAACCCCGTGGGGTCCAGCATCCTTCCCTTCATCCCCCCCCTTTACAAAAACAGAAAGAACACATGTTCCCATTAGTCACTTGCTAGAGGGAAGCTGGGGGGTATGTGCTGACAGTCGCAAGGCTGAGCTCTAATTTGAATGCTATTTGCATATTTCAGGTAGACAAAGTGCAGCCATATTAAAAACGGGCACGTGAGGACACACAAAGTGAGGCAGCAGAGACGACACTTGCCTGAAATCCAGCCTTCTTCCCAGTGTGTTCCCAAACACACATGCCAGGGCCCCTCACGGCTACTAACACCCAGCCTGGCTGGTCTCAGGGAGGCTCTTAATTAAACTCTGCTTGCTAAGAATGCTTTGTATTTGCAGGAGTGAGGACACAGCTGTCCTCATGGGAGCATCACACAGAGGGCTCTTCCCTCTAGATAATACCATTTGCCAGCCCCAACGAGCAGGAGCCATCCCAAGGCAATCTGAACGCAATCAGTGTCTTTCACCACTGTTGACTAAGCTGAAATTCGTTATTTTCAGGCATTCAGTGGGGACTAATGAGTGTCTGAAGCTCATCGCAGGGCTGAACGTCCCTCCTCACTGACATCCTCTTGATCTCTAAAAGCTCAGTGATCTTTGGCTTGAGCGTAACCCCTGGGAGTTCAGAGGTTAAGTTTTGGGGATGCAATCAGTGTCTGAGCCAGGCAGGACAGAACTGCACCAAGGTTATGTCAAAGCACTGCTGGGTGAGGAAGAAAACCCCAACTCGTACAGGTGGCTGTTATTTATTCACCCACCAATTCACAGATGTTGCATCAAGAGCAGGATGTCTGACCAGTGCCTCGCCAAGCCTCTGCAACTCCAGCAAGACCAAAGGCCTTCTCCTGGTCTCCCAATAAGAAGGAGCTTCCTCCCTTTGTGGCTTTGTTCTACATCCATCAAAGATACTATCTGACACTTTTCCCACCCTAAAGATTTTTTCCTGCATGGATTTCACTGAACACCATTCTTCCCCTCCTGCTTGGTGACCCACTGGGAGCTCTGAGCAGAGCCAGTGCCGAGGTTTGGGTAGACCATGTCCCCAGTGTACTGATTACAATATATATAAAATAATACTTTGTACAAGTTCAGAGGGAATAATTAAACATTGCTCTCAGCTCTTGGCAGTGACTTTTACAACACTGGGTAATGAGTTATCACATTTTGACCTTTACGTCTAACTCACCTTGGCGATTTGCTGAAAAAACTTTGACCACTCTGTAACAAAAACAGGAGGAAAAGGAGAAGGCGGCCACGGGTGCTGCTCCAGCTGGCAGGTAAATGATCACAAATACCAGGTATCTGTCCAAGAAGCCACTGAACTACTTCCTAGTGTTGGATTTAATAGCAAATTACCAAAGAGACACTCCACATTACTACAATCTGCACATCAAACCAGGCAGAAAGCAACCTGCAATTATACAATTAGATTGATACACAAGCTTCCCGCTCGTGTTTGTTCCTGCTGCCAATCACTCTGCTTACTGGAAAACAAGGGCTCGGAGCTTCCAGCCTGCCTCACACTTCTCCTCCTCTGTGCTTGTCTATTTTGAGGAGCTTTACTGATCACATCTCATTCTTTAACACCCTGATGAATCCAGCTTTAAGATCACACCTTGCCCAGGTACCTTTCAGCCGTACCAAAATCCATCTTTGTATGTGGGGCATAATCTATTCCAGTAGCAACTCACTGTGTGGAACGTGAGAGTAGCAAAGAAGAGACAAATAAGTGTTTATTATTAGCTGACAAAGGCAGCTGATTGAAACCTAACCAAACCCTTGATTTCAAATGAAAATTATGAAAGGAAAATCACTTCACTATGCTGTGCCCTGACAGAAGCCATGAAAGGGGAATGCAGCCAGGAGAAGCCTTTGCGTTTGAGCTTGGTCTCCTCATAATACAGTGCCTCTAAATGACTGAACACTGAGCACATCTCAGGTACTTCAGAAAGGTCTGCTCGCTCTGGTTCAATGCACCGGTGACCTCTCAGGTCCCTGTGATAATTCATTTTTCCCACTCTGTCTTTAACCACACCTGTTCCAACAGTCACACTTTGTGTCTCTTGAGCATCGTTCTCTTACAAGTACCTCCTCCAGGCTGAATGCTGAGCCTTCCCAGAGAGCCTGTGCACCACACTGATGAGGTAAGTCTGCACAGAAATGCTGTTTATCCAGCACAGCGAGTCGGCAGAGCCCAGACACAGACGGACATGATCTGCCCGGGCACGGAACAATCCTGAGGAGCTACGGGATCACACTATGGCTGGATGAGATGGGAGTTTCTCATCCCATCCAGCCTGTGTGAACAGCAGCGAGGAAGTAAATGAGGGTGTCCAGGCAGTTGTGAGAGCACAGCTTTGAGGGGGGAAGGCAGAGGATGCAGAACCTCCCAGCAAAGCCGGACAGACACAGTCTGGCCCTGAGTGGGCACCAAGGTTGTGTCTCACTGGGTATCACAGTGCCCAGCTCCAACAGTCAGAAACACACCTACCACAGAGACAGCTTTACATATTTTGTACATATATGCAAACAGAATGTCTGATAATAATTCTTTTCCCAAAAATTATTTTGTTTAGATGTCTGGGTTTCGTTTAGCTTTCCTGTCAAACCCTATCAAAAGGAGACCCTCATTTACCAGTAAGTGTTGAGAGATTGTCTCAGACCTCTGCACCACTCATGAGCTCAGATCTCAGTGACTCACATGTCTTCTGGAGCCCACATCTCACGCTGGTGGTAAATGATTCAGATGGTGGAGGCACAACAGCTCAGAGACACAGAGTGGCACCTGTAGGGACTCACGTGGCATCGCCCTGACTGTGAGCACCGACGGGACACATGGAAGCACCAGTTACAAACTGACTCACTGACTTGCCATGGCTGTGAGACTGTCTGCCCTGATTCCCTCCTTTTCCCCTCTTAGGTAGGATCAGCTCTCTAACCCTTCCCTGTCACACATTTTACCCTGTGGGTTATCCGGAATTCACCATCTCCTGCATCCACTCACAGACCTCCTATGAGCAAATCAGAAATTTCTTCTGCTCCCTTCCCTCCGTGAGGATTTCTGCATCTTGGCAGAAATTCTTTTATAATGCCATGCAACATTTGGATTTACAAAGGCAGTGACATACACCAGCCTGGGATTCAGATGAGGCCTCTTCCCTCAGGGTCAGGAGGCCAGCAAGACTTCCATCTACATTTTCAAACTACATGGGGATTCAGCAGTGGCTTTTGCTTGTCACAATAAATACAGATTAAAACCAAATTCTGTGTCATGAAAATGCACTTGAAGCTGTGATAACTACAACACCAGGTCACAAAGTGGATGGGGCACTGGGTGTCACCGCCAGCCCCACCCATGTCCGTCCTTCCCTGGGTCCTGCCCAGACCACACAGCTCCACAACTCACAGCTCCTGCCTTTCCAGCCCTTCACCTGCTACTGCATCTTCTCACCGGGCAAAGAAAATATTCTGTATTTAAGAGACATTTAGTAGCTGCAAGCAACTGGATCAAATTGTGCTCTTCCATTTTTGACATCCTCTTAGGAGAAAGCACTTCCTGTCAGTGCACAAAGAGCTCAGCCATGCTGGGGAGGAACAGCACAGCACTAAGAGCAAAGGTAGAAAATGGAGGATGCAGATTATAAAATTCAGTCACATTTTAAAATTTTCTGCTACAATAATTCACTTTATGTAGAATTAATGTGGCTGATTGAACGTTTGTGCTGTAATTTACTTATAATTAACATTTTATGGTGAACAGATTTCACCATCTCCTTCATGCTGTGAACTCCAAGCCATAGGTCAAAAATAGAGATGAAACAGATAAGCACAAAATATTCTCACTGAAATATTAATGAGATTTTAATTTACTACTTTAAAAATACATCTTTCATCAATGCCTGTATATCAAATCATTATTTTAATTTTTTTTACATTGTATTAAAAATATAATGAACTTTCCTAACTGGTTGAAAGACCCTGAAATATCTTTTGTGAAGAGACAGCTCGGAGGAAGAAAAAGGACCAAACACTCACAGCTCTCAGAAATCTCACATGGGGGTTGAGTGAGAGTCACCTCAAATTAAGCACAACACCTCTATCCTTAACCAGCTAAAACTGGGGCTCTCCACTCTCAGGCCCTGTGGTCCAGCACAGAGATCCTGTTCTTCCCACCAAGATCTTATTTAAAAACACAAGGTCAGCCTCTAAAATAAATGCAACTGCCACAAACTTCTTCCCGTGCTTCAACAGGAGTTGCTGCATTCACTGCTGAGATACAACACAGACAAGGTGCTGCTTTGATCAGGCATTCCCATCTTTTCAGCCTATTCCGGCTAAATTTGAAACCTCCAGGACAAGGCTCTGCTGTTAAGGAAGACACCACAAGTCAGAGGAAAAACGGTCTGGGAAGCAAGTCAGAAGAAAACTTGCATAAAATCTCCCACCCACTCGCCACGTGCACTTCAAGCCGCCTTTCCTGCTGCCCAGAGATGACAGACCACATCTGAATAAATTATTGAGTCATCTGCAATTCATCCCGTTTCCTATATTCCAAGGCGCTATCAGACAGGCAACCGAGGACATTCCCGGAACGCTCTGATGACAGAGAATGAAGATATGGGATGACAATGAAAAAGTCAGCAGAAAATCATAAGTCAATGGGACTATTTTATGCTCTTTACTTCCTAGCCTGCACCAGGCCATTCAAACGGCTCATTGGAATTTCAAATGAAAAGCTGAATAATACAGGATTATAAATCTGTTACAAACAAACCTAAAACGCATCAAGAAAAATATACATGGAATTTTCCTTCTTAAACTGCTTGGGTTTTTCTTACAGGTTTGTTTGCTGGGAATCAGCAACTATTTGTTTTTAGGGTAAAGCTGCCTTTTCTTTACTATTTTTTAAATGTACTTTACTTGTTTACATTGAAGGCCAGTGCCTGCAATGGACCCTTTGGTCCCTCCAGAGCTTGAAGAATGGAATCCAGACCCTTTCAGGTTTCCCTACGCAGCCATGGGCTTGCTCTTTTTTTCCTTTAAAGATATTAAGAGGGAAAAAAAAAATATATTTACCTCTGGGAGAAATTTCAAGAGAAACCAGAGCCTGAGCTTGCTGCAACATCCCACCACAGTGTGACTCTGAATAGGAAGTTAAATTCTTATCTGCAGAAAGTAGGACCCTTTGGAGGCACAGCAACAGGATTTCAGATGGGTCTGGAGCCTCCACCCTCCTGTGACATGGGGGAAGTACATGAAGCTCTTTCTGAAGTTGTTCTGGGAGACCAGGGGATTATTCATACAAATATCTCTGCTCATGATTAGAACAACTTATTAGAAGTCCTTTAAAAAGAAAATAAAGCCTGAGTGTTTTCTCTGAAACACTCTGAAACAATTCAGAGCATTTGTAACCAACAACCTACCACCCAAATCTGAGCAGGGTGAGTGAACTGCTTCTGGGAAGAGCAAGCAAAAAAAACCCCAAGTTACAAGAAAATACATAATACTATATTAATTTTCATTGGGTTTTGGTTTTTAAACATTTTTCATTGTCAGAATGAAAAAACCCAAAGAAACCCTGAACAACAGGGCAGGGAAAAACCCCAAAACACAGCAACCAAATACTGAACCAGGAATTCCCAAATAAATTGTGTAATATATTACAGCATATCATCCACAGAATTCCTAGAAAAACTGCTGGACTTCCCAGACACTGCCAAGCAGTAGGATCACGTGCAGTGAGCCAGGACACCACACTGTGCTTTGGGAAGCCAGAGTGGGGGCAGGAAGAGGAAGAGAGGCCAATGGGGTTGAGGGTCCACCCGCCTCCAAGAGCAGACTGTTGCTCTGGATGCTGGACCTGGCAGGGATGAATCAGGACAATCCAGCTGCCCTGGGGCTGGAGAGGGAGCTGGCAGAGCAGGCAAAGCCATGAGTTGCTTAGCAAATAAAATTTAAGAAATTGCCATGAGGTCAAAGCCTTCAGCCCTTCGATCCCCTCCCTGGTGCCGAGACACCGCTGCAACTATATGGACTCATCTTGAAATGGTGTATTAAAGATGAGAAGCTGCTCTAACAGATGGTATCCCTGCACTTTCTCATTCCCAGGACCTCTGATACCATCCTCTAACACACAAGATTTTTTTTTTTTGCAGAACATCAATGAGGCTTCTACTCAAATATTGGGCCAAACCTTGAGAGACGGACTCCCACAGGCACCTGCCTGAAGAAAATCTTAGGGCAAAATCTGAACGAGAACCTTAAATTCTAAGCACAAAATCACAGAAACGTTATTCACGACACACCAAGTTCACGTGGAAGAGACACTAATCATGGCTGCAACCCCAGGGCTCCCTGATGGAAAGGACCAGCCGACACTGAGTCCCTCAGACGCAGCCCCAACATCGCCGGCTCAGCCGTGCGCACCGTCCTCGCGTGGGAACGCGGGATTCCTGCTCGGGGGAGCAGGGAAAGACATCCTATGGATGTATTAAACCAGCTTTCTGCGTCTTAAGGAAACAGAAATGAAATAAATAGACAAATAAACAAACACTTCAAAGATAACAAGGAAATCTCACCAGTTGCAGCACATGTCCACTCAGTTTCTCTTTTTTTTTTTTCCTGAGTGCCTTTTCCTTAGTAAAAGCCATCAAAGATCATTGTGAATTAGTAATAATTTTTTTTTAGCAGCATCGAAGAATTAAAGCAAGAGAGAAAGGGAAAGCATGCGAGGGAGAAAAGGAGGGAGAGAAAGAGAGAGGTTAAGCTCAAAGGCAGAGAGAGCGAAATGGACCAGATTATACAAAATTAAAAAGCAAATACGCACAGACAATTTGTGCCGAGTGATTGCAAGCAATTACAGTCCGGCTTTTCTGGAGGGAAAATTGGGGAGGGGGGGGAAGGTTATTTCAGCTTAAAAGGAGACTTTATTCATTCCTGATCAGCTTCTCCTACTATTCTCTCTTTTATTCTCGGATATCAATTTTAAAAAAAATCACCCTTCAGATGTTACATGCCTAACCCTGGGAATCCCACCCCTGGGCAGAGAGGGAGGATTTCAGCTTCCAATCGGTTCTTTCTATAGCCCTGAAAAAGCAATTTGCTCATAAAGGATAAAAAAAAAAGGGGGGGGCAGGAAGAAAGAAAAGGAGGGCAAAAAAGGGAAACCACAACAAGGGCACACGTTCCTCTTGGAGGAGAGCTTCAATTTTACTGTAATTGTCTGAAGAAGAGCTGCTTTGATCTGCAGAATTATTATTATGCTCCCAATGCCGAGCTGCTGATGTCCCAGCTGGGTTGGGTACGGCCACACCAAAGGTCCCTCTCCCCCCACCTCCTCTGGGGCTCTGGACTTGATTTCGGGAGCACCTGAAGCAGCCCCTTGGCTGCCCTGAGCTGGGTTTGGTGCCCTCCCGGCCCACACTCGACCCTCAGCTCAGCAGTGCAAGGGATTAACACGGGCATGGCCTCATGTGCGGATCAGGAGAAGGCTTAAGGAAGTATTTCCTAGTGTTTTGGTCTCCTTCAATCCCTCACTGAAGCACTGGGAAGAGGCTTCAAGGCCTGTATTAGAATTCCTGTCTTATGTCACTACCTCTTATTGCTGGGAATTGTTTTATTTTTAAATTACAACTAAATAACCTACCATGTTTGAAATGTATCTGCCTGCCTCTGTCCCAAGTAAGGTGAATTTTGTAGGGAGCAGAGAGAAGGATCAGGTTCAGCCCCACTCCCTCCAGCAGGAGCCCAAGAGGGTGGGCACCAGCTCCACTAGACCAGAGCACTGAGTGCCACGTCCAGTGGCACCCTGAACACCCCCAGAGATGGGGAGTCCACCACCTCCCTGGGCAGCCCCTTCCAGTGCCTGACCACCCTTTCCACGAAGAAATTCCCCCAATGTCCAACCTGAAAGGACACAGAGCAGGGAACACCAAACACGCGTCCAAATGTCGACTACTTTAAGTTCGGCTCTTCATGAACTACAGAGTCTGAAAGCAAGGTCAATACCCCAGAAATTTAGGATTTTGTCTCATCAGCTAATGCTGGCTGACACCAAATGGGATGTTTTCCATGCTCCCAATCATGTCCTGAGCACCAGGAGCTGCCATCAGAGGGGCTGCTGTGCAGGTGCTCACGTGTGGACACAGCATTCATTGCACCCTCACGCTCCTCCATCCCTTTCACTTCAAACGCCCCAAACTTCTGCCACAATTTCACCCACAAAGCCCAGTTCTGAGGTGAGGCACAGAACAGCATCCAGGCACTGGTGACGGGCTATTGGCCGCCAAGTATTTTTGTAGCTCAGTAAGGACAGAACAAGGATGTTGAGATTTTACAGAATGAGTAAAACACTCATAGGAAACACACAGGAAGTTTGAGATAGGTATGATCTTAAAATCTCCCCATTATTATATACACAAAAATCATACTCTGTGTAAGTAAAGATTTCTAAAATCATCTTTGTACAACTCAGAGCCCTGGTAACTGCCAGTCTGCCTTCACCTGGAGAAATCTATGAAAAACGGTACAAACTGTTTCTTAAGAAGTCTCCAGTATCTTTCTGAAATAGTTTGCCTGTAAAATATGCAGCATGCCCAAAATACACCGAGACGTGGCGTGACACAAACAATTTATTGGCATTAGTCTGGGATGAGCCCCGTAAGTCATGCAGGGCTTCACTCCTCGTAAGTATTGCCTCATCCCAAACTCATCAATAACACCTTCACTCCATTCCAGCCGAGCATGAACTGTGTATCTATCTCAACTATAAACATATACAATTTTTCAGTCAAAGAGTAATAGGCAAATAGCTGGATTTCACTCATTTTGTGTTCTCCAGGTAGTAAAATAGACACATATTTAATGTACATACCCAAAAGTGCAGTGCCAATAAGTAGAGAGAGTCATATATCCCAGTTAGTTTATGGATGGCTGTATTTTATGGCTGTACTGCTAAAGCCATATTTGCATGCATCTAAATATAGATAAATATCTCTAAAGCCAGAATCTGCAGACATGAAATAGAGAACTAGATAAATGCAAGGCAACAAACATAATAAAAATAATCCTAATTTCTAGATACAATTATAAACTCTTGACTAAAATTAGTACTTAGGAATGGGATGTTGAGGATATGTAGTGTCCTCTCGTGCTGATCCTGGAGGTTGCTGTCAGAGCTATCACTCTTTTGCTTCATAATTTTGCTAATTGGTCATTAATAAGTCTCTAATTCTAATTCTGCCTTTGCCGGCAACACACTGTGGGTCAGCAAGGAAATTAATCTACCTCTACACCTCAGTTTCTCCAACTGCAATACAGGGAAATGCAGATCCATCACCAGGTCCTGCAGGAGTTAATCTGTTAATGTTTGTATCAATCAAGTTGTCAAGTGCTATTTAAGTGCTTATTATTACTCATACAATAATTCTCTCCTTCTGGGCTCCGTAGGTTTGTAAATACCTCTTTCATCACACACGAGGTTCTGTTGGGGCACAGGAGATGCCCTGGACCTTGGCCTGACCAAACCTGTCTTTGTGGGTGGTTTGAGCACACCAAACGCTCCAGAGCAGGGCTGACCACGCGTTCCTGATCTCTGCTCCCCTGCTGCAGGACACTTGGCCCTGTCTGTGTCACCACAACGCTTTTGCCAGCTGCCCTCTGCGCTGGGTCGGGGGACTGGTGGAGCTTAAGGACACATTTGTATCCTATGCCCAAGTACCACTACAGACATAACCTCAGGGGAGCATCTTTCCCAGGAGGCAACCCTTGGGCAAGGGTCTTCCCCTCCCTTCAGCCTGTTCCTCCTCCTCCTGTGCTCCTCCTCTTTGGCCTGGAGGCACAAACCCGAAGGAGCTGTTCTGTTTATCCAGAGCATCATTTGCTCTGACTTCCAGGGAGAAACTCAGTTTACTCAGGGTACCTGGCTCTGAGGCACCTCGGAGTGAGGCCCCGCTCTGGGCCATGTGCTGTGCCTGGCTCCTGCATCTGGGCACAAGGAGGGATAGACCTTTAGTCCACACGGAATTCGTGCTCTTTGTAACACCTGTCTACACCAAAGGCATGCAGCATTCCAGGCACGTGCCAGCCGGGATTCCTGGAGCCTGCCTGCACTAGGAGCTTCTGTAAAAATATAGCGGCTCCTCGTGTAGTCTGCTCCCAAAATGAATTCTCTCTACTGGCACCAGTGAAGCTAAATACAACTTATAAAATATTGAGCAGATCTTCATAAGGAATGCAACTAAAAAAAGTGACACTTTAATTATTATCTTTATGCTCCAGAAATATCCCATCAATATGAGCAGCAGATAATTCACAGCCACTGTTCCAACCACTCTGCAGCATCAGGAGATGCTGGTGCCTCATCCATACTGGGCGCACAGGCATCAGTGTATCTGTGTACGCAGCCTGTAGTTATTTATCAATTGTTTATGCATGCACTTAGTTATGAATGTATTTAATTTATAAACATTTATATTGCAGAGCATGGGATAATAAATTCAGAAGAAAAATACCAACTCATAGAGCACAACCCTCCTGCCTCCTTTAGCCGGGAGCTCTGTCCCACGTCCAGGTGCCCTGACCTG
Source organism: Lepidothrix coronata (assembly GCF_001604755.1). Lineage (NCBI taxonomy): Eukaryota > Metazoa > Chordata > Aves > Passeriformes > Pipridae > Lepidothrix > Lepidothrix coronata. The sequence continues at coordinate 2,163,079 of NW_016690234.1, read as the reverse complement.
GACCTTCTTGCCAGCAAACCCAAAGAATTGACACTTTGGGAAGAGCAAATCCCTTTCACTCGTTTTATCCACAGTGGTCCTGAGCAAACCAGCTCTGCCAATATAGAGTTCAGCTTATCTAGTGCTCTGCCCACGACTGATCCTTGGGGAATCCATGGGGTTCTGCAGCTGCTAACGTGTTAGCAAATTACAGAACTTCCAAATTATTTTTGTGTTTTCAAAATAAGCTGTGCTATGTGCAAAATTGCAAATCTCTCAGTCAATCACGTAATAAATAGATAAATAAATGTCTCTATTTAATTACTGGTTGAAGAGCTCATTTTCCTGCTGCTGCAGCATTGACAGCCACCTAAACTCAAAGTCCACTTTCGACGCAAGACATTTAAGGGTGAGGAGAAGAAATCTAGGGTAAAAAAGCCTCCTAATAAGAGTGTTTTCCCAGAAGAGCTTTATTTAAACTCTTTTTTTTTCCTTTAAACATATATATTTTTGTTTCCTCAATGCTCCAGAGCTTGGCAGCACAGACCAAGCCAAGGATGAGGCAACTTCTGTCATTTATATTCCTTATCTTTCCTTAAGACTAAATATGCATTTTAAATAGCATCTTGATTTGAAATCAACATTTTTAATAATTTTGATCTCTTCTTCATCCTCTTAATAGTCTAGACCCAAATCACCCTTTGGTTTGAGTCTGAGCTTTCTGCCCTCAAGGTTCTAAAATTATTTGAGTTATTTCTTCTCTGCTAGCAGCTCTCCCAGCTCAGTGTTTGTGCTTCACTTTCAAGGGTATTTTATTTATTTTCTTCACTTTCAGCTATTGAAATCGGCAAGAACAAATTTATATAATGAGCCTTAATAACAGTTTCTCCCATAAAGTTCCCTATTTATCTCCTATTGTAGTGGCTTAGAAAGCACAAAAATGATGGAAAAATATAGGTGTAGGGATAAATCTCTGGGACTGATAGTGAATAATTTAAAACAGTCTTTATCCATGGGGTGATGCTTGGAACCCACCTGGTCTGTGTGAACCTTTCCCAGTCACTTCGAATCCTCCTTCCATAACACTCACAGTAGTATGCTCTCCACACACACAAATAAAACCCTGTTTATTCCAAATCTGTCCAATCTCTTGGCCTGTAACACTCATCCCACAGCTCCCACCTTGACCTGTATGTTTTTGCTGTCCTGGATCATTCTGGATAAGCTGAAGTGCTGGGGAGCACACGCACAGTGTGCCACGGAAAAACTCACGCGCTCCACAGGAAAAGGGGTTTAAAGTTATCAAAGATTTTTCTGTTGATATTTCCCTTATAAACATTATTTAAGCAAATTAGTGGCAGTGGAAGAGCAGACTGTGAGGTTTTTTCCCTAATCAGCAGGAACAACACTATTTTGAGCCCTCCCTTTAATCCCGCAGACAGAATGATCAGCACCAGGACCCCCCTCAGACACACACACACGTGGGGTACACCACTCCAAGCACCACAAGACTCATTCTCCAAGCTCCTTTGGAAGCAGCTACAGACTGAGTTTGTGCTTTGTACAGCACCAGGTATACTGCACACCAACAAAAGCCATGTCAGCATTTTGTTCTTAACTATTTATCCATTTCTAATGGTGGTAAGGAACCAATATCACAAGTACTGCCTTTGCAGAGAGGATGGAGCCCACCATTTATTCCCCCCATTTTTCTATTTGCAGACCCATCCTTGGGCAGGTCAGAGTCCAGCAGAGCCCTGGCTCTATCCCCCTTTCCCTCCAGCACTAATTAGCAATGCAATCCCACAAAGAGTGAAGTTGCCCGAAACCTCCCCTCACTCACAATGATTTATGTTCAATTTGTACAAATGGAGAAAATGAGATTTCAAATTTCAATGCCATTTCTGCAATGAGGTGATTAAAAGAGAGAGAGGTATTGCGTTCTACTGTATAGAATATTGATCCCAGTGCTATTTTCCTTAGCAATAACCATTAGCTCAGTATTATTTGCAAACCTCTAATGTGAACCTGGAGATGTAATTTACATTTGTGCTTTACTTATTTGCTTTAACAAAACAACACAAAAGCTTTGGGTCTTTCAATCTATCCTTATTGTCAATAAAATTAGCAGTTCATAAAAAAATTAATGTATATGCAAAACCATCACTTCCTTGTAAACTGCACCGAGACTGTAAACGTTGCCCAGAACAAAAGGGAGATAAACTATTAAAAGGCTCTGGCCATTAACAAATTGAATCCCAACCGAATTACGAGGAGCTCCCTTTTGTCCCCTTCCTTAATTTCTGAGCCCCTGGGAGCCCGCAGAAGTTTTGGAAGTGTGGGGAGGTATCCCTGAGGAGCAGGGTGTTGACAGGGGGTGTCTGATGGGGATGGACGTGCCCAACTGGCTGTGCCACTGCCAGAGCTGCCCATGGCAGCCAGGACAGGGCACAGGGCACTCCCGTCCTGCAAATGCTCCCGGGGAGGACACGGCACAACAGAAAGGAGAAGAAAGAGCACAATCCCTGCCGAAGGCGGCGGGGGCTCGTGGCCGTTTGTCGCACCAGCCCCTGAATGGGACCAGGCAGCTCCTCATCCTGCTGCTGCTCCCTCCAAACCCATCAGCTGCTTCTGCTGCCTGGCAGAGTTTAGAAGATGAGAACAAGGAAAGAAGAGGGAGAAAGGGAGGAAAAAAGAAAAAGCTAATGACCCATAATTGCCATGATAGTGGAATAGGGCCCGGGCAGCTGTTTTACATTCCCGGTATGTATAGTATGCAAATATCTACAAAGGGCCGACACAGTTTCTCTATTGTGGATCCTGAGGGTAACCAAATTAGCCTTTGGCAACCATGGTAATTGGGAGGTGCTGTTCCCATTAGGAGTCCTGCAAATTATGAAGAAAAATGGACCAAAGGCTTTGTCACAAATAATAATGCCGAGAAGAAAAGAGCAGGCGGCCGGCTTTGCTTTCTTTCTCTTTTTTTTTTTTTTTTTTTTTATTCCTACATTGTGTTGTTAATATCTTTCTGTTTAGTAATAAGAAAACAGTCCTCAGTGCCCTGCTGGACCCTCCTGGGCTTTCCATGGCAATATTGAGTTCTGGGAATACTAAATATGGGATAGAAACATCAGTTGTGAATTCCCCAAGGAGAAGCCCCCGACCAGCCCCCGTGTTCAGTCAGACAACACTGACACTGTTCCGTGCCAGGTTTAGCTTCGGGAATCAGAATTGGGATGAAAACCCAGAGCTGGTTCTCTTATTTGCACAGGCCGCAGAGCACCAGCCCTTTTCCCTCCCTAACTCAGATTCACACTGCTAAACACAGATTTGTTCTCTGAATCGCCCAACTTTGCTGCACAAGAGGCTCCATTTCCCACTAATGATTTGAATTTGTCTTTCACTCTCCCCACCTTCTTTGATCATCCCATAGTTCTCAATCCCAGCATGCAGAATCCTGTTTGATTGTTATGATCTACTAAAAAATTCACAACTGCCAACTTTTTGAGTGGAGCTCTCAGCTGTGACACCACAAGTCAATGCCAAACACATTAAATGTTTTTGTCTCTAACACCCAAGAGCAAAGCTCATCGTACCCACACACTCTCCTGGTTGAGATCCTGCTGAGCTCCCCATACCGTGACATGGCCACAAGATCAACCCACATGTGCCACCAGCCAGGTTCAGCCCCAACCTCTGTTCTGGGAAAAAACCCTGTCCTGCAAATCCCAATATTTTTAGAGAACACCACACTGACAGTGAAATTTAGGAAAATCAGGTCTCAGTTACTTCTATATATCTTCCCCAGTCCGATGTTTTGCCCAACTGGCAGCAGGAATAGTCCCTGTCAAGTGACTGCAAATACCAGGAGAGCATCCAGGCCTTTTAACATAAAGAAGATTCAGAACAACTTCAGGAATCTACACTCACTGTGGTGGCTGTAAAACCCAAATCAGAGCGTTTTGTAAAAAAACAAAACAAAACAAAAAAAAAAACCAAACAACAATTACAAACCAAGTCTCACAAAGAGCAGTCGTGTTTTAATTTTTCATGCTAGGACTAACTCTTCATCTTAAAACCGCTGCAGCACAAGTCTTAACCCCAGATCTTTATTTTTTCATGGTTTCCCCTCAGGGCCTCTTTAAAGAGCCGGCAGAAGAGTCACTTCCCCGCCAGTGCAGTTGGCACGACTGCAAGTGTACTTAAAGTTTGCGTCTGATCAGGTTATGTGTATTGGATCTGAAACCAGTTAGTCAATTCCTGCCGGTCCCTAAGTGGCGATTTGTGGTAATGTCTACATCAATACTCACAGAGCTGCGAGCTGCTTTACGTAAAGCAAATGTCTGCAGGATGGAGGGGCTGCTCCGAGGGCTCCTCGCTTAATGGAGATGTGGCTGGAAACACAAACACGCAGATACAACACAAGTGCTGCTGTTAAAAGGCCCATCCTTCACCCGAACACACCCAGAGGGGACGGGGCAGCACTGCTTGGACACACACCCCCTGTTCCCGGCCATGTCCTGGGCAGCCCTTGGAGCCTCGGGATCGTAACCGACCCGGCTGCCCCAGGCTCAGCACCCACCAGATCCACCTCTGCCAAATTCATTACAATGATGTTTTCCTCTTTTCTTTTCAGCACCAGTCCTGGTCCTTCCCTCCTGCATTTCCTTACTCCCTGGATTCCAAATGGTGGACACGGGGCACAAACTAGAAATAGCAGAAGGTCAAGAAAACAAACCAACCAAGCAAAAACCCCACACTAAGGCAAAGGGTAACAGAAAATTAGAAAAAGGTAAAAGATGTCATAGCACAAGAAAATTATGATTAATGTAAAAGCAGAAGGGGCTACTGCTCAAGCTACAAATAATAGAGGACAACTCTGAGCAATAAACAATATAGGATTAAGCTTCTACTTTCCAAAACCAGCTTTTTTCTTTAGTATTTTTCTTTTTGGTCCCAAATAGAACACAAACTGTTCAGAGCAAGGATTATCTCTGAGTTTGCAAAGTGCACACAACACAGGCTGACCTCAGCGAGGCCCTGGGGCAGCACTACACCTAAAGGTGTGTGGCCTGGGCACAACTTCCTTACACATGTCACTTCTCTGTGAGACGCCCCCAGCTCTTGTCATACCCCACAGATCCTCCTGCACATCACTGCTTCTGCTTCAGAGTAAAAACCCACGACTCAGATAGCAGCTACGGAGCAATTTACACCTTGTAAGTCATTTAAATACACTGCCTGAAGTGTAAAATCTGGGAACTGTCAGCAAACCTCAACTTGGCAAAAAATTGTTGCTATTTATTACACTAAAGTGCTTTCTGTATACCAAAAGCTGGCTCTGATAGATCACATCTTATCTCAGACAAAAATATGGAATAAATGATCTCCCAAAGTCTCTTCCAACCTATTTTCCATGACTTTACAAAGAAAAAGAGCAGAGCACAAATCCTATGGACCAGCCCTGCCATTCCAGGGCATTCCAGCCCTTCAGAGCACAGAATTCCCTCTTCTGCACCAGTACTGCAACAAGCTCCTGTGCTCCAAGTCTCCAAGCTGCTCCAGGATTGAAGTTGCTACTTCAGAGCCTCATTTACACCATCTAAGACTTAATGGTGTCAAATAAGCAATAAAATCAGCAGAAAAAACCCAAATCTGATTTGCCAAACTGCAGCAAAGAAAACATTCCCAAATCTATCAGATCTCTGCACCCTCAGTTCCTCCACGTAGGCAAAGAGGGTTTGAGCAGCATCACTCAAGGGGTTTGCAAAGTACAATTTCACTTTTCCTTACTAAGAGAGGGATCCTGCCCAACCACTGCAGGCCGAGTAGTCAGTCATTTTCAGAGGAAAGGGAAGGCCAGAAGCATTATTAATTTATTCAAAGAATTTTCCTTAAAAAGGAGTACTGACTGACCCCCCTTCTTTGGAAGCTCCCACGGATCTCACAGGAGAGAAGTCAGGTTGAACAGGACCAGACTCTCTCGGAAGGCTCAGAGAAGAGCAAGGAGAGAGAAGCAGAGACATTTGTTTGGGAGCAGGTACTGGGAGTATCTGTTTGCGGTCAATACATTTTAACCAATGCATGCTCTGTGCCATGGAGTGAACGGGGGGTTTGTTACCACTTTGAGGGTTTGCTTCAGTTTTATATTCAGATTTGTACTCCTGTTTAGATCAAATAGCAAATGATTGGCAGGAATCCTGTAAATCTGAAAGGATGCTCGTTTATTTCTGACTTTTTTTTCCTACATTTTCAGAGATTAGTGCATGTAATATTTTAAAGCCCTGGCATAAATATGCATGCGAGGGAGAGCTCATATTTATACACTTGTAGAGTGTGTGATCATGATATCCACGTGATTGGACACAAGGACATGTGGTAAAATGCATTTAACACAAGCTTGCTTGGGGCTCAGGGCCAGTTCTACCCAGTGAGATCAAATAGTTACATCTCTCACGGTGGCTGAGAGCTGAAGTTTTCACCAGAAAAGAGAGAAAAAGTCTGTATTTCCAACAGATCTGGCATTTTCTCTCCATTCTTGATGTCCCTGAAAAAATAACGTTAATGTTGGGGATGTTTTAGTATCAGAAAATACTAATTTTAGAGACTCTTTAAACTAAAAAAATTCAATTTCAAATTTTTCATCTGAGTTGCATTCATGGCAGGTTATGTAGTAGATTCATGGGACAGAAAGCTACTTTAGAAAACACTTCAAATACATATTAAAAGAAGAAAAATCATTGAACTATAATAGTCAAAATAAGGTGAAATCAAATCTAAAACCCCATCTCAATAATTGTCTTAATGAAGCCTATGCAGGCATCAGTACTTCTGCTAACAACAAAGAAAGGCAAAAGATAGAAGAAAAAGTGGGATACGTGGAATATTCTGGAACAAAGGAAATTGAGACGTAGTAACTGCAAAGGTTACTATCTATTTATTCAATCAATCCTGGAGTCCATTGTTAGGACTGAACTAACCTGCAGCCTCCCTGGGCTCCAACAGCCCCCCCACTGTCCTGTTTCCCCATTCCCTCTTGGGGAGGACAGATCAGTTTTCCTAATTCAGGCCTTCCCTGCACTCAAAAACAAGGGCAGGATTTATTTCAGGAGATGAAATGACCAAAGAGTGTCCTGAAGAAGAACCGTAGGACAGGCCACACATGAAAGGCAAAGGAAACGTGTTACCCAACAAAGCAGTTGAGCACTTTGGACAAACATGAGGGAGGACCAATACTTCGTCTTGGTTTTGTTTTTTTTTTAATATATAGAATCATAGAATTGTTAAGGTGGGAAAACATCTTTAAGATCATCAAGTCCAAATCCAGCACGACCACCACATCCACCATTAAACCACGTTCTCAACTACAGGCAACCACATCAGTTTGGGCCATTTCTTAGTGCAGTTGTTGGTTTTGGCACTGCCAGGTTAGCACCTGTTCCCAGCAGTGTGGCTGAACCACGGTCACGGTCCTGCGCTTACAGAGAAGCGATGGACACGTTTCAGAAGAGGGCAGGGACGTCACACCCTGACAGCAACCACTGCTGGCCACCAAGTATTTTGGCCAATCAGTGGCTCAGATCTGGGCTGACGGGATGAACTTCAGTTCCTTCCCAACTTTAGCCCTTCCAGCCATCACTCAACACCTGGGCAAGAACCAAGTCAAAACAACGTCTGATGGGCTTTGACAAATGATAGAGCACAAGCAGAGTGAAAACTCTGCCAAGACCCTCACGGGCTCTCTTGGTCCTTGTGCCCACAGAAGTGGTGTTGGAGGCAATGAAAGAGCACATGAGCTCAATCCCATGGAGTGGGAAAGTAAAAGGTCTTTCACTTACCCATTTGGTGGTCACAACCATTCTGTCTCCCAAATACCACATCAGAAAAGAGAGAAAAAAAAATATATATATTCTTTGATGAAATTCAGGGATGGGTTAAAACGTAAACTTACTAACAAAATAACAGGAAGAATTTTGGCTAGGGAGATTTCAAGGGTCTCTCCGTCCTGATGTCCTTTCCACCTCTGGAATAATGACTCTCTAATCCCTGATAACGTTCCTCTCTTTCCATTAGAGATGTGGACACGGGGCAGCTGGGAAGAGGAGAGCAGCAGCCCGACCTGCACCAGGTCAGTCCCCCTGGTCACTGGGCAATTGAAACGGCTTTGAGCAAGAAAATGCTCTTTCCCCCCCCCCCCTTTTTTTTTAATAGTATGACTAAGTCTGTCTGGGAGCATGTATACAGTCCATCTTCCCCCAAACCAACCCGAATGCAACAGCGTTCGCTGTGAAAAACGGCAGCTATGGTTTAAAACGAAACAAACAACTTAAAACAAATCAAGGTAAAAGAGCAAAATGAAATACCTAAAGGGGGATGTGGGTTGAGCGAAGACAAAGCAATGGACTGAACCCACCTGGAGAGCAAAGCCAGTCGGCTGGGCTTTGGGGCGGGAGGAACATCCGCTCGGGCGCATGTGGCTGAGGAGCGTCTGGGGCCGCGCCGGAGCCGCACCGAGCACTCCGCGACTGCCCACGGCCCTGGAGATTGGCTGCCGGAGCCTGCTGGGGAGGGGGGACCAAGTGGGAGGTGGTGGGGGAAATCTAGCTGGCTGGGGAGGGGGGCTTCAGATATTTTATTTTATTTTCTATTTTATAAGCTACATACGTGTATTGCAAAACCTCCATTTATTCCTTCTGGGTCATATGAGGGAGCCACTGGCAAAGATAATAATATATGAAGCAAGAGAACGAGAGGGAGAAAAAGGGAGGGAGGGGAGGGAAGGAGGGAGGAAGGCAGAGAGAAGCAAAAGGCTTTCTATTATTCGGGACACTGGTGATGCACACTGAGGCAGTTGGAAGATTAAATTAAGTATTATATCTGCTGACCCCATTGCCATGGTTACCGGACAGCGGAAAATATTAATCAAGCCAAGCCTTTTCAGCTGAACATACCAGAAAAAAATGCTAAATATAAATATATATGTACATATTTGCTGCTCTGCCATGCTAATGTGGGCTGCCAGCAACCAAACCACCTGATATCACCGAGATAAACAAATTTAAAATATCCTTGCCGCACAAGAAGGCTGACGTCAGCGTGGGGAGCGCAGTGTGGGGACGGGCTGCAGCACTCGCCCTTCAGCCGATCAGAAAGGGAATTTGAATAAGGAAGGGCGACATCTTGCTGGGTGCCTGAGCTGGGGAGGCATTTAGGGCTCTCTTCCTACCAGGAAGAAAGGAACCAGCCTGTTGTCCAGGGCAAGTCCCGACCACAAGCTGGTTCTCCCATGCAGAGCCGTGGAGTCACATCTAGACCACACATCTCCCACGGGAAATTAAAACAATTCCCACCAACTTGGTCTTCACCTTCTAACCAGAATCAGTGCTCAGAGGAGCCCCAGCTGCACTTCGAGGAGGGTTCTTTGTGTGTATGTTCTGTGTACGTGACCTGCAGGTCTCTGCCCTCCCGCAGGTGTGCAACAGACCCGGCGTGCGGGGGACGGACACGACATCCCTGCACTGACACACAACACTCGGGGACCTGAGGCGACACAACAGACACGGCTGGGCTGGAAGGAGAACACTGCCATGAAATTGCAGTGTATCTAATGCCAATAAACCCAAGTCAGGCTGCACCTGCAGCCAAAGGCTCTCCTGTCTCACCTGGTATGGGGGCAAGTCCTTCACAAGAAGCCCTTAAGTTTTTGGAAAGGGCAAAATACAACCAACCCAAACCCAGGTCAGTAATAATACTGATAGGGAACTATTATCGTCTTTTTAACTCTGATCGTAAACACAGAAATGGGAATAACAGCACAATGTAATCTGTCCTTTTCCACAGAGTCAATCATAACTAAACCCCTCATCCTCTGCTCTCACCCCATACTAAAAACAGGACGTCCATATAAAGGCAGTATTTCCTCCCAGTCACCATCTTCACTTTGCCTTGTTGCCTGGTTTTGTCTGTATTTTACAGGTAAGTTTTACGCAGCTGCTGCCGACTTGTGTAATTTTCCCCAAGGTTTTCAAACCAGCAGAATACTGAGGTGACAACTGCACATCCCTAGCTGTGACCTACCCACATATGGAGGTACTAGAGAAGGGAAACTGAAAAACATTGAAAAATAAAGAAATAATAAGCCACTGGACCAAATGAGAAAGCCAAGCATTTTAAAGGAATTTGAGATGGAAGCAATCAACGTTTGCTCAGAGAAGCTGTGGCTGCCCTATCTCTGGAAGTGTCTAAGGCCAGGTTGGACAGGGCTTGGAGCAACCTGGGCTAGTGGAAGGTGTCCCTGCCATGGTAGGGATGAGATGAGCTTTAAGGTTCCTTCCCACCCAAACCATTCCATGATTCTATGAATACAATAATAAATGTAATTTATAACTCTTCTATGGAGCCGGATACGCCCCAGCCTGCTCAAAATCCAGCAGCCTGAGCTCACCAAAACAAATATACATATAAAATATTGTATAGATTATATAAAACAAATGTTCTGGTTCATTTACAGTTCCATAAAAGCAGAGCCAAATTTACTGAAGGCATAAACAAGTACATCTATTTCATTTTTAAAATGTTAATGAAGAATGAGATTGTTATTTGTTCTTGGTCTATTTTGTGATTTTAGCCAATAGTTCTAGTGATAATTATCAACTGTTTATATTTAGATAAAAGCAGCCCATATGGCAATAGCAGAACAATCTGATGTTTAGATCCTCAGCTACATGTTTTCTATAAATAATATGATTGAAGAACTGTAACAAATTATTTTATCAGTCTAAAAGCAGATACCAATATATAACAACTAAGAAAGCCATTTACTCATTATCTGCAAATAATAAATACCTTCCCAAGTACATTTAACACTTAGCGAAAGACAAAAATATAAAAATACAGATATTAACCCATAAAGGCTTACATTAATGTATCTTAAAATTTACTTCTTAATTTCCATGGATGCACATACAGTATCAGATGGGTTCTTACGGTAATTAAAGGACCTGCCTAATTTTGCACATATAAACACACACTGTTATTTGATATGTTTGTACCTGAATCTTACCAAAATCTCATCCAAATCTCATCACTATTCAAGCTGTCCTTCCCATTTCTCAGATTCCAAACCTTACAAATGCCCCTCCTGAAAGAGACCTTGATCCTCCACCTGGGAATCCTCCTCAGGTTGGAAAATATTCGCAACAATTGAACTAACGTCATTCCCAACATTACAGCAACGTTGCACACACCCGGAGAAAAAGGCTGCAGCAAAGCCTTCCCGGGATTTTCGGTGTCAGTCCCTCAGTCAGGATTTCCAGGTTGCACACCCTCCTCCTCCTCACACAAAGGAGCAGCCCCAGCCCAGTGCCGGCCCAGCCACCCCTTCCCGGCGGGAAAATGATTGCGGCACAATGGCCGGCACGGCCAGCTCAGGGCAGCTGTGTCATATAAATTGTCAGCAATGACCATAAGCACTCAGAGAAACAATTTAATTCCTCACTCCCGCCATCATGGGCTGATATATTCTTTCAAGGTCATTACCCAAGGCTAGGAGGGTCGCATGATTAACGAGTGACACGTCCAATGAGGGCGGCTGTGCCTGAGCAGGCCTTATATTAATTAGACAGAAGCGCTGAAAAATAAACGGTGCCTGGCAAGGAGGGGCCAAACCCGCACCTCCCCAAACTCACTGCCACCACCCTGCCCCTTCAGCCACCACGTTCCAGCAATTCACGAGCAGGATACACAAAAGGTGCTTCTTTCCTGGTTTAAATGACCTGGGCTCTCGCCCCGAGTTTCCCTTCAGTCTTTGTTTTATGCTTGTCTTCCTCCTTGCCCTAAGTTACTGACTTACACCACATGGAAGCACGAGACACTGCTGTTCACAATTAACTGTGCATCTCCAAAGCAAATTTAAAACAAAAAGTCCCAAGGTTTGCAGGTTTGTGCCTTGGAGAGACCCAGAGCAAACACTGGCCCATCACTGAAACCTTCAGCAATCTAAGCCCATCTCCCCCAAAACCCCCTTGTAACAGTTTTGCAAGCTGAATGTTTTTCTAAAACCGAAAGCCATGCCTCTGCCCCAGGAGCCACCAGGCATCCCGATCACTTCTCCTGCCTCACCACAAAGGCAAAAACTGAAAATCCCCTCAGTGAATCCCAGCTGATTTCCAGACACTGACATCAGTCAGTGATGAGAGGAGACTCCATGTGATCAGTCATCAGAATGGGGATTGCCTTTCAGTAGCAAAGGCAACCAAAAAAGCCCCAAACCCTGAAGCTGCTGCTGCTACCACCACAGAGGAGATTCTGTGATCCCAAACCCCTTGTTCAGGTCCTCAGCAGAAAAAATCCCCCCTCCTCTCTCCATCACAGCCTCTCTAAGGGATACAGGAGGATTATCCATGGTTATTAATTGCAGTTCTAGCAAACACCAAAATGGTCAATATGCATTTTCAGGCACCCCGAACAGTGAGCACACAGGCAAACCTGAGTCTGAAGCACAACAACCAAATACAAATAGGAATCCCTTCAAAAATTCCACTTGGCTGTTTTTCCTGCATCCATGATGACCAGCACTAAGGCAACCTGCCCAGGAATACACCTTGGCACAGCTCTCACTATCTCAGCTGGAGTGACCTGGTTGGGGGAATTTCTTTTTCTGTCTCCAGCTGGCCCTAGAGAGGCCCTACATGATTCCACCTGCCCGTGCTGCCAGGCTATTTGGGAACATCATGTCTCCCTTAGCTCTGCTATTGAACACTTATGTCCCCTCCTAGTTGGAAGCTCCAAAGTGCAAGTGAGCCCACAGCCCATGGGGGTGAGGCTCTGCTGAAGGAGTGTCCCACCTGGAATGAAAGCAGAAAGTACTAGAGCACTATGCCGTGTCGCTTCTTGGCACTTATATGTTTTCTGTAACAACAGAAATAAACCCATTTTGAACATTTATTGCCCTTCTCCCAGGTTTTCAGACAGTCCATAAAGACAAACAAATATCATGCCCTATGACAGAAACAGAAATAGCTAACCCAAGATTAACAGGCTTGCAAGGATAAGCAAATAACAAATAATGTGAACAACAATAAATTAAGGGCACACAGCTAGCCAGCTTTAAAAACTTCATATTTAAGGAATAAAGACCCCTCTGATGCCTGCAGCCATGACCCAACTGCTCTGCCATGACGCTCCTCCAAGGAACTGCTATAAATAGTGCAGCTCCAGCCCAGCCCACAAACTTCCCAGCGCCATTCCTTCAGCAACCAGCCAGCGTTTATAATCCTGAACAAACCAGAGTAATTCTGCCATTTTGCCTCCCTGGTGCTGTGTCCCACCAGTGCAGAGGTATCACCACTCCCAACGCTGGGACCTGTGTGTGTTTACAGAGCTGCTGCCTCTGCCCGTTTGTGAGCCATAACTGGGCTCCCGGGACCTGAGAGCAGATCGGGCTTTCCAAAGCAGTAATGCACCCTCTGATTAATGCACCCACAACACCCAGCTCTGTACACACCACTCTCCATGGGTCTGGGGCAGTCAGCCTGCTGTGCCAAACTCACGTGATGCTACTAAACCAGGGGAGATGCACTGTTAGCAAAGACACAGCTCAGGACTAATCTACACTTGTTATTTGGAGATGATGTCTTTGGACACCACCTCAATCTCAGATTCCCCCCCCCCCCCCAAAACCTGGCAATCAGCCTGCTCACTAAAGCCCACAGCACACATTGGACAGTGTTTGGTGTATCTGTTCAAGCAGAAAAAGGGAAAACCATTTCATTTTCCCCGTGTTTTGGTGCTGCCAACAGGTCTGTCTGAAGTTTATGAGTCAGTACAAAAGTACCTCAAACAAAGACAGCATACTCAGGATCTGCCTGAGCAAGAAGTACCCAATTTTCCACAACTCTCAGCATTCACAGCTTCAACTGACCTAAATGAAGCCACCTTAACAGTTCTGCAAAACTGCATTCAAGTGTTCTTGATATCAACTGTTCCACCCACAACACCATGATGCCTTCCAGCTGCTCAGGTGAAGCACTGGACACCAGGATACCTCCTGGTATTTTATCTTACAGTGGTCACTAGACAGGACTCTCTCCTCAGTCACAGCCAGATTTTTGGAGATGCAAGCCACTCACCCCTCACAGCAGAGCCCAGGGTTGCAGACAGTATGTAGATAGAACAGCCCACAGGTTCCAGGAGCTTGAATCTCTACATCCTCCAGGCTGGAATCTTCCAGACTCCTCAGATAAAATGTTCTCCCAGCATTCCTAAGGCAGAGGAACTCTCCTGGCCCCACCCTAGTCGGCAGGTTTCCAGCCCATGGTGTGGGGAGCAGTCAGACCACCCACCACCACCACAGGTGACTCTGCTCTCTGCTAATCACCACCAATTAACTTGTTAACGCTCCTAAGCTGATTTCTTCAGAACCCTCATCTTCTACTTCCATTACATTACGACAAAAAGGAATCATACAGAAGAATAAAAGTTGAGTACGACAAAAAGGAATCATACAGAAGAATAAAAGTTGAGTTTGAGCATCAGCTTTTTTAGGGTGTCACTGGCCTACTGACACCCAGTGGCTTTCCTTTATTCTCACTTCATAGACTCAAAGGACAGAAGAAAAAAAAACAAAGTTCTGCCCTAACTACAAACTTTTGATCATCACCTGCTTCTTATAATCCACCATCAAGGGTTCCAAGACAATTCCCTGGGAATGTCCGTTGGGCACTTAGAAAATAACCAAAAGCTGGAAGAAGGAATTGAGACAAACAGCCAAACACCAGTGGCTGGGTTGTTAATTAGATTAAAGAATAATTTATTTTTTAATCAAACCCAAACTTTCTAGCAGCGTAATTCACATTGATCCCTTTCTTCCTTCTGAAAAATACACTAACAAGAAATTCTCCCAATTTCCCCATGGCCCCATGGTTGTATGAACCCCGGGTGCAACGGCAGACGCACAGGTGGGACATGCAAACCACCCCTGGGGGTGGAACCAGCGGCTGCTCAGTTCCTGGGGCACTTCTGGAACATGAGCAGGATCAAAGGGAAAGACCAGCCAATGTTACTGCAAACGAAATCTAGCATAAAAATAATTATACAGAATATATATTGGGAATAAATAATAACTATCAATAAACCTGTTTTATTACAAAAATAAAAACTGGCCATTCCTCACTGCCCCCTTCCTCCTGGGTCCCGGGCTCTGCTGCTCATCATCTGATGCAAACGCTCCCTGCCTTCCCTCTGTGTTCCTTTAACACTCCAAAGCACAAGGGAGGGAGCATGGGAGCAACAGCACAGATCATGGTATCAAAGGTGGGAGCTGCCACACGTGTCCCTAGGTCAGGATATCAAAAGTGGGAACTGCCACACGTGTGTGTCCCCAGTCACACAGGCCAGGAAAGGCGGCAGCCCTGGTTTGATGCTGTGCAGGGAAGGCACATGTACACAGAGACACACACATGGACACACACAAACACCTGGACATGCACACAGACACACACACACACACACACACGGACACACGGACACACACAAACACCTGGACAAACACACACACACATGAACACACACAAACACCTGGACATGCACACAGACAAACACACACACATGGACACACACAAACACCTGGACATGCACACAGACAAACACACACACACGGACACACACAAACACCTGGACAAACACACACACATGAACACACACACAGACACACACTCGCCACACAAGACCCTTTGCACACCCAAACAGGAGCCAAACTCCATGTTACCCCTGGGCCTGCCAGCCTTTCCCACCTCAATGGGTGCCTACAGTTTTGGCAGGTACAAAGCCATGCTCTGGCCCTTCAAAATGGCCTTTTCCTCCACCCTGAGAGGGACCACTAGGGACTGGACTTTAAACATTCTTGGCATTTTCTTTACTTAATTTTGGTTTACCCAGAACCATAAAAACTGAAAAGAAAGAAAACATGAAAAAGTGACACTAGCTGTAGAGCCTCCTTATAACACAGGATTATGCCTTGGACCTGGTAACACTGTTTGATACTTCCTTACTCTTAAACTGCTGCATTTTTGAACCTTCCTTGTAAAATTCCTCTTCATGTCCATAAATTGCACCACTTTGGAAATCTGTTGGAAGAACTGAGGTTAAATCTCATGCTCTCCTCCACTGCCAACATCAGGTTGGGTCCAGGATGAGTTGTGGTGGAGGCAGAGCAGTCTGCACCATTTCACAGACCTGCACACCCTGAGCAGTGTGTGCTCTGTGTGGGGGGGCACAGATGAGACCTGCAGATATGGTGCAGATCCCACCTCCTCGCCGGACAGTCCCAGCACACCCTGCAAGCAGAGCTCACACACACGGAGCGATGCCACACGCTCAGACACGATTCTGCATCTCAACGCATCAGAAGCGGTTTGGATTCATTTCCCAGGCACCTGCACGCTGAAGCTCTGCAGATACATTCCCTGCAAAGCTCGGGACAGCCATTTGAGCTGGGGCTCTTCGGCACCAGCATCATCACCACGAGCAACATTCCCTGGCCTGACACCACACAAAGGCCAACATTAATTAGAGAGGCCAGAAAGGAAAGATTTCTCCCTTCCTGTTCCAGTCCTTCCCTCCCAGTAACAGTCCGTTCCCGCACATCTGGGAAATGGGAACAGCGCTGGGCTCTGCCAGGTGGGCAGTTCAGGTGAAAAGCTGGCTTGGGCTATTTTTAAAGTCTTCCCTGTGTAACCATTTACGTTACATCTATTTAAGTGCGTGTGAGTTTACGTGTTAATGCCTGCTCACATCTAGGATAAAAATACACAGCACAGTTAGGCAAATACATGGAAATACAGACAGAATCCAATTCCTCTGGCAGACCACACAAAGGCTAAGAAATGAAAAATGCACTCACGCCCTCTGACACCGTGGCCGAGTGCACGCGCGAGAGCTCTCGTGGTGGGACTGAAGGCTGCTGCTGCTCCCTCTCTCCCTCTCCCTTCTCTGCTAAGGAGACACTTTGAGCGCCGGGATTGCTCACAATCTGGCTCTGTGATCCACATGCAGGACTGGTAATATGCCTGCTATTTCCCTCTCTCCCCCCCCCATCAAACCTCCCCCCCACCTCTCTTGTTCTCATGTTCAGTGGTTATTTTAGCTTAATGTGGTGACATCACAGCTCGCTCAGTAAAGCCCTTGCTGTGAATACAGAGCGCGGCTCCACTGATCACTTCCAAACGCTGGGATTTACTGAGGTTTGATATTTAGTGCTCGTCCCCACAGCAGAAAATGCTGCGTCCTGGTGCAGCTCTGTGCGGGTTTTGCTGTGGTTTGCACAGCCCTGCTGCAGCAGGAGGAATGGTGATGTGTTTCATTCCCTAAATTGGGAGTGAGACCTGGGAGAGACACTTTTATAAAGTTCCCTCATTTTTAACCAGCAAAGAGAGCAGCTGGACACCTGTCTGTTGCAGTCCCCTGAATTTGGGGGGGTTTGTATGCACAGGCTGGAAGGAGATGGTTCTAAGGTGGGGGAGAGATGGAGCGCTGGAAGGCATCTCATTTCTCAGCATCACTGAGGAGCCAAACCCCCACTTTGTATTAAAATGAAAATACTCTGTGAATTTTTAAAGCTGAACCCCTCTACAATTCTTCATCTATCAGTAATTCCTCCACCCCGTTATATCAGATCTGCAATAGCCTCAACAGCTTTCATGATTTTGTTCCATGTTCTTCTAAAATGGGAAACAAAGAAACAGCACATGATATTAGAAAAACTTCACAGCAGAACAGATAAGAGATGCAGGAGGAGAATAATGCAGTCAAATAAGCTTTCCATTATTAACAACCGTGCCCCGAGGTCTACGGGCATAGTCCCAAAACCTAAATTATCTTAAATCATGAGGTTACCAATAAAGACAGCTTGGGACAGCAGAAGGGGTCTGTGATTTCAAGGGGTTTGCAGACCACATATATATGATTAACATTTCTGTGCTATGGTTTATTACTTCATTATAATATTTTCCATCACAAATGAATAGGTAAAACACCTGGCTATTAAATATAAACCTATCCCTCAGGATGATCAGATTATCACTTGAATTTAAAATCTTTCTGAATTTTTAATAATGCATAACAAATAAGATTATTTATGCACTTTCTTGGCTCTGCTTGCAGGCCCACGGTGACGTGCAGCCGCCTCTCCTGAAATCCAGGTCTGTTGGGGGGACACACTCCCTGCTCCCCCCCTCTGCTCCCTTACCTAGCGATGCCCCAGATCCCCGCAGTTTTGAGGATGAGGGATTTTGGGGGGATTGGGGCCCAGCCAGGCCATCAGAGCGCAGTAATGAGCCCTGCAGAGCCGTCGGCCACGGCCGTGTGGAGGCAGCATCTGAGGAATCAGGGCAGGCTGATGGAAAGTCAAGTGGAGGCCTGGCTGTCTGAAACCTCTTCAATAGATCTGTAGTCTGGACTTGAACCCTGCCCTCTCACCTCGGGGTCCCATATTTCTTCCCCCACCCCCCGCGCTCTGCGAGGGGCCGCGAGTGACCCCGGCCCTGCCGCCAGCGAGGGAGGGGGAGCGCGAGGGGGGAGCAGCACCCCCGACTTCCTCACAGGTAATTAAGGGACTGTTTTCAAGGTTGCATGGGCAAAAGACAATTCGGCCTAATGAAGCATCGATCGGCCGGCGCGGGCAAACAGGCACTGACATTCACTCCGGCCCCTCCGCCGGTGGAGCCATCCTGCCATCGGCACTGCCCGGGACCCGCCTGCGGACACGGGGCTGGCACAGCTCCCCATCCCACCGTCACCCCAACCTGCACGCCGAGCGGGATAAAAATAGTAACTACAGGGGCAAAGTGGTTTTGTGGTGTGTTTTGTTTGTTTGTTTTTCTTTGGGATGAACGTTGCTCGTCGTTCCCACTCTAACCCCGCCAATCAGCGCCGGCGGGGCTGGATGCATGAGGTCAGTTATGGAGATGCAGGAAATTACTGGGGATTGGCAGGGCTGGTTTTGTCAATTTGTAAGCAAAACCCTGTGTTATTGCCAGGTTTTCATCTTTTCATCACTGTCAGCCTGTGCCGGCACACAAGAGCTAAAAGCAAAAATGTCTCAAGAGGCTGCTGGAAAATTAACGAGGGAGGATTAAAAATATTTTTGTGTAAAATAGAAATAGGAAACAGGTACTTACATTAAAAAAATAAAGCCAATTAAGCCCCCTGGAAGTGCTGACACATCCAGCTCGCTGCTCACCCTACCCAGGCATCCGCTCCCTGGCTCGGGAGCCGAGCGGCTCGGCAGCATCGCGCTCCTGGGCTCCTAACCTGCCCTCGCCTCACCCAGCCCCTTTCTTCTGGCCCAAATGTTTGCATTTGTAGGACGTCTGAATGGTAATAAAAGGGCCAGGAAATGATAGTTGTGCCAAGTAAATTGGGGTGAATGCTGGGGGAGGGGAGGCCGGATCGATTGTGAAACAACTTGTGCATTATCCAGGAAGGATTTGCTCACGGTCCTGCGCTGCTCCACCGTACGAGAGGCCCCGCACTCAACAATAGCGTGTCCCCTCGGAGCAGGAAACACAAAGGGAATTTGCTCTGATTCAATCCACACAGTGAGGCCCCTCTGGGGCTAAAGAGGGTCACTTTTACCCTGGCTAAAAATAAAGAAAAAAGATTTTTTTTCCCTTCGTACACACACTCACACACACACACACACACTCACACACACAGGATCCGGCTGGGGAAAGCAGCCCGCCTCCACTCGACCAGATGCTTAAAAATCATGAGCCTCCTCTCTCATTTTTTCCATTTAGACTTTAGGATTTATCAGAATTTACTTGAAAAAAAATTTAAACAAGTAGAACGTGATCAAAGAGCGGCAAAATGGCCTCTTCCTTTTATTCCATTTCCTTGTCTAACAAGTGCTTTACTCTGGGACTGCTGCAGCACCGGCCCCTAATAACAAAGGAGGTGACACTGCGAGGGCACAGAATTGTAAACTGAATTTTAAAAGCCACGCGAGAGCCCGGATATCAAGGGTCTGCTGTATTCAGATATATTTGTTTTCTAATACTTCGCCTTTTTAGTTCAGAGTAGCGGTTTGTGTTCTGCTTCTAATCCCAAATTCTTCCATTGCGTACAGGTCAGGAACGACACAGCAATTGTGTGCCACACCTGCTGAAATTACACACAACAGCAAGTTTTCCCTAAAAATCACTAAAATGTAGCTCAGCAGAGTCTATCTGCATTCATTCGGTGGAACAACAAGATATTGCTGGGGACAAACTCGGCATAAAGCGGCCCCGAGCCCCCCGAGTTGGCGGAGCTCAGCCCAAACAATGGCCGCTTCCCATTCACCTTTCCCCAGCTTTTCAAAAGAACATCCCAGAAACACAAAGCAGCAGCGGGAAATGGCAATTTTATGAATCCTAATCAATCAAAGGGCTTATTAACTCAATGTGAAGCCAGATTAAAATCTTTAATTATAAATCGTGCTAAAAGGAAAAACAAAATGTACTTATGGTACATTGAAAATTCCGGATATTAACATAGTTGCCATTATCTCTCTCAATATTAAATTTCCCCTCCCTGCCCTGCAACATGCTCACCTTTTTCTGTTCCTAAAGAACAGAACCGCGGAGCAAACTCATTTTTCTCCTTCCCAGCCTTATTAAAATGTATTCCTGCTCCCCACAGCCGGGGCTCTGCGGCAGCGGGTCTGTGGGAAGCCCCATTCTGGGGGGGAGTGGGTGTTTATTAAGTGGGCTGGGTCAGAGTTCCAGATGATGTTTTTTGGGCCACAATCCAATGTGAAGCATTTCTGGCAATGGAAGTGGCTCGTGTGTCCGCGCGGGCGGTCGCAGGACTGCAGACTGAGAGCCACAGGAAGGGCCTTGGCGCGCGAGGGGCCACGGGTGCTTTTTTATCAGGCAGACGTTGGGAAATGACCACGGCAAATGTAATCCTGGCTGGATGGAAGGGGAGGGAGAGCAGGGAACGAGCCGCATGTTTTATTTATTTGTTCAAAGTCACGGTCATCCCATTGTGTCCCTGTCCGTGCCTGGCCCCCGGCCCCAGTGCCGCGGTCAGACCCGCAGCAGAAGGCGCACACCCAACTTCTCCAACACACGGCATTTGGCTGGGAAAAGGCTTCTTTCCCGTTTGGAATATCAGCATTGTCACACCAGGCTCTAACTGTTGTTGAGTGTGATGTTCCCTGTGCTGCCTCTCCAGCAGGTTCCCTCTGCACCCCAGCCTTTGCCCGTCCCCTCCGTGGTGTCGCATCTGGAACTAAAGATCCTGGGGTTTTTTTCACTAAATTTTTCAAAGGAGAGTGAAATTTCCTTTGGAAAAAGATCCTACAGGACACACTCAGACTGTGATTCTAGGTCAGGTTTTGCATAAAATTTCTATTTTCCTTTCTCTCAGTGAAACACTTCCCTGGGATTTATTCCTCGAGTACTCCCCAAAGGAAGAGCACCTTTGCTGAATTGTGATTTTTCAGATTTGCTGTCACTTTTGCAACTGTAATTGAAACCCCAAATCATATTTCCCTTCCGTAAAACTTAAGGAAAACACAGCCAGTGAATTTGAAATACAGTTTCAGTTTGAAAAAATGGGAACTTAATTCTGTATTTCACAAACAACTGCTTGGCTCCAAAATGCTCACAAAAGGGGATTCACACCTTAGGGAAGGGAATCACCTTCTCTGCTTTGTAATTGCTGCCTGACAGTTCTGCAACCTGTCCTGAATTTCCTCTCCCACCCCAGTGCTGGGATTCCCTGCCCAGCTATTCCCAAACCCTCCCAGCCTGGGCAGGGACCATGTCTCACCCAGCTCCTCGGGCAGGCAAACCATTCCTAATGCTGCCTTCCAAAATAGGAACACACCTGTCTGCAAATCCTGCTCAGCAACACAAATGGAAGAGTTTGGGGACGTGGAACAGAGAATTTTAAATCTATAAGCCATCTGGCACCGAACCTTTCTGTGCTTATCATGCATTGCTCTGATTTGGTTTTTTTTACCCCCAAATAACGTGCACTTGCACTTTGCACGTGCACCTTTCACATCTGTTCTTGCACTGAGTATTCCTGCTGTGGCCTGTGCCCGGAGCACAGAGCTCCACACTGGGATTACCCTGATTAACACACGTGTGTTGAGGGTTGAACACCCCAACACTCCCGCAGCCCCTCCAAGCCCCGAGCGCGGCGTCGCAGCGACGCTGCTCCGAGGACGTTCATCACCAATGACCAGGCACCGGAGCCCCGGATCCTCTCCAGCTCCTGCCTTTCAGAAAAGATCCTTTGTGCCCAACTCGGGTTTCATTTCATTGCTTTTAAATTTGTTCAGCTTGACTTTTGACACTTCAGAGGCTTAAGCCTTCTTTAAGTACAACAATATAATAAATATTTGTGTTGCCAAAGGAAAAGTGGATCCGTTGTTAGTGTTAGGGAAAGCAGGATCTCTTTTTCATTCGTTTGGTATAAATAATTCACACAACTATGTGCATTTTATAAACATCATCTTTAGGAAACTGATACTATCAAACATCTTCGAGACAACACTCAGCAGCATATAAATATGCACAAAGTATTTACTACAGCGGATCTGAAACTAAACAAAAAAATTGTTAATGAAAGCAGAAAAATAACGATATTTTATGTAAATAATTATGTTAATACAAAGTGTTTTCAGACTTATTTACACAAATTAGTCATCTGAATGACAAAAAGCTTTGACAAACTACAAACACCTATCAAAAATCATATTATTTGGCTCATTTTCCCTTGCAATTTCCATCTTTAGCTTGCCTTAAAAAAGCAGATTCAGAACCTCCCCTGTTCTCTGTCAGCACAGCAGGAAAAAGCCCAGTCAAAGGCATTTTCTTCATTTATATATTAAAAAAAAAAAAAGGTTTTGTGGTTTTTTCTTCAAAATATTTGAAGAAATTGTGTTTTTTAAAAAAATTCAAAAATTAAACAAGATAAATCTATTTTAATCCACAATTATTTTCCCTAAAGTATTTGTGTGAAGCATGTTTGGTTCAATCAGAAAAAAAATAATAATTATATTTTCAAGTAACAATTTGATATGGAGCAAATATCTTTTTATTTTCCAACAGAAAACACTTTAAAATCATCCAGGAAAGAAACAATATATTGGTGTGCATGAACTACCCAGAGCTCCACTGCTGCATTTTTTGCACTTCTTGCTATTGATCTAATTTTAGGATTTAAGTGTTCCTGGCTTTTTGATGGAATGGGATTTTCTTCTTTCCAAATTACAATTTTGAATAAAACTTTACGTTATTTATAAATTTGAACCATAAAATTCCAAACAAACTGTTTTAGAGGCTCTTTTAGCTGTCTGGGACTGCCGTGCTGTTCAGCGTTGCGGTCCCACAGTGTCCGTCCGAATTCCATTATTCCCGAGAACAACAACCCCGTTTCTCTAACAGATGCTTCCACAGGCAGTGCCGTGGCCGGGGACAAAAAGGCTCTGCGGCGTAAGCAGTTCCAAATCGTTTAATCTGGATTAATCTCGCCCTGCGTTTGCCCACGGACCCGCCCTCGTGGGGGGCGACGGGCGGCACCCCGGGGCTCCAGATGCCCAATTAGCCCCGGCCCGGCGCGGGCTCGGCCTCTCCTTGGGGTAGATCCATTTATCTTCCCCGCTCCCGGGCGGGGGGGCCGGGGGGCCTCGTTCGCCTGTTGTCAGCGGGCATTGATCGGCCCTTCCCGGCTGGTGCCGGGGTGAGGGCAGGTCCCCCCGGAGCCCTTTGGGGGGAAGCTCTATTGAGTCGTGATCCGAGCGACTGCTCATTGAGGAAAACGGGTATTGGCGTCCCCATCAGCAGAGACACCCTGGGTAAGCTTAAACAAGTCCACTCTGTTAATGTCAGGCCACGGGGGACACGCTCAGCCCCTCCGCTGACCATTAGACCCCTTGATGGAGTGGACAATAAACTTGACAGGACAGGCTGGACACTGCTGTGGAGCGTGTCTGCGCTGACGGCACGCCAGGGGCTGTCCTCCACTGCCTGCCCATGGTCCATCCACACCCTGCCCATGCTCTGCTCACGGTCCATCCACACCCTGCCCACGGTCCACCCTCCACAGCCCTCCACGTCCTGCCCGAGCTCTCCCCGGGCCCAGGTGGGCACTGCCCCTACCTGTGGCAGGTAAACTGGACGCCACAGCCACCTCAGCCACCACCAGAGGAGAAGCACCCTGGGGAACGTTCCCTAAAAACACTGAAGCCAACACGCCAAACCCCAGGTGGGGAAGGGAAATTCGGCACGTTTCAGGTTTTTGAGTGAATTTTTTCCCTCCAGTTTCTACTGACCGGATATTTTGGAACGTGTTTTTTAACCGACTTCTATGAGGAAAAAAACTATTCTGCCACTAGGAAGAAGGGAATGTATGCAATTAACTGCACTTTGGTTACACCACCTCAAAGGCAGACTAAGAGCGGGTTATTTCATGCCATGTTCTTGGGAAAAAAAAAAATCAAAATGGGAAAATAACAAAATCCACCACCCTTCTCCATCCAGAGAACAATTCTTGGGGGGAAAAAATCAAGTTTCAAAGTATTGATTCTTCATTCATCAATCAAAACCAAAAAAATTAGTAGGAAATTCAACCTTAGTTCTTTTCAGATAAAGTATTAATAATTGCATTTATATTATTTAAAGAAATTATATTTAATTTTTTTTACATGTGAGCGTATTAGTATTTACTTTCTTAAGTTTCTGCCAGTAAAAAGGGCCTCGGGTTTGACAGAGCAAATTTTCCAGCATTTGGAAGCTTTTATCCCAATTTTAACACCTTATCTCTTTTCCTCCAGAGAATTAAATGATATTGCATTAAAACAGAAAACGATATAGAATTTTAAACAGTCCGCACAAGTGGGGAACTGACAGGTCATTAAACAGCTCAACTGGAAAGAAACTTCCCCCTAAAAATTTAGGGGTTTACATATAATATAGGAGCATATGTATATATATATTTACACATGCACGTATATATTAACATATACATATGTGCTCACATATGCAGCAATTTTTCAATAGCTAAATAATTTGTCTGAAATTAATTTAAATAAAACCTACCTCTTAATATTAAGTACTTTATCAATAAAAAACATTAAGTCTGGAGATTTCTTTTAACCTAACAGTCAACAAAAAGCAACACAGCTAAAGAAAATGTAAGTATAATCCAGATTACTCCGATCTGATTTGTATTTTCAGTTAAACCTTAATAGCTTTTAACAAAAGAAACATCCTTTTTGGCACTAATGCATTGTCTAAGCTGCAGAACACGCTCAAATTTCAAGATACTTTTTAAAAGCCATTGAAAAAGCCACAACAGTGACATGTTTCTGACTCAGTTCATGTTGTATTCAGATGAATCCAACAACAAGAGGGTTTTTTCCTGCCCCCCAGGTGACAGCACTTGCTCAGTGAGTTGAAATATTTTATTATTTTATATATATAAAATAATAATTTTTCATTGTGATTAAAACAATACATAAAAATTAAAAGAATGCCAACTCTTGTTATTCCGTGTAGGACCTGTTACTTTAAGATTCTACAAACAGTCCGGAATTCTCTGGGAGTGCATGATCCCAGGGCACAAGGACACGCGGGCTCTAGATAAGGAATAATTTAGTTTATCAGAAGGTGAAAAGAAAAAGCAGAGTCAGAAAAAAAAAGTCCTATTTGTGCAGAAAGCCTTCTCCAACAATTAACTGTGAGGGCTCTTGTTTATCCCACTGGAAGGCCGCGGTTTTCCCTGGGCCTGCGGATGCAGATCCCGGTGTCAAAGGGGAGCCGGCACCGCTGCCCGGAGCCTCACCCACGGCTCCTCTTTGTGCTCCGCTCCCCTCACATCTTCCCTCCCGCATTTCCATTTCAAGCAGCTGCACAGGCATCGCTGCACGATCAATTTCCACACCGAATATTTAGGAATACAACCAATGTATATTTTATATAAATATTTTCGTTTATTAGGAGCAGAACAGGCCTTTCAAAATGAGGGACACAGAAGCCTTCCCCCTTGGATCCCCAAAGCTTTTGTGGAAATTCCCGATTCTGCGTCATTCCCACTGCCTCCTTCATGAAGCAGCTCTTGCCCTGCCAGTGATCCGTGGGCACCTAGAGGTGCTCCAGTGCCCAAAACGTGCCTTTGTGCTCAGGTACCACCCGTGCAGGGCCCTCTCTGTCCCCCTGGTCCAACCCTGCTGATGGTGCCCATGCAGAGTCCCACAAGGGCATGGAGCACCTCAGCCATGGAGAGGGCTGGAAAACTGGCAGGAAAAAGTCTGAACCCAGCACCCATTGCCAACCATGAGATCTATGGAAGAATTTTGTGTAATTAGGAAAATGTCAGGGGCTGAACCGTCCCCTCCGTGGGCACACGGGGACTGCGGAGATGCTGAAGCCTTTGGAAAAGTGAGTGTGCTCCCACTGCCTGCCTGGCACACGGCACAGCAGGGCCCCGGGTCCAGAGCAGAGCCCAGACCTGCTGTACAGCACAAAGTGCAATATTTACACACTTCCAGAGCTCAGCCTCAGAAGGTCTGGAATGCCACCGAGCCAAAAGCCAGTGTTGTGTGGGCACAACCACCTGCCCTGCAGGGTCTCTGTCACACCTGCCACAGCGTGGCAGCGTGAGGAACAGAAAACTCCCAGACTTAACTGAACTTTCACTTTTGAATCGACACAGCAATTGTAATTATATTCCAACAATCATTGAGGTCTCCCTGTGACAGCCAGTTTATGTATTATAAAACATCTACAACCTTGGGAAAGGAAAAAAGCAGAACTAAAAAAAAAAAATCTCCAACCACTTTACTTAGAAGCAGTACAAAGGAAAAATGGTTTTAAATATAAATAAAACCCTAAATGTTGCATCCACACAAGCTCTGTTTTCATGTCCACCTGACTATGGTGCCATTCCCAGCACAGCACAGCTCAGCCTGTGCATCCCTCTTCTGCCAGTTCTCTCCGTGCACCAGTCCCACACCTGTGTTACCTGTGTGCTGCACCTGGGGTGCGTCTCACCAGGATTCTCTACTGAAATGCAAGTCTCTACGTTGCTCATGCCTCAAAGGATTCTTTCTTCCCCCTTTCTTATCTTTTCACGTGGTGTCTAAAGTCATATGTGACCACTCCATTGTTTTTAATTGCAAATTTTCTTAAACACCCTAAACCTGCTTGTTCCTTTTCCATTTTATCTTTTGCAAATCACCTGCGTGTTCCTCTTTGCCAGACACTTCCATGCTAACCAGCAAGGTCACTGCAGACCCTGTATTGATTTTCCTCCTAAATATCCGACCGTACAAATACAGATTTTACCAAGGGTTCAGAAGTCGTCCCCGAGAGCGAATGTAAACACAAACCGATACAGCTGCAGAAGCCTCCGGAACATGGAGTCAGAGATGGACTCGTGCAGGTTCCCTGGAACAGAGAGGGCTGGTTAACCCTTCTCTGGCTCATTGGGAACCACGGCTGGGACCCAGCACTGGGGCAGAGTGGGAGCACGGCCCCGGCACCACAGCCACATTTATCCCTCAGGTGTGTGCAAATACAGAATATTTTGCTTGACTGATTGATTCCAACATTCAAACACACCGTCCGCTATTTCAACCCACAGAGATTCGCTGTCCTTACTCTGAAGTGTATCACACGTAAATTTTCCAAACTTAGCAACCCAAACTGGAATCTTTTGGCAACTGCAATAAATGTCTGCAATCGCCCCCCATTGCTGGGGAGCCCGTGGGGCTCAGCCTGGCTGATCCCGCTTCTGTTCCCCACAGAGTTTAAACCAGGCCTGGCACTCACCAGGAGAATGCCCAGCTCAGTCAAGGATTTAATAGTTAATTTCTTGTATTTTTTATTGTTTTTCCCCAGAATGACCGAGTCCTCCTTTTTGCAGCCAAGTAAGAACCACCTCTTCCCAACAGAAATTTTCAGGTAAAAACAGATTTTCCTTTTTCTTAGCTTGGTCATCTCTAGGTACTGAAACATTTAAGTCAGGATTACTAGAAAAAACCCAAACATCAAGCGTGGATGGCAAGAAAAAGGGATCAATGTGGGACTGTGCCTCAGACACACATTTGTAAGAAACCAACTTTGCATTGTTGTACCAGATGCAGTCCCAGTGAAAAACGTATGCAGGCAACAGGGAGTTAAGTAAATAATTTTTTTCTTTTCTTTGTCGATGTGTTTAGTTCTCTTCCTGCCAAGACTCATTTCACTCTGCTATCTTGTGAGAGACACATATGGTGCAGTGAAATTGCCATCCAAGAAAGCATGTCCCAGCCTGTTGAGACATCATCAAATAAGATTAAAGCAAAGTAAAAATAAAAAGATAGAACGATTTTTTTTCTTTTTCTTGTACAGGGAACATCTGATGAAAGTCACTGAGGTACTTGAATGCTTCTAAAGGTTTTGCAACCATTTCTTTACTTTGCCTGGTTAAGAAAAAGGCAGAAATAACAAGCCACTATCTCCTTTTTCTTCTTCAAGTTAGTGAAAAAATGTGTTTCATAATCAACCTGATGTATGTGAATGAAATACAATAATGCCTTCTCTGCTTCTGAGAAAACAACACTTAAATGCACAGAAATACCCCAGACTCTGCACTGGTGGTCTCTCCATCAGCATCTCTGAGTTCTACATGCAAAAAAGGGGCCAGGACAAAATTATCAGGCTACTAATGTACCAGTCAGGAGCTGGGCTTCATAATCCTTGGGGGTCCCTTCCAACTCACGATATTCTGTATTCTATGATTCCAGTCCACAGAAAGGTCCAAGTTACCTCCCAACCAGTGTATTCAAGTGTCTCTGGCTACCAGAGAATTTTAATTTAAATTAAAATTCATCACCTGACAAATCCAGAAGTCCGAGCTGCAGGATTTAAATACATGTGGAACTGCTGCCTGTTTTCCTTACACAGGAAAAGGCCTCAGGACACTGAGTAAGATGAAGATGACTTTACAGATTCTTTCCCTACGAGGTCCTTTCAGTTTCCACACTAAACAAAAAGGACTGGGCACAGAAATCCCAGCACATCACCACTTGCTCTTTCCCATGGTCCTTAAGGACGAGCTGAAGGAGCAGGGTAGAACTGTTGTAGCAACAGGAATCACTGAGAAGCAACTTGGCAGCTCCTCACTACCACTTTGAAATCAGGCTCTAGAAATATTCCACCTCCCGCCAGGAAAGCACCGGCAAACACAACACATACGGTATGTTCTGTAGTCTAAGTAAATAAACAGGAGTCTGCTCAAGGCCAAAAAGAAATCCCAGTGGGCAGGAGGAAGCCCAAATCAAATTCGCATTTTTGATCATCAGAGAAGTTCAGGGGGAGCTTCTTAACCCCACAGAATAATCTGCAAAATGGGTCCAGTTTGAGAAAAAAGAACATATTTTGGGCATTTCTCTGCCAACCTCCCCAGTTAGAGCTGCATGTCCAGGTCTTGTTTCCAATGCTGCCACTGGACTGCAGGAAAGCAACAATGCATCAGTAGCAGAGATTATCCCCGGCCTTAATAAGCTGTTGTTGGCTTTCATAACAACTGCAGCCTAGGCCGAGTCACACCGAGCTCAAAGACAATCTTACCAATAGCCTAGAGCAAGGATTATAGAAACAAGAATCCAAGGGGGGGTGGGAGGGAGCAAAAATCCCAAGAAACAGGGGCTAATGTAAAATCGTTTACATATTAACCTTCTTCCCTTCTGACAGTGGTCAAGTTCTGATTCAAAATACAAATTATCTCCAATTACTTCAAAAGAGGCAGTCACAGAGCTGTCACTTAACCTTCACCATCTGTTTGGCTCAAAAGCAAGCTGTACAGCCTGCCACTTTGACCTCATCTTTCTCTTTCCACACTGGACAGGCACCAAAAGAAGAGAAGATGGTTTATTGTTCTCCCGAGAAAACTCCAGCCCGTGGGGAGCAGGGCTCAGGGTGCCGGAGGGGAGGGGAGGGCAGGCTCTGGAGGTGACTTTATTTAACTCTTCACGGGGATTTCTTTGGGGAGGATGAGTTTGCAAACCTTCCTCACTCCTGCCAGCCCGCCCCAGAGATGGGGTTTGTTTAAAGTGGAGCCTCTCTGCAAAGAGAGCTGTGAAACGACAGGGTGGGGGAAAGTCAGGCGCTGATTCACAGCGGATTCTGGCTGAGGCAGTTCTGTGAATCCAGTAGCCAGATGTACGCAGAAAAATATCAGCTATTTAAGATGTCAAAGGGAAAATAAATCCTGGAAATGAAACAGCTTTCTAGCAAAGACAGTAACACAAAATGTTTGGGGAAAAAAACCCAAACCCCCAAAAAACCCCAAACAAACCAACAGGAACCCCAAAGAGCAGAACACAAAAAGGTCTGGGAAAGCACAGCTTAAAAGTCATAAATATGACCTCACTGTAAGATAAATCAGAGTTACCACTACTTTCAGCTGCACAGATCTGACCAAGGCTTCTCCCAAGCTGCTCATTAACCATTGCATATTCCAGCCCCTCTCCTGGCTCCAGGGGAAGGCAGGAGCTGAGCTCAAACTCACCCTCGAGCAGTGGCAGCGTGAAGGACCCAGGACAAATCCCCCCCTGTGGGGTGTCAGCAGCTCGGGGCGCAGAAGCACAACCCACAGTGCAGAGGTGTTGGGAATAAAACAAATCTGTTGGAGAAAAGAGATTCCAGAGGGGCTGGAGGGCACAGTAATAGGGTGCAAATTTCTGAATGCCTCATGGTTTATGGGCAGCTTCTAATGCTTCTGCCGAGAAACATTACAGCATTTCCACTGGCTCTGATCTTTATTTTTAGTTTTATTACCCACTGCATAGCAGGTTTCTTCAAGAGAGAAAGAAAGAAAGCAGATCCCTCTGTAAACAGGAGCAACTCCTGAACGTTTCACATCACAGTGGTTTAGCATGAGGATAATTCCACACGTGAAAGCAGCTCAGAGAACAAACGTCTCTGTAGCTGTGCAGCTGCATGACCCTCCTGGCATCATTCGGCATGGGGAGGGAAGCCCCTTTTCTTGTCACACAGTATTTAACCCAAGAAACACACGCCACAATGCACATGAGCTGCAAAGTTCCCGTTTCCAGAGCAGATGGTAACAAGTCAATTAAACACGCAGCACTCGGGCACCGCTAATAGCAGCGAGAATCTCTGAGCATTCCCGTCGGTGGGGGAAAGGAAAGGGCTGCAAAAGGTGCCGAACCAAATAATGATCTCAAGCAAACAGCTCTGACTTCCTAGAATCCAAATTCCTTTGCTACCTTTTTATGAAGGCAAACAGAATATTGAACTCGATTTGCAGTTCAGAGGGGCAGGAACATCCCCGTGCTCCTGTGCTGGAACTGCCTGACACCCGCCATAGCCACGCTGAAATGTTTAATTTTACTTAAAACATTCTCTCAGGCCTATGTATTATTTGAAGTATAATGTACAGAATTATCTAATGAATTCTCAAATCAAATACTCTCATTTTGCTGCAGGCCATTTCCCAAGAACAAACTAGAGGCACACAGGCTGCTCTGTGTGCCTGGCTGTTGAATTTAAACAGATGTCCAGTGGACATCAGCCTCGCTCAGATTACCTCTCCCATTCACTCCTCTCTATCTCTGGCCACTGCAAACCCCCTTAAATTAAAAACAAACAGAGAATCAAGATAACAAAAAAATACAGCAAGACTTGCAGGCCCAGAAAGGCCCGTGGTGGATCGTGGCCGTGCCCTTGCTGTGCTGAGGGCCGGGTGACACTGAGAGCGTCGCCGGGGAGCAGCATCTGGCTCTGATTAGGTAACAAGCTGTAGCATCTGCAAACTTGTCACTCCTCGGCCCACAACAAAGCCCAGCCAGCAGATCTGTGTTTAAAAAGGGAACTGGCTGTTGGGTTTTATAAGACAAACATTATCTGTTCCCGTTGCAGGGTGCCGTTTTATTAAACGCTGGCTAGAAGAGGAGAAATTAAATGTGCTTGTTACATTTTACTTTTCATCTCAAGGAAAAAAACCATTTGGTTTTGTCTGTCAGAAACCTTTTTACTTGTCTTTCCCCTGTGGAAGGGCTGAGATACCAGCAGAGCTTTCACAGCCTGCAGTGAGCAGCCGCTGTGACCCTGGGGTGCTCCTACAGCATTTCAGTTTTCTCTAAACAAGAAAAATAAAATAAAGTGTAACTTCCATGCAGCATATCCAGGAGTGGTGAGGACTGACTCCCCCAACAGCTGAATTAAAATTCACTCATCTCTGTTTTTACTTAGACACTTCAGCAGTGTATTTGACTACGAAAGCTTCTATATTTCGACTTTTTTTTTCTTCCACTTTTTTCTTGGTATGTTGGAGTCGGCCTTTTTCTCTGCTTCTGCCTCACTGAATGACAGCTACAGTCCTCAGCGCCTCTTCTGTACCCTGAAATGTATTTATACTTCTCTTTTGAAAAATGAAAAGAGAATACTCTGTGCCCCATATAAGACCGAAGTTCAACATAACTGAGGAAGAACTGAGGAATATTAAACCTGAAAAGTCAAATTTCTGTCCAACCTCACAGTTATTTTTGAACATCTAAGGGAAACCACCTATGAGCACCTCCACAAAACAGGACCTATAAAACTAAGCATTAGTCAAATCAGTAGTAGAGACTTAGCACAGATCTCTCTACGTAGTTCTGGGAATCAGTCAGAAATTCATGGAATTTAAGAATTCCTCAGTTTGAGAAGTTTGCTTCTGGAAGCGCTTCCTGTCGTGCCCCAGTCGCTCTGGGGCCCAACCTGTGTGGATGTCAAACCTGGCTCCAAGTCTGCTGGTACTTGGCATAGGACACACAAAAATACATCGATGGGCAGCAGTGACAAAACCCAGGCACAGCCTCAACACAGAATACCAGAAGAAGGAGAAAACACCATTTTCCCCATACCCAAGGTAAAGCAGAACTCCAAAACAGGACTCTGAGGGGAAAATGTGGGCGTTACGAGAACTTGGGTGCAGGGCCTTTGGTTGGCATTTTTCAAAACCTTGCTTAGAGATGTGGCCTATTTATTAGTTGTGAAATACAAACCACGTTATCAACCATCTTAAGGAAATGGATTGATGTTAAGTGATACTTGAGAATCTGCCCCGTAGCAAAGCTCCTGCACCAGCACAGACAGATAAGCAGAAAATCCTTCCTGCAAACACAGCCCTGATACAACATAAACCGGGCAGCAGAGCTTGGAAAGGCACTGACAGGACTTACGGGCCTGGAACACTTTGGTACATGTTGGACTGATGAGAAAAGAACAACTCCTAATTAAGGTAATTATCCCAAATGCTGTTATGTAAGCTGCAGCTTGAACTCTTTTTGTTAATAACCCAAATAAATCTCCAGGTCACCTGAGCCAGAGGATAAATAGAATAAAATCCCCTACTTGCAAAATTAGGAATTGGTTTCTTCTGAAAAATGGTATGTGATATAAAAAGTAATTGATGTGTTTGGTGTTTTAGCAATCCTTGCTGCTGTGGGATCACTGAAACGGCACAATGAGAACTGGAATGTGCTGGAGAAACCCCTGGGAATGGTCTGATGGGAGCCAAGGCCGCTCATGGAGCGCGGCTGTGTCCGGACACAGCCCCCCATCACCACCACCCCCACCAGGCACTGCCTGCCATGGTGAGAGAGCCCTTCTCACCCTGCACAAGGAACCTCACAGCTCTGCAGTTGCTCTTTTCCTTCTGGTTTCAGAGCTTTTTGAACCCTGACAATCCTCGGGTCAGACTGCCCCGAGTCCCACCACACCCCGCTCCTGGTGCCTCCTCAGTTACAGGGGACCTGGGGGTACAGCTCAGGTATTTAATTTTGTTTCTGTCCTGCTTCTCTATTCAAAACAAAACAGTATCCCTCAAATGCCTCGGTTCTCTCAGTGTTACAGCCTTTTTCCCCAAACTGCTGTGATTGCCATTACAGAGCTGACGAAGCCGGCGTTCCCCGACAACCATTTTAAGTGCTCAGCACAAGGCCGTGCATTCCAACAGCAACATGGTTTGTCCATTATTATGATTTATTATTTTTTGCATTACAGTGGTACCAAGAGGCCCCCGCCAGGGTTCCTGTGCTGGGCATGTACAGAACACACAACACATTGATCAGAAAAACTTGAATTCAGCCTAAAGGGTCCCAGACCCATCTCTCTGGGTATTGCCCTGCTCACTGCACTCATCATTTTTATCATCCTAATAATAATAATTAGAATTTTTTTCACAGTACTAAAGATTTAGAAGTTTCTCAGCACCTCTACTTCCACTTCCAGACACAACCCTATGATTAATGCAGCAACAGGCTCCAAGATCACCTGTGAAATCTTACAGCCAGGATTCAAAAAGTCCTTTGGATCCAAGGACATGCAAGATACTCGTAAGCATCAGGATGATACTAACTGGCCTGCACCAAATAAAATAATCAAGCAAAGATATGATTTGATGTGATTCTCTCTCCTTTAGCTGAAAAAGAAAGCTCAGAGCAGCTGCTCTAAATGAGAAAAAGTATTCAGAAGCACAGTAAACAAAAAGAGCAATGCGGCCGTGGATGCACAATGTTGCACGGAAACAAAGGAAAGGTGAGGAGATGGCATATATCACACTGGGAAGCAGGACTGGAAAAGCCTCTCCTATCTCTATAAGCAGCTGGGGATGATTCGCAGTAGATTTTTCTGTAATAAAATTCCCTCACGTTTCTTTCCTTGGAAAACTCAGTTTATAGGTCAGTTAACAAGTATTAAAACCACAAGAGAACATGAAACGCACCACCTTTTCCTTTTGATCCTTTTCCCTTTTGGATGAAAGTTTTGAAGTTGGGAATATAAAATCCCTGAATTTTTGTTATGTTTTATGCCTCCACGAAGGCATTAAAACACCAGTTTGTGGGCTGAAGAAATATCCCCTAACTCAGGGGGAATTAAAGCAAGCTGTCCTCAGCACAGCCCTGGTCGCCAGGTGTGCTTGCTCCCCAAATGGAACACCTCATTTACAAAACAAATCTGCCTCCAAAATTACCTGCCCCTCTTGATTGCTGCAAATGGTTTTCATCAACCTGCACTGGTCTCTCCAAATTTACAGCATTGGCTACAAGAGTCGTTGTAGGAGGAAGAGGAACAGCAGCAATGTTTAAAAGCCATTAAACAAGCCGAGGGTCCCCACTGAGAGTGGCCGGGCCTTGGGTGTCCCTTCGTTAAGGCCGCGTCCCGCTGGGCACACGACACAACCCACCACCAGCACGGAATTGCCTTGGCTTAAAGGTTTTAAAGGCCCCGTTCTCTTGCAGGATGCTTCGGTTTTGAAATCTATCAAAGGAATCTCAAAACAAATTACATGGTAAATTATTATCTGTGTTCTGGCCTCCTCTCTACACCCCACTGTTCGGCATGAATGGCGATGGGAGAGCCCTTGTGAAAGCCGGCCAGATAAGCAGATTACAGAGTGTCAGGTGCCTCGGGCTACTCGGAATTTCACAGCCAAACTTCCCGGCCGAATCCGTCCATCTCCCGAACGTGGGTCACAGGCTATTTCAATTAATGCACCTCTAATGACCAGCGTTTGTTCCTTAATGGGAAAGGAATAAATACGGAACACACAAAACAGCCACAGAGAGCAGAACGCTCTCCCCTCGCTCTCACCGGCGTCACTGCCTTTGGCTTCTCCAACCAACTCGCAGAGAGGGGAAACGGGCTTGTGAGGAATAGAGAATTTCTATCAGAAAGAAACCTTTTATGTAGCTTTCCTATCATTACCCACGCCTTTCTGGCAGCTCTCAGTGTCCTCCAGATCCCAGCGCGCTGCCTAACAAGACCTGCTATGAAAACAGAATGCAGAAAACAAATTAGCATTTTGGAAATAAAAAGCCTGGCTTTTAATCCTATTAAGATCATGGCTTTTTTTTTTTTTTTTTTTAAGTTCTCTGAAAGATATACTGATGTTTCCATTACCATAACTGCTGAAATCAGCATTTCCTTTGAAAGAAGTTGTTAATATTTGGAAATGGTCGGATTTCCGATCCCGGATTCGATTGTTATTCTGTGCTACCCCGCGAGTGCCAAGGTCACGGGGAGATTCACCTGCACACCGAGCGAAATGAATGCGCTCGGCCACAATCCATGTATAATTTAACATTCTCCTCTCCAGTACCACCATGCATTCCGAAAAATATTTTATTACAATAACAAATTGGTTTCAAAATCATGCATTATGTATCCTGAAATTAGGTCTGCCAATGAAACCTGGATATACAAACAGACCAGCAGCCATGCAGGGCAGCACGAACACAGGAATTATGGGTTCTAGAGGGGCTGAAAGGAACAATTAATTCTTCCCCTAACTCTAAAAAGTCCTTTTTTATTACTTTAATCTGCATAGCTAAAAAGAACAAAACAATCAATTGCTGCGAAATGCATTTAGGAATCCAATAGCATGTCTCTTTCTAGATGTCTTTATAGAAAGGAAATGTTTAAGTGCAAAGTGCCCAGTATATCAAAACATCCATTGGGGACTTCAGTTCTCAAGGGCAGGGCTGGGAAAAATAATACAAAGCTCCTCAAATATTTAAAAGAGTGTTAGTTATTTTTCAAAACTTTACCATTATAACATTTTAAATGTGGGGATTTTTTTGCAGATCGAGTTCCTCCAAATATTTCAGATCAATTTATCAAAAAATTCCTGCTAAATTCTTGATAAATAGAAAGAGTCCTTTGCCATTTCCTTTTTAGTTAGTTCGAGTTAAAAATTTCATAATACTGCTGAATTTTCAGCAGCAAACACTGTAATGTTAATGCACTTTCATGATAGATGGTTGGTTCTGATTTGCAGGTTTCATTTTAAGTTAAATTTACATTGATAAATCCTCCTTTTACAGCCCAAATATCCTTTTTTCTCATGCAAAATAAGCATGTTTCTTGGTCAACTGACATTTTGTTCAAATGGACTTGAGGTAGCTATTTATGAATAATTAAGATTAAAATGTTTCTGTGATTCCCTCAATGCTTTTTTATTTTAAAACATTTATATCATGTCAAAATGGACTTATTCTTCCAAAGGTAACTTTCCATTAAAATAATGGAGAAAATGACATTTCTAATTTTGATAATAGCCCTGAGTTCAGAACGAAAGTCAGAGCTTCCTGCTGCAGAGCATGAGGGGGTTTAGGATTGAAACCATGATGGGAATTCTTTGTAATGGTGTTAAAATCCTGGATCTGAACTATCTACAACATGACAAATAAAATCAACTACATTTCTATTTTAAAACAGCAGCCCTGACAAAACCTTTATTTTGGACTCTGTTTCACTCAGTTAAAATGATTTGCTTTTCTGTTCTTTATGGTAAGAGAGTCTGGCAGATATTGCTATTAATTAGAATTGGTTCAATTTTAAACTTTAGGAACTCTTTTCATGAATAGCTTACAAACATCTATTCAACCTGGTCGTTTGCTATTTCATTTTTATTTCAAGAAGCAAAAATGAGAAATACTCTAAAACCAGTGTTTTGCCACAGGAAAGGCAGAAGAGATCGAAGCCTTTACATTTGTAAGATATTTTAATTCAGTAAATATTGCATAAAACAAGAACCTTTACTCTGCCCTGTTTGAATCCAAGTGCAACCGTTGCCCTCAGCCGCTGTTTGTCTGTAATTTCGTTGAGCTGCTCTGATCTGACCAGACACAGCTCGCTCGGGAGCAAAATCAGAAGAAATAATTTAATCTAATCAGGATATCTGAGAATGGGAAACGTTTTCAGCTTAATTTGGGATCTCTTAAAAAGCCTTTTGTAGTGCTGTTTACTGACACGCTGAAGCTTTGCTCTTAAAGCAATAATTAACAAATTGTTGACAGAAATTAAATGTCCCTCTTTTAAACAATTTCGCTGTTCTTCCCCCTTTCTTTCCCGAGGGTGAGCCTGACGAACAGGGAAACTGAGCCCACCATTAACAGGGGAACGCCGCTTTCCGGGGTGGTTTTTGCAGTAAAGAGACGTGATTCATATAAGTAATAAGCAAACCCCACGCTCTGGATTTTTAAACGTCCTGGCTCGTAATCCCGAGGTTAAATGATTAAACCCATCCCTGCCTCTTCGCTCTGGCTGCAGATACGTTCCCCTGAATTTAGCTGAGGGCAATTCGAAGCTGAATGGGAACTGCTCTTTTATTTGTTATTAAAGTCCCTTGCTATCTTTCAGAACTGTTTGTTACACAGATCTGAGCACATCCATGTATTAAGAAAATACACTGAATAAAGACAAGGTTATAAAAACCAGATGAAAATCACCCGCTGTTCATCTTCACGTGGCAATTTGCTTAACGAAAATGATCAACAGCAATACCTTGAATCAGTAAATACCACCATTATCTGTCTTGTACAAATTTAAGTATAAAACAGAACTATTTCCCACACATTGCATGTAATCCTGAGGGAAAAGGATGTGCAGAGGCAGCGACTGGGGGGGCCTGGGCTCTGGCCAGGGACATCACCACTGGGCACTGCTCGCTAGGGAGGGTTTGCTGCTGAATCCATCATGTAGGTTAAAGGCAGCAGCCACTGCAGACCCTCTGCACAGCTCTCACTGGCAACAAACACATCTGGAAGCTAAAATGGAAGCAGGTTTCTCCATATTTTTCCCACTTAGGATGCTGGAACTGGCTGGTGAGCAGCACAACACCGGAGAAACGCAGGCTCCTAACAGGATTAGAGGCAGAGGGAGAAAACCCAGCCCCAAAGCACAGCAGTGTTTGCCAGTGCAGTTGTGTTTTGTTCATGAAATAACCCCGATATGATTTAGTGCTGTGAGCACAAAGAGCTGAGTGCAGCTCGGGGGGGCCAGGGCTGCCTGGGAGGGAGCAGCCCCTGCTCTGTGTCCTGGTGTGACACTGCCCGAGGGTCCCCCATGGATGTGGGCATCAGGCCTTAGTGTGGACATTAGTCTGGGGTTGGATCTATTCCTCAGTTTCCCCTTTAAAACTCCTTTCTGTTAAATAATGATTCCTTTGGGGTGTTGGAAGTCAACTGATGAATAGTTGTGAATGTAATGGAAAAGTTACAAACCCCAAGAACTTTATTTTACCATGATTATCTACTGGGCAGAGACTCCCAAAGCTGTTTTATTTCACATCTCTGAAGTGTTTCCTTATGAAATCCTAAAATCCATGACCACATTTATCTGCTACATGATGTCACAGGGCAGGGAGTGAAACCTGCCCTTCCTGCACGTGGTAACCCAAATCCACTTCCCTGAGGCCAACCCACAGTGACACACCCTCAGAGAAGCTGCTGGATCATGGTTGGGATGACACTGTTCCCAAAACACCGTGTGTCCAAAGGCTCCTCCACACACACACACTTCTCCATGAAAACACCCAAATTTGACCCAAAGGCAATCAGATGAAGATCCCCACCAAGGAAGAACACCCAGTATATAACCAAATCAAGAATAATTTATGGTTTAGGATTTTAAGAGTAGCAGGAAGGTGCAGTCCTATCCACACAGTTCACTACCCCCAGGACGTCACCACAAATGATATTAAGTGGCATTTTCGTAGGCAGAATTCTAAAATAAACTAAGCAAATATATTCACTTGATATCCACCTATTTTTTTGTAGCAGCATGTCAAAATAAATTAAAAAATATTTAAAGCATGTTCCCAAGAAATAAGACACACTAAGGAACAGTGTGACAATTTGCTGCCCAAAGAAGTTCTGGAAAGACGGTGGGTACAGAAAGGCTTCACCCTATGTTCAAAACAGTTTTTAATTTCCTTGAAAGGTAAATCAAATGTTTTCCTTCTCCCTCTCATTCCTGCCCTACCTTTCCCCCTCCTCTACTACTAGAAAACAACCTTTTGTTTGACTTCACTGTGTCAGTCTTCACTTCTTCTATACTTTAATATTTATTCACAGCTTCTGCGATTTTTGAAAAAGATTTCCTTCCACAAACGTTGTTCTTCCAGCGAGCAGAACCAGAAAATGAGATTTACTGTTTGTTTATCAACAGTCATGAGCATTCAGGAAGGTTTCTTCCAATACACCACTTTTACACCCAAGTTTACACAATGACACTTAGGCAAAACTAACCCTGGAAGCAGCAGGAATTTTCTGTCGCTTGCTGTGGTTTTTATCTCCAGATCATCTCTGGAAACTTCTTTCTCAGGATAACAGTTGAGGAAAGTTTGCTCCCTCTCTTCACTTCTGAATCACCAGCTCATGTGTGATGAGTTTTGGGTGAAAAGTCAGGCAATGACAGTGATGGACTCACCTTTATCTTACCCCTCTCTTCCCTTGGAGGCTTTAACCTCCCCTGTCCCTCTGTCCCCAGAGGTGCTGTGTG
Source organism: Lepidothrix coronata (assembly GCF_001604755.1). Taxonomy (NCBI): domain Eukaryota; kingdom Metazoa; phylum Chordata; class Aves; order Passeriformes; family Pipridae; genus Lepidothrix; species Lepidothrix coronata. Next base: position 2,122,769 of record NW_016690234.1, on the reverse strand, counting down.
GGCACAGCCCCATTGCCCTCTGCTCGCACAGACATTCCCTGGCTGCAGCAAATCCAAAGAGAGGGATTAAGGAAATGATCACCCTCACTTTAAGCAGCAGTTCTGAGTGTCCTGCCACATCCCCCAGCAGGGCCCAGGCCAAATGACTTTCATTTTCCTGGTTCTGTGTTTATTGGGGCTGATCAGCCACAGAGTCCACAGGAACGAGCCATTTTTCAGCATAACTGGTTTACAGTAAAACGAGATTATAGCTTTCTAAATCCCTCAGATAAACCCCCATACATCCCATATGTGCAGAAGGGGACATTGCCTATAGCATCCTTTAAGGAATAGCTACTCTGCATCTCCCCCTTCTCTAACAGTTAAAGGGCTTTTTGCCATCAAACTATTGGCATGTGATTGTCACTCCCTCTCCCTTTATCCTCCTCAGTGCATTTATTGAGTCCCCTGAGGTCCCTTCCCCTCCTATAAAGGAAGGCCTAAGAGACTGGGGAGATGTTCCTGCTATTGTCCAGGAGAATCCAGAGGCCAGCAGCAGATGCTCCTGCAAGTTGTGTGATCTGGGTCCCCTCTGAGCCTGGCACCCAGACACCCCTTTCCTAGGAGCAGGGAGCAGGACAGCAGAGCTGGAGGAGAAGGGAAGCACGGGTCTAGCCTGAAAAGATTATTTTTAGATTGAATGAAATACACCGCCCACAAAGACAGGGAGAGCAAGACCTTGGGAAACCATGGGACTGCTTTCTTTCTCTGATTTAAAGGAAAACACTGTTTCCTCCTGGCGTTGTTAAAAAACAATTCCCATTTAAGCAGTGACAGGCAGGACTCTGTAATCTGTACATACAATTTAATCCTTTCAAGAATCAGCAGAACCCACATCAATCAAGCCTTCATCAACTTGTAAAAACAATATTTTGATTCAATCAGATTCAAAGCCCCGAAATTCCCAACTAATTAATGCAGGGTCACTCGGAGGCGGTGAGGCAATGGCGAGCAGAGTGGTCAAATATTTACCCCTCACCACAGTAGACATTAGGACAACCAAAGGACCTGGAGAGTGGGCAGGAATAGATAATGTGACTCTAGCTGCAGCAGGTTTCATTCACTGAGAGTATTTGGATAAAGAATTATTACAAAGGAGAGGAAAAAAGCAACTGAAGCCTCTGCCGTGAGCAGCGTTCTCACATCCTGCTCAGGGGCTGTGAAATGGGCAGTGACCCAGGCAACATCCTTCCCATTTTCGGATTTTTAACATGCATGTCTCCAGACAGTTGAGTTGCTTTGGTTCTAGTCCTGCCTTATAACATTCACAATAAATTATATTGTAAGAACGTAGGAAGCAAAAAATCACAGAAGAGTGCAAAGCACTGAGACCTTCTGCCCTGCCTGCATTCCTAGAAATTATACTGGACTTCAGCTTTTTCCTTTAAATATCTTTAAAATCTATGCCCAGCATGCAGGATATTCTCTGCACAGTGTGTTTTCCCAGTGTGGAGGTGCCTGTGTGTGCTGCTGACACGGCTGCTGAGCCTCCTGTCTCCATGTGATTCTGGGCAGTTCATTTAGGCAGCTTTAAACTTTGCCTTGGGAGGACATATTTTGTGTATGTTCCCTTCCAAAGCTAAAATCTTTTCAAATGCAGTCAGTAAAGGTTCAGAGCTGGTTACTGCAGAACATGGAATCCTATACACATGTCCATGTGTGCAGCTGAGGGCGTTCTTTGACGTCACGTGTATGGAACAGGCTGCCCAGAGAAGCTGTGGCTGCCCCATCCCTGAAGTGTTCAAGGTCAGGTTGGATGGGGCTTGGAGTAACCTGGTCTAGTGGAAGGTGTTCCTGCCCAGGTAGAAAAAGATCCTTCCAACCCAAACCATTCTGTGATTCCATGATGCTCTAGGTAAAGAGACTTTAAATTAACGATGATGCATTTAATACGTGCTCTTCCTTGCACAACAAAGTTTTCAAAAAGTTTAAGAGCGACCATTTAATAATTCCCAATTTTGACACTGCCTGTGTTCTGAGACAGCTTGGGAAGGAATTATACGCCCAGAGGAATTTTTAAAAAGCCATTTTGCAGAGCCTGTGCTGATGGTATTTCACTGCAACAACAGTCAGTGCCTGGTTACACCAAATGAGTTTCAGAAGGATGCCCTGATCACACGCCTATGAAAATGGTAAAAATCTGGATGAAAGCATCTCCTCTTTAACTTACATTACTACCACTACTCAGCATCACAAAACAATACACAGAATCCTATTTGCTTTCCCAGACTCCTGGGATTTCCTTATGTTTGCACTTCACAACCTCCCATCAAAGAAGCTGCCTTGGTAGATTTTGGGACAGTTTCCCATTCTTACTCCAAGTGCTGGTACAGTCCTGAAGTGTGGGGGATCCTAAAATTATTCCAGCCTTAAAAATCACAATCACAAATGTCATTTTGCCCTGGGTTGACCTTTCCAGCAGATTCTGACACATAAAGGGAAAAGCAGCAGAGGCACCTGCTCCAGCTGAGGCACCGGGGCCCTGTGAGGGCTGCTGAAGTTGCTGAAATGACGTGCAAATGAACTCACTGGTACAAAACCACGCCCTTTCCAGCCTCCTCTACACTCCAGCTACTACAGATAGAAAAGCTCTGGCATGGAAGTGCTATCCCTTCCATTTTTTAAGAAAGATAAATCCCCTCTGGAATGCTTCCTGGTCCCAGTGGTGGCACCAAAACGGGTGCTCCCAGGCTGGGGGCCCTCGGTAGCCCCCAAACAGGGCACAGCTTTTACTCCTGTCCCTGACCGACAGGAATTTTCAGAGGAGATGCCAGTGGTTAATAGGCAAGCATGGGATGAACATTCTTTCCATAAATGCATCTTTCCAATTTACATCCTCCAGGTTTCCATTCAGCCAGGCAATCGACACTCATAGTAGCAAATTTTCATGTTGAAATTACAGCTCTTTTTGAAAGTGTCAGTGTTTCAGTTTCACCTTAGACATCAATCCAGCATCTAGTCCCTAATTGTTTGTAAATATGCACATCTGGGGAGTTATTCTAGCCCTGACCCAAAGATCTTCCCCTTGGTAGCATTCCTTCTGTGACTCTGCAAACCAGCCTGAACTGCTCCCTGAACCAGCACCATGGGATGAGGCTGTTTTTAAGTTCTAAAATATAACAGAAAAATTTTAACAATAAATCATGAATCAATGTACTAAGTGCCCTGGATATTAACAGAAATGCATCTCACACACAGGAGTTCTAACACTTTTGCCACTGATATTCCAACATGGTAAGGAACAGAAACTAAGGAAGTCTGGAACTTCAACAGGCAATGGATATTCCCAGGAGGAAATGCTTTTTACATCATACTTCAATGCAAAGTGTGTTCCTAATATCAAACCCTTCCCATTTTTTTCCCCAGAACTTCTCACAAAGAACAGGATGATTGATACAGCACCAGAACAATCTCTCATCATGATGCCTCTGAACCATTTTGGCTCCTGATCCTTCTGTGCCTGTGTCCCTCCTCAGCCACCAAAAATGTCCCCCTGGCCTTGGGGCTCTCCAGTTACTCCATTTTCTCCCCCTGGATCCTGTAGGCCATCAAATCCATCCTCCCCTTTGCATTTGGACATGAAGGCATTACCGTGGCACGCTGCCCTGCTTCCCCGAGTCAGGAGACGTGTCACCTGGCACTGTCACCTTCTGTCACCCCATCCCACTGCTAGGACAGGTGTCACCTTGCCTTCCAAGCCCTCCACACAGTGCCTCTCACTTCACCCAGCTCTGCAACCACCATTTCCCTTCATCTTTACTCCACTGACATCCACCATGGCGTGAGGATCAGAAATTCTTCTGGAAGTTAATTTTTGTCTCACTATCTAAAAGAATTGATTTATTTAATTTTTTCCCCACCAGAAATAAGGATCATAAATAGCAGCAAGATGGGCACATGCCAAGAGCAAGCAACTGTCACTGCCCCACGGGCTGCCTCGTTTTTCTCTCCATGATCCTCGCTATATATCTCAAATCAGACCGTAAGCTCTTGGAAGTAGGGCTTGGTTTTTCTATATGCTCCAGTAAAACAAATTACATAATAAAAATAACTGATGTTTGAAATGTAATTGGTCACTAGAATTTGCAAATCAGTAAGATAAAAGTAGAACAGCTCTGTAAATCAGGGGGTGATGAATTGGCCCAGAGTGAAATAAGCTGAGCAGCCCCTGTCAGTGTCCCCTGTACGTGTATTTACAGTCTAGAGGCACCTGCCTTCGGAGGAGAATTTGCAGATTCCTGATTCTAATCTCCAAAAGCAAAAGACTCCACATGGAACAGATGGATCATCAGCACAGGGTGTGTAGGCAGTGCCCACACCATTCAGAATCACTGAAGGGTTTGGATTGAGAGGAACCTTAAAGCTCATCTCATTCCAACCCCTGCCATGGGCAGGGACACCTTCCACTGGACGAGGTTGCTCCAAACCCTGTCCAACCTGGCCTTGAGCACTCCCAGGGATTTCTTTATGGTCAGCTTTGACTGAAAGAATCGATATATGACATTAATTCCTAGTTCCCAATGTTACCTTTACAGGTGCAGCTACAAACAAGTCATTTATTGTTCAAAGCAAGTAAGAAACAAGCTAAATACTACTGCCATGATTAAAATTAGAAAGCAAAATCAAATAACTGCAGCAAAATAATTCTATCAAAGTAAAATAACTCTATCAACTGATACTGGGGAATGCAAAAGGACAGATAGGGTCAGAGCAACCTGGTCAAGTGGAAGGTATCCCTGCCCACAGCAGGGGGTGGAAGGAGATGGGCTTAAAGGTCCTTCCCATCCAAACCATTCTGTGATTCTGTGATCACTGATACCAACTTCTGCCCAACTCAAGGCCATCAGACCCTCAAGAGCCGCAGACTCACACTGTCCCAGCCATGTGTCATGTCCCAGATCACAGGTTTTCCAGAACTTTCAGCAATGTGGGTTCCTGCGTGCTGGGACAGTGCTCCACGAAGACAGATATAAAAGCTGCTGCAGTGAAGAAATCCCCTGGCACTGCTGTTGCTGTGCAGCCCATGGAGCTAAACAGAAACTGTTTTCTCTCTTTGCATCTCATCTCTTTGTACAAAGTAAGCAAGAAATCTATAAAGGATTAATTAAGACAAAATGTGTTAAATCAAACATGTCCTTCCACAGTCAAGGATTATATTCCAGCATTTTCTCACAGTCTGAGGAAGGGCAGATTCCCATGGTGGGGAGGGGGAGAAGGGGAGGGCAGAGGCAGCGCTGAGGTGGCTCTAGCCCTTGTGTGGCTGTCACCACACGGCAGTGCTGCCCTCCCACCTCTGCCCAGCCCTGCTGCCAGCTGGGCTCTGGAGTGCAGGAAAAGCAGCATTTTCCCCAGCCCCACAGCCCGATCCCAGCTGCAGCCCTGTCTGCTGTGCCAAGAGCAGCTTATTTACCTAATAGACTCTAAAAGGTATCAAGGGAGTCATTCCCTTCAATTGGGTCAATCTGACGTATGTAAATATGTATTTAAATTTGGTAAATATGTACAGTATTTAGAGTATGCTGAGAATGACTCTTCTGTGGAATGGGGCACCTCTTTCCAAAGGGTTTGTGCTACTCCAGGTAAATTAAACTCCATTCCATGCCAATCTTGAGAGCTGGAATCTACTGGAGAAGGGATGCTCTCCTTGTGAGCTGGTGTGAGCAAGCCCTGCAGAATATGGCAGCATCCTGACTGCAGCTGGGAATGAAATGTACTGCAATAAATGAACCTAGTGCATTTGACATGATATCGCATTTTAAGGGCAGAAATAACCATTCAGTTTCACACGGGAGATGATTCATTCCTGAAAATAATTCCATTATTTAAGGACTGGATGTATATATGTATCTGTCTGTCTGTGTGTGTATATATATATATATATGGCAGCTGGTGACGTGGTTTAGGGGGGATTGTGGTGGTGCTGGGTTGACAGTTGGACTTGATGATCTTGAAGATGTCTCTTCCAACCTTGATGACTCTGTGGCTCTGGGTGTTTGCCAACTGCATGAACCTCAGCTAGGGAAAAAGCCTTACAGACGTGTTTGTGTTTCTCTTCTCTGCACTAAAAATGCAAAAACTTCCCCAAAATAATTTCCCCATCACCCTTCTAGCTGGAATCCCTCACAGGAGAATAAATCTGTGGATTCCACATCACTATTCCCACTGCTCTGCAACCCTGAGTTTTTCTGGGCTGCTGGACTAAGCAGCCCTGTGCTACAGAAATAGTTTATTGAAGAGTTCTCTAAGTAAAACCATCAGCCCGCTTGAAGCACATGGGTTAGGACTCTTAACAGTTCTGAAATAAATATATTTTTGAGGTACTTATGTCAGGACTCATTTTTGTAGGAGAAATTTGTACACCATTCCAATGGCTTGTTAAGGAATACTGGAGGGTGGGAGGGGGAGGCACAGGAAATCAGAATATTTCAAGGCTTAGAGAGAAGAGGTTTTGAGCCACAGCAAAAGCTCTGGAGGTTTCATTTCACAGAAAATTCCTCTCTAGTCCAAGCTCACACCTCACATAGCCAGTATCGAATGAGAAACACATTAGACCACACTTATTTATATTACACCCCAAACAGCAAGTCTAAATAATTTAGGATTTCTACAGCTTGAAGGGAAAAGAAAAAAAAAACAGTTCCCATTTTGAAATGGTAATTCCCTTTTTGGAGTTTCTGGATACAGCATTTCAGACACGGAGTATTTATGTATTTGTGTATATTATATATACACAGTGTGTATCTGTGCACACCCAGTCATTGATAAAAGGAGGTATAAAAACATGCAAAAAACCGATAACATGTTTACATTTTGTTAAATGTAAACAGTGCTGACACATTTCTAAATATAGTCATTGAAATACCTTAATTTCTGTCTTCAAAAAAGCTCATGAAAACTAACATAACCTGGATTTCCACATGCCCCAACCAAACGACTACATCTCTGCAGTATTCAGGGACCTTATGGGTGGCGAAGGGAAACACAGAGAAGGTGAGATGATCCATAGGAATTACAGAATTGACCTAACAACCAAAACTATCCAAAAGGAGGAATAATTTTCATAACCCTAATAAAATCAGCTTTTGCAGCCAGTGCCGACACCTTCGGCTGACGGCTGTTTGCCATTAAAGTCTTCCCTTAGATCAAGTTATACAATGAAATTCAGCTTTCTTCCGCCTCCATTTTCAGCAGATTATAATGAACAACATCTTAGGTGTGCATAATACCTTCAGTAGTGTGTCAGAAAAGAAGAAAGTGCTCTTTCCAACACAAGCCTGGTTAGGGTAGGAGACACAGAGAAATCACGCAAAAAAACTCTTATGAACTAGTACTGAATTTCAACATTCTACTTGCTTATCATAGAGTATAAATAATTCACACTTGAAAATCTTCTTTTCAGAAATGTTTACTGACACAGCAAAAATCCACGTGAGGGGTTACTGACATGGCATGTAAATGCAACACCTGAAGAGACTGGAGTGATCACCAAAAGGAAGAGAGAAGAACTGATCTAAGGAGAATGCCAGCCAAGAAAACACATCCTGAGTAAAACAGGTAATTAACAGCTCAGGCCCCCAGGTTTCCTTTGGCTCAGATCTGGCCAGTGGTTCATGTGCTCCAAAACACCATCTTGCAATACAGACTTCTTCTGCCCAGGTGGGTGTCCTGCCCTACCCACCCACTGTGGCCACCTCCACGGCCTCAGTGACCATCACACCTTTCCCAGGGAGAAAAGCGTCGAGGGAAAGAAAAGGTTTGCTACTTAACACAAAAAAAAATGGTTCAGGGAAAGGCAGAAAAGCTACACAAAATTTTAGCTGCAATTATCTTAGATTAGAATATTTGGCTTGAAAGATCTGGAGGGTATTGTTTTTGATAAGGCAGAGCCACTTGACAAGGCCTGTCACCACTCCAGGTCTCTCTGTTGTCAACTCAAGATGAAAGGACATCACAAAGAATTAACTTCAGCTTTTAAACATTTTGAAAATGTCAAAGAGGTCATAGCTGATCTATTTCCTTATACAGCATATTCACTTGATGAAATTTGTGGTAACAATGTGTTTTTACTTTTCATTCAAATTGGTCTCAAATCCTGGTAATTGATCCCAGACTAATGAGAGCTGACAGGGCCCCGGCGCGATTGGCTGAGCTTTGTATCAATCACAGCTGCTGCCGGGCCACGCTGGGCACATTAGACTTTGTAATGGCACTAATTGGGGACTACAGAAAAACCTGCTCAAGCTCCTCCTGGAGTTTCCAGCACCATTTATTTGGTTTCCAGTTACACTAAAGCCAATTTAAGCCCTTTTATAACCAACACCTTCCTGCACGTCGGACCTATTGTTCCTGCCTTCCCACAAGCCGTCTAAGTAGTCCTTAAAATATTCAGTGAGATGACTCTAAATTAAAAATGGGTCCAATCTGTGAAACACCACAAGTAAAAGTAGAAGCTAAATATTTGTTTTGACCTTCTAGGAGCATTAGCCAAGTCAGTAAAATATCTTAAAGGCATCTTGTTACGCATAAAGAGGTGAAATTTTTAAATCTCATTTAAATGAACATGTGACCACATTTGCTAGAAAGTGATTTTGTATTTCCAGAACAGATTAGAGTCTCTAAATATGAAAGTTATCAGTCAAAACCAGTTGAAACGCGGTTGGATGGTGCTAATTCTGCCCCCACCCCCGTATGGTTGGGAGAGAAAGGTCAAGGCTGCTGTCACGTCCCTCCCAGTGATGCTCAGAGCCCGTGTGCACCGAGCATGAGACGCTCAGAGAGCCCAAGAATCCGGCCATTTTCTGCATCAACTGGATTAATCATAACCCTCCATCTTGAGCTAAAACAAGGGATAAACACACGTGTGTGTTCGTACAGAGAGAGAGAGAGAATACCTGACACAGGAACACAAGGGACAGAACGTGGCACTAACAATCTGAAACACCTTGTATTTCAAGCCATAATCTAAAAAAAAAGAACAAGACAGAGGTAAAGTTTAGAACAAGCAAGCACTAAGGTTTAGAACAAACAGACCTAATTATGCTGTTTGTTCTCCCAACTGAGATAAAAATAATCCTTAACACATTAACAGGACTCCTCAGTGATACTTCAGATATTCCTGTAAGTGATTTGTATTTGCTTAGTGGAAGTAGCTTAGGAGAGACAACTGTCACACAGGTTTCCTCATACATTTAAATGGAGAGGACATGCAGGAAAACATATTTTAATAACCTTTCATCTGCATTTGCAGTTATACGCCAAAAAAAGGAAATAATTTACTGTAAATTTTTTTTAATATATTTCTTTAAAATATTTAGCAGATGGCATGAGGTCACATCTCCTGGACAAGCACGGCTGGCTGAAGGTTTAATAAGTGACCTGTCCTGCGAAGGTGAGCCAGGTTCTGAATGGGAACGGGAACAATTCCCAGCAGGATCTACAGATGTCACCCAAGGTGACTGTTCCAAAGTCTTTCCATTCAGAATTGTCTCGCTTGTATTTTGAAGTGTTTCACTTTCAGGAGCCGCTGCTCTGCCATGGGTAAGTGTGAACCCAATTCAATTAGTCACTGGCAGCAGCAGCACTTCAGCACATCATTACCCCAAGCGTCATCTCTCCCAAACACGGGGATCCAGCCACATCTCAACGCTGGGCTCACCCTGCTCACCAACGAGCCCCCTGAAGAACAGACTGTCCAAAACATGAAGAGAAACACATAAATGAAATACTAATGCTACAGATACCCATATTTTACTGAAAAATCCTGCAAAAGCCTTAATTTGCCAGTTTCCCTGTACAGAGAGCTCAGTGGGATGGGCCACGGAACAGTCCCTGCCCTCCAATGCTCAGGTGCTGGAGAGACAAAGCAAATACAACAGGGAGAGGCTCCCACCTTTCTCTCTCAGCAGCTTTTGTAAGGAGCAAAGATCACCAAGTCCAACTGTCCCAGCAGCACCACCACATTCACCACAAAACCATGTTCAACCTGCACGTGTGTGGAGAAAGGAGAGGAGCCCTTTCCCCAGAGAGTCTCACAGAGGAGTGAGGAACTCTTCGCAAATCTTATCAGAAACAGTTTTAAGCAATCTTTCCAAAATTTTCTACCAGGCTTTCAAAAAAAAAAAAAGTAAAACTCTTTTAAAACTCAATGCACATGAAAAAACCTGCAGGAAGCAGCAAGGTCCCCTTTGCTTCCTCATCTTCTTTTCAGGCCAAAACATATTGCACTGACATTGAATTTTGGCAGAGCAACATCTAAAAATGGAGGAGGAAAGTCCTTGAAGAATATAATTTCCTCATCAAATTATATTTGATGGTAATAATACACATTTTCTATTTTCAGTCCTAGGATAAAAAATCAGCAAACTAACATAAAGGCGTTTCACATCCCCTGAACTCTGCAGCCCCCGCTTTCTTATTAAGAGGGTTTGAGGTTAATCAGTTTAAAATTGCATTGATTTATATAATCATTTTGATTCGGTGAGGGAATAAATTGAAATGAATTATGAGGTACATCTTAAGTATATGCTCCATTTTGCTGCTTGTTCAAGGTTTGGATATAATACAAGGGAAAGCAACACTCATCCCATGGAATTCTCATGGGTCTGTGGCAGTCCCAGTGCCAAAGAGGCCAAGCAGAGTCTCTGAAATAATACTTTAAGCAAGGGACAATGTGACAGAAAAATTTAGTTCATCAGCAGTTAATAAACAGAAATGAAAGAGATTAAGAATTAATATAATTTCTGTTAGTACGTTTCTTAGTCCTGTTCTTAGTCCTATTCACAACTGAAACTGAATTACTCTGGCACTACCATCATCTTCCTCCTACAGTCTTTGTACTCAGACATCCTCATTCTCAGAGCACAAGTTATTCTGGGGTAACTGAAGTCCCATTTAAAAGCTGATCTCGATCAACTGCTTTGCTAAATTTAGAGGAATTTGATTATAGCTTTCTAACCTACTCTACATGTTGGTACCTCCACAACCCATTTTCACCTCCTCAAGCTTTCTGGACAGAACAACTCCCAGACATTCAATGCTCCAGCACTAGAAATCCCAACTGCTAGAAGCCTGACACAGAATTTATGACTACCAACGTGATCCTTCCCTGTTCACAATGCGACATGCAAAGGGCTGTAACAGAATCTGGTCCACGAGGCAGTGAATGATACACAAAGAAATGAAGCCACAGGGCAGATCATTTGCTGCTGCACAGCACTGCTGGCTCTTTGGCTTCAGGAGACCTGTTTTACCAGTTTGCTGGCCCAAAATCTCTCCCAGAACAACACCACGGTAATGACTGTGCTCGTCCAGCTCTGTCCCTGTGAATCCTCACGCACGTTTCAAGGCATTTGTTAATTAGAACTTTTAAAACTCTGAGTTAGTGACATCCCGTCGTGTCCAATAAAATGCAGATGACTCCAATACTGGCGATCAGTATTTTAGGGAACAAAATACTGGACTATTCTATAGGAATATTATCTGCTGAAGCACCAAAGTATTCCCCAGAAACCTCTGACCAGCACTGAACAAGAATGTCACTCCTTTTGAGGATTGAAGCCGATTCCAACAGAAGGTTGGACAGTGCTGCTCATCCCTCAGCTGTGCCAGGGGATTACAGCACCCAGAGCCCCTTCCCTAAGGGAACCCTGCATTCCTGCACCCCACGGGAATAATGTCCCACCCCTGGAAGTGCTCAGGGCCAGGTTGGACGGGGCTTGGAGCAACCTGGTCTAGTGGAAGGTGTCCCTGCCCCTGGCAGGCAGCAGGTGACCCTCGCTCCCAGCACGCTGGGACTGCTTGAAAAAGCCCCCATCATTTCCCACGTGCCTTATAGTTGTATTTCCTTATGCAATCGGAAGATACTTGAATTTTGTTCAATTTAAATCTCAGTCTGACTTTTTTTTCCATCTGCCTTTATTTTGGCATCAGACTGGATTCTTGAACAGACACAAACACAAGCAAAATCTGGTAATTTCCCCAACCCAAGATGCACCAGACCAGGGATGTTTAAGTTCCTCCCGGTGAAAACACCTTTATGCTGCCAAACCAGCATCTCCTCTGCCCTTCTAACTGACTTTGCTCTCTAAAAAAGAGCCAGCAGACACTAAAAGGACTCCTTGGAGAAGCAGATTATATTTTGAAAGTGCAACTTACTTTTTTCCCTAATTCAAAACAGCAAATGTTAAACTTAAAGACTCTTCCTAGTGCATGTTAGTGACAGGCAAAGCTCCCAGAGGGGTGACTGCCTTCAAAGACAGGTAAATGAGGGCCCATATAAAACAGCCAAGTATTGATGTTGTAGTAAAATTCAAGAAAAACACATTGGCAGACAAGTAAATTTGTCACTAATAATTTAATGTAATTTCCCTAAAATGGAGGTAATAGGTACTCAGGGAATACACCTCCAGGGTTTACATCAAATGTGCCTGTGGAAAATTGTGAAATAATATTTTTTTTAAAATGTAGATGCTTGGGCTGATATGTTGGTTTATGATGAAAATCACTCTCCTGAAATGATAAAGGGAAGGGAAAAATATCAGCTCCCAAACATACCCAACTTGTGTCTTCCCAAACTGTCCCCAAAATGCCAGTGATCACTTGTTTGGGGTTTGGTTTCCCCTCTGTGCACAGTTGGGCTGCATAGTGAATTAATATCTAAAACTACAAATTATTCTAATGAAAGTTAAAATATAAAAGGATATTTAACTTCTGAACTTAGGGTTTGGTAGAAAATGAAACAACAGCAATTATGTTCCCAGTTACTTGGTAATGTTTGGATCTTATTTGCCACTTTCTGAAACAGCAATTGAGCTGAAGCTTTTCGTAACTAAACAGCAATATTTAATCCTAAATTTTGGCAAATGTAGAAAAAAGCAATGGAAAAGGTAAGGGGGGACATGTCTTGGTGTTTGTAGGGACAGAAGAATTAGGCTGTGAATTGCTTAGACTGTTTTTTCCCCAGTTTTATTATAAAATGACTGAAGAAGGGTTCAAATTTTGAAGCAAAAATCTGTGAATATAATTATAAAGAACAGATTTATAGCTGTAGAAAGTGATAAGGAAAAACAAGCAAAAAAACCAGTTTCCCCACAAACTGCACCTTTTTCTCAGAATTACAAAGAGCACAGAAAAGGTCCCAAATTATCCCCCAGCAGCACCGTCCCTGGGCAGTAACAAACCCCCTGGAATGAGGAGCAGAGGCTCTTGCTGTCCTTGCCAAGCTCTGTGGACAGGGCTCTGTTCCCTGACTTCCCAGACAGCAAACACAGCGCAGAGAGAATCAGTGCCATGAAAATCAATGGCTGTTTAAATCTTTCTCTCCCATTTGTTGTCACTGACTGTGTTTGTTGTGTTGGTCTGGGCGTGTGTTTTAGGCACAGAGGGGACTCGGGCACCTCGCAAACAAAAAACATCCACAAATTTTTAAGCAGCCAGAAAAAACCATCTCTTTCCTCTTCTCCATTTCTGTTTATCTTTGCAGTATTATAACAACAAACAGGATAGAGAAAATTCCCAGCTCCTTTGGTGAGAGCAGGGAAGCCAGACATCCAAATTCAAGGATTTTTCTTCTTCTGTGAGAAAACGTCTCTTTAAAATTGCATTACTGGCATTTATGATTCATTCTGCAAATAGTGAGACTTCCCTGTATAAATCTGAAATTCATTTCAGATATTTTGAGTTTAATAAGAATAAAGGTGCCCCATTTTTCACAGCAATAAAGAAAGATGCACCTGCCAGGAGCCTGACCACGGAACAGACCGGGCAGATACTCACTTGGTAAAGGTAAAAGCAGAAAAAAATAAGAACTGATACAAAAAACCCAGAGCTCATCTATCACTTTGTACTGAAAGACGCACATAATACGATGAATTTAAAACAATAAAAAAAAGCTGCTGTTTTTCTCTTCTCCAGATTGGGAGAATCTGTGGAGCAGCAACAGAGAAGGGACTCTGTAGGCTGTGACTGGCACCGAGGTGCAGCTCAGGAGTGAATGGGCCCTACCAAGGCTCTCTTGGCCAACAACCTTTATCTAGTCAGAAAGCAAAGCTTAAGTGTTTCCTAAGCATTCATAAAATATTTCATTACATTTTTGCAGCAACATAATAATTAAGTCTTAAATCCGACTTGTGCTTTGTCTTTCACCTGCTAATCTTCTCTACTATTTCTCTGCTCTCCTAAACAGTCTGTCCATTCAGTAACTCCCTGGAGCATCTGGCACTGACATCCTTCCCAGCACTGGGAATCACTGGGAATCTCTCTTCTGTCATCCCCCCTGCCCTGTCAGGGCCAGTTGAACACTGCAAGTTCCAGATATGTCAGTTCTGCTCTTCAAGGAGGCTGAGAGGGGAACACACCTTGATGATACAACTCCTTAACTACACAAAGGCAAAGTCATCAAGGCAGAAGAAATTACAAGCTCTAATTTTAAGTAATCCCTTTGTAAGTGATGAGCATTTTACTAATAACAGTTTAGGGTCTAGATTTTGTCACTTAGTCAACAAAACATTGAGGTAATTTAGGTTAATATGAACCTTTACAGAATGTTTCATTTCTCCTCTGGCTATTCTCTAGTTTTCCATAATATTTTGTGTATGAATCCTTCCCAGACACAAAGATTGTGCAAGGGTGGCGTTTGATACACACGGACACCAGCCAGGAAATTGTACGTCCAGGCTGAGCTTCATCCTTCATTTACACCCCTGCTGAGAAGGGGAAAGCAGAGACATCAAGGTACGGACAGGGAAGGGCTTAACTTTTAATTTCCTGAATGTTATCATTTTAAATAGAAGCCTTGCTGTTATTTAAATCTGTCAGAGGGAGGCAAAGGGAGGGAAGAAAATAGAAATAATATGATTTCTTTGAGCAACAGGAGCTGGATGGTCAAAGTCATTTGCTCCAGAAATAAAAAACAACCCCCAACCCAACAACCCCCAAAGCAAAGCACCCAAGGAGGACTGGTTCTCTGGAGTTTAGTTGGATAATAACAGATGGTGTCAAACAGCAGCTGCAGCCTCCCAGGAGTGAACCCGTGAGCCAGGTTACACACACAGACATTCAGAGACTGGAATGCTCAGGTCCTGCTCTCATGGAACCAGGACTTGGATTCTGAGTCCTGCCCAGACAGGTGACAGCCCCTGATCCTGGAATCAGCACATGGAACACCTCCAGTTCAAATGTTTAAGGCAATGAAGAAGCTAAATACTGTGCAAACATCACAGATGGCACCTGGACCTTTGGAACAACAAAGTCTTGCCATGACTAAGTAGATTTTCATGCTCATGTACGAAGAACTACAGAAATATTGATGTTTGCTTGGCAGGTCCCCCCCAGCTAAGATGCTCTGGTGTCTGTACACCAAGAAGTCACTCAATGCCCAGCAACTTCTGGTGTTCTGGTTTGGAGCAGAGCTGAAGGCTCCCATGTGCAAACACCGGCAATAGAAGCTGTATTTTAAAACTCTGAACAGTCATCACTCACTGTTTCAATAACCAGGTCTCACGTGAGAATGAATGATGTTCGTTTGCACACCAAACAGTTACAAAAATTGGTTCTGAAAAAAGTATAAAAGATTTTAAAGGGACAGTTTTGCACTTGATCACTTTACTTAAAAAGTTGCATAACAAAAGTAGGAAAGAGCAGAAGGAAGCCTTGACAAAAGAAGGAAGCTTAACAGTTTTTCATGGACTTCAGAGTAGCTGCAGCAGCTGAAATGGGACATCGAAGCGCTGGCATAGGGAGGTAGTTCAGGCTCGGCTCTGATTTATTTCCCTCTCCTGCACAGAAGTGCTGACATACATCTCGAAGCACATTTTGACATATGAATGTACACCAGACCATTTACTCCATAGGTAATTGTACAATTTCCACTGGAAGACAATTCTCAGGTCTTGGTGAAAGAATACTTTTAGTAATGGATGACACCTGAATAATTAATTATCCCTCCCCATTCTACCCATCTCGAATCCAGGAGTCAGTTCCTCCAAGCACTGCCTGGTATTTTTCAGAGCTCATCTTTGTTATTAACTTGAATTTCTGGGTCCTAAAGCTTATATTTTGTATCTTTCAGAGGCCAGGAATGTTTTCTCTCCTGAATCATGTGAGTATGGAATAGTCTGTAGATCCTGTTCAATTAAATGGATAAGGAGGATGCCAGAATCTTGTGGCAATAAAAGCTCATTAGCACAGCTCTGAACTGGCCACACTACCTCAGCCAAAGGAGAAGTATATCAGGAAGATTTATATCAAGAAAATTAACAATGAAATCATCATCCCACTTTGCCACGTGTTCTTGATACAGTATTTTATTCTTTATTTATCAGCAGCAATGGGCTTATATAAAAATCGACCATGGAAAGAAATGCAGCATGTTATGTTAGGAAAACATTTAGGGACTGTGGTGACACCATCGTGGTGTCACTATTGTGACAAAATTCACAAGGAGATATAGGAAAAATGTCCTTCCTTGCTTTGTATGTACAGAGGAGAGACAGGGACAGAAGGGATGAGAACAGATAACAGGCAGATACGTGGAAGCATCTGACAGAACATATGCCAAGAGCACTGATCACTTTAGGACTCCAGTGAGTTAAAATCTCTTAGCATCCATGTTGTAAACCAAAGCTCCCAAAGCTCTCCTACCACTCTCTTGCTGAACACAGAGAAAATTGTTTCCTTTTCAGCTGCAAGGAGGATGGTGCCATCAAACCCTCCTGGTGCCACTTCCCAAACCACCCTGGTGCTCCTGGGTCTTCAGCAGAGCTGGTTGGAGATTGTGAAAAACAGTAACTGAAGGACCATTTGTTGAAAGCGACACCTCTGAGGACAATGTGGGATGGACAGAAAGAGAGTCCAAGGGCAAGGACCAAGGATGGGGCCATGGGACAGTCACTGGATGGACCAGCAGGCAACACCAGCTAATGGGCAGGAGACCCACACAACAGGTCTGACATGAAGCCATGGGAGCTCCTCTGGTGACAGTCTCAAGGCAGCTGTTGCACAAGCACGTTGCCCCACACGTCCTGTCACCTGCACCAGCTCTTTCCAGTGCCCTCCATACTCCCAGGACACTGACATTAATGTTGTATTAACGTGCTCATACGATCCAGAGCAAGTAGAACCAGCAGTAGGATTTGTGAATGAGCATGATGACAAGTATGGGAACATTGGTCCCTAACAGAAGGCAAACACTCCCACACATGATTAATTCTATCAAGGTAATTTAAACTGGCATTTCAAGTGGCACAGGCATACTTAGTTCCTGGCTTTGCACTGAGAAATGCACTGTACAGAGGAACTGGCTTCTATGTTCACCAGAGACCAAAGACAAACCATGGAGTACGTCTGGAAAACCTCAACAATGGTATGGTAATAACCTCAAAGAGAATTTTAACTGACCCACTGCCTTCTGTCATTCCAAACATGGACAGGAGACAGATGTCATCAACCCTCTTCTACTCTTTAACACCCAAGTGATTGACCCAACACATTAAAGAGGCTGTTGAAGTGAGCAGGTTCGTGTCCTCAGATGCTTGGTGGGAAAGGGAGGAAGAAGGTGGGAAAGGGGCTTTGTTTGTCTCCATCAGTGACTTTGGAAACAGAAACGACAACCCTGACCTGACAATATGCAACATTTTGAGGCAAATCTTGTAAACAAAAAGGCTGCAGTGGTCAGCATCACTTGGGATAATGACATGCAAATGGAAAACCAGGAGAAAAGTGGAGCCAACCCTGTTCCACAGCTCCAGAGCAGTGACAAAGGGCAAAGCCAAACTGCCCTGGCTGCACCAGGCACAGCTGCCACACCAAACACCCACAGACAGAGTTGTTCTTTTAACACCATATTAAACGATTCCTAAACACACCTGAGATTTGCAACACTGGGCTTCCCACCAGTGGCAAACTGTTCAGGATATCAGCAACTCGGGAAAATTTTCCAGCAGTAAGGAAAACTGTGTGTTCAGAGCTCCTGCCACTGCACTGCAGTACCTCCAAGGCTGGGATTTTACCAACTTTTAGCATTTTCAATGTTAGTGATGAAACTGCCAAGGAGAGCAGACCTACACTTGGCAGCAGAGGCCAGAGACTCCACAGCCTGAGAGCTCGGAAGGATCCCGAGGTACTTGGCCTTGTGGAGAAGGTTTCTCTTGTCAGGTACAATCAATTAAATCAGTACGTTTTATTTTTAAATAAGTCCAGTATATTTTTCAGCACCAATTTTACAATAAACATCTATATATTATTTGCAAAGAGATATTCTTTCCACTTACTAGGAAGCCCAACTGCTGTTGGTGACATTGCTGGAAATGTGGGAGGTTTTTTATTCTGAGGTTCTCCACCAGCACCAACCCTGTGTCCACCAGCAGCATTTTCCCTGTTCTCTGCTTTCACTTCAAAACACACCAGAAATTAAAGACTGCTGGCACCTAGGAAAAGAATCAACCCTTACAATATTGTCTTCCACAGAATTCTGAACAAAGAAACTCATGTAATAATCTCTGCACCAAGCCCATATTTCTACTTCAGCTGTTACAGTTACAGGGGGAAAAGCCTTAAAAAAATCCAGCCTTGAAATTCCAGGAATTCAGTGACAGGGATCACACAATCCCTAGTGATGCTGTTTTAGCAGACGAGGACACTTGCTGCTAAAAACACACATCTTTTATTTATTTACATTACACACAGATCTGGCTCCTGCTCTTCCCCTGTTTTCCTATTTTCACAACCTACGGTTCTTCTTTTCTTTTCTTTATTTTTTTTAAACAAAGGCACACCTTTAGATTATTCAATATTAAAATGTACATTAATGATAAAAGATGGCCTTAAAGATTATTTGGGTTTGTCACTAAAATGGACCTGCACCCATCAAAACTTATACAATATGATTTTTTTTTAATATCTGCACATTTGCACAACTTTTTTACACCTTTGTGATTAATGTGTTGACTGTTATGATTCCAACCAGACCACCAGTGTGCATTATGTTTCTTTTTTTTCCTAGCTATTTGTGCTCTCTGTGTCCTCTGTGAATTTTAGAAACAAAGAATTTGTTCCAAAATTAAAACTAAGAAGTTAGAGTTTACCAAGAAAAGTGATCACATTTGAAGAATGAAGAAATAAAGGAAAGATCATAAGGTAAAATCCTGATCCTGTCAAAATCAGTGGCTAAACTTGTATTCACTCCATCAAGGTGACAGAATCACCCCAGAATTCCTCCCCTCCATGTCCTTGGCAGAGCCCAAAGGCAGGACAGGCACTCAAAGGCTTTGCTGAGATCTGCTCATGTTTAACCCTGACAGTTATAGTGATTTTCCATTCTTTAATTTAAATATTTCCATTTTTTTTCACCCATATCAACCAAATAAATTACTTCTCCCTCAGGACTCTGTACAAGCCAAGTCTCAAGTGGGAAAGTTCAGCTCCTTCTGCCTGCATCAGTTCTTTAAATTGATTTTTAGACTTTAATGAAAATACTCCCTCCCTGTGTTCGTGTCTGGATGACGGTTTGGCTCCGACATGAAAGGAGCAGCCTGGTGCACCCAGTAAGGGTCCGTGTCATCCTCGGAGGGAAACTCTGGACAAGGAACAGAAAACCTTTCTGATGTACCAGCAATCTGCAAAGACATCACAAAGGAGATTCTTGTGCAACTGTAAATTCACAGGTAACTCAAAAGAACTGTGTTCATTTTCTCAGCTTATCTGTGGGCAAAATAAGACCTTTTTATGAAATAATAAATTCTCCAGATGGTTCTTGTACAGTGGTTTGCAGCACAGGAAATACCAGAATATGCACATCCTCAGTGCAGGTCGCTGACAAATTCTGAAGAGACTTCACCGGGTGTGCCAGCAATGATAAATAGATGTGATTTTTACAGGATTTTTTATATTTCTATATGTATGTGTATCACAGAGCACACCCACCTACCAGTGTTCTCTCCATGGATAAAAGCAGGACTGCTAAAAAAAAAAAAAAAAAGCTGTTTTTTCTTCCTGACAAACGGGCATGAAATAAGAGGCCGACATCTGCCTCTGCAGGTCATTCCAGTCAGGCTGCTGCGTGTCAGAATTCCAACTGCTCCATCCATCAATGGCAGCCCAAAAATTAACGTAGCTTGGAAACTCTGCAGCAAGACAGTAACAGCCCAATTGAAAGGCTGACCTTCGGAGAGCGGCGGGGTAAGATGGAAAAATTATTTCATGCCCTGTACCAAAGCCAACACCACAGTTCAGAGGGATTTGCAGTTAATTTTTTCAGATATAAAATCAGGTTTGCTGGTGTACAGTGGTGGAACTGCAATGACAGATAGGGAAACTGTTATAAAAGCTTTTCATTTCTAAGGCATTATCAATGACAGCCACAGAGATACATTTTCATGGCCTTTAGGATTTTAATTTCTCTGAATTACTGATTAATATATTTTTCTAAAGTATATTCTATTCAGTGTTATAAACACTGCTATTTTCTTAGTGATCGACTCAGTAAAAACTATGGCTGATCAGCCTGAAAAATTTGATTGTAACAGGCCGTGATTTTTAGCAAAGATACATTTCAGGTCTAATTAAAGAAACGGGACAATCTGTTTTAAAATAAATTCTCAAAATTCCAGTATTAACTTATTTTATAAGGGAGTCAATCACAGAGTTATTTAATCACCAGACAAACACATCACCCCTGTGCACAGCCCAGAGCAGAGGTGCCTTCACCCTCCCAGGCTCTACACCAGCCGAGAGCAGTGATTAATCCCTTTGTTAAATCACCTGCTGACACTCTGTTAATAGCTCCATAAGCTAATTGAAGCAGAAGCTTAATAACACACAAATAGCAGAAATACCATATAGCTTAAAACTTCAAGTAGTTCAATAAAATTGAACCAATTAAAAAGAAAATTCAAATAATCCAATAAATTGCCAGATCGTATTTTACATGTGCATCCCAAACTTGAGAAAGTAATTTATTTTTCCCAGGTCTTACTCTGGAGATCATTGAAAAAGCTCACTGAGTGTTTTCTTCCCTTACACATTTTTTTGAATGTTACAAAACATTTCCCTTTTTACACAGGGAGTTGACTCAGAAACAGAATCAAAACCACTAAGAAAACTGGAAGATGTAATTAAATAATCAGGAGAGAAGAGAGAACCTCAGTGTCAAAGTTTGCCAAAACAATAACAAGTGGTTATTTACTTGTTTGGTTTTATATAAAAACAGAAAAAAATATGACCCTGTTTAGATCTAAATATGTTTAATGGTAAACTTAAAGGCCCAAAGAAGTAACAGAGATCATTTCTTTCATCAACAATACAGAGAAGAGCAACAAAATTCCAGGTTTTTGAGAGACAACAAGTACCCAGATTTTATTTCTGATGAGACAAGAAGTTTGATTGACAGTGCTAAGGAAGATAAAAGTTCTCCCTTATCTTTTAGTACAATAAAAATGGTAATTAACACATCTGCACAATAATCTACCAATAAGCCATGGGGAGAATCAATCCAGAACCTTGCCCAGAGAAACTGTGGCTGCCCCATCCCTGGAACAGTCCAAGGCCAGGTTGGACGGGGCTTGGAGCAACTGGGATAGTGGGAGGCATCCCTGCCCATGGCAGGGGGTGGAAGGAGATGGGCTATAAGGTCCCTTCCAATCCAAACCAGTCTGGGATTCTGTGAGAACGAGCTGACTGACAAGTCTGAACAGGTCTTGGCCTGAGAAGATTGTTCTGCCTGGAAATATCAACCAAGTTGAACCAGCACAATACAGACTCTATTCAAAGCCAAGTTTAAGGCTTAATGCAGAATTAACTGGGCTCATTTTAATGGTACATGTTATCTAGGATGTCAGATCTGATGATTTAACACTCCCGTCTGGCCTTAAAATCTATAATCAATGAAATAGTCCATTAGCTGCACTTTAGAGAGTTTCTTTCATGTTCTTGTGAAGGATCTGGGGTGGCCAAAGCTTCACTCCCAGACTCTGCTCCCTGCTCAGCTGGAGTAGGGAACTGGGACACTCCCACCCTAATTACCACTGAGAGAACAGAGTGGGCATCTGAGCTGAATTTCATGACCAAACTCACATCAGCAAAGCTGTTGCACGACACTAAGAAATTGGAAAAGTTCAAGTTATTCCCAGACATCTGACCAGGATAAGCAATTATTTTCCACATTTTCTCTTCAGCTGCAAATTACTGTTTTAAGATCTGGGGAGGAGGGGGGGAAGAAATACCAGGCGTCTCGTGCTAGAGTTTTAACACTTTCTAGTGACTATTTAGACCTGAAAAAAAAAATTACTGTAATAAACATGATTGTTTACAGTAGTAGTTACCATATGGAGTTCTTCATAGTATCCTAGTATTTTCTTCTTCAAATAAACTATGCAATTATAACACACCAGAGAAACTGTGCCATTATCTCATTATTTCCATTAAACTAATGGAAATTATTTATTCTTTTTTTGTTTGTTTTCCACAGAATTACCACATGTGATGAATTATTTTTAACTAGTCCCGAGACTTAACAGTTTACAGTCAGTTCACAAACTTCTTGCCAATGAATTGGACTTACTGAATCCCAGTTATCTTAAGGGGAAAAAAAGTCTTTCTTAACAATAATCCTTACACCAAGTGAAGGTATGAGGAATATTCTCCGCTTATTTTGAAGTAATGAAACCCGCAGTCAGTGTCCTTTAAAGGATCTTTAAAGGAAACTCTCCCAAGATTAATCTGTAACTGAGTAGGACTCTCCCAAAAGGGTCCCGTGGGAGAAGCTGTTTAAGTGAGAGGAGCAACACTGATTCCCAGACAAGGGAAAGCCATAAATTTGCTCTGTGATCAACATTTCTTTGATTCAGGGTAAAGCAGGATGTTGACCTACTACACAGATATGGGAGATGTAACAAAGGGCGACCTTCAGAAGAGGTTATTTCCAGATACGAAGATGAACTGATTTATTTTCAAGGAGAGGAACAGAGCCCCTGTTTGCTTCTCCCTCCCAGTCACACACCTGTACGATGCAACAAATCCCTGCAACGGCAAACGGAGCCACCCGAGCCTCTAAGAGCAATTCCACCTCTGCACTCCTATAACAGATCTCGTTGTTCACTTCCCACCTGCCCCATCACATCTTTATTTTACTCTGTAAGAGAGGGAATAGCTTACCTGTTGAATTGGCAAATTATTTAACAATACAGGACAACAAATACAATTACACTAAAATGGCTCAGAACAGGATTTGATGCTACTTGGAGAAGAGTCAAAGAACACAAGTGCAGGATGGATGGGGTCAGAAGAACCCAGCCCAGCCCAGCCTAGTTAGAGGAGGAAGCTCAGTCCTCCCTAGAACACACTGCAGGAACTCTAACCAACGTCCCGATGGAAAACTGACCCCGCAGCACCGGATCCTCCTACGGCACTGCCCAGGGGTTGGGAAAGTGCAGTGGTTCCATCGGGCCGTGTGGACACAAGGAGACACCCAAAGCTAAGGGGAAGTTGATCCATTTGCTCTGTCCAGGTGTGTTCCCAGCTGGAACCCTGCACACCTGTGGAGTGACCAGAGGTGTCTGTGGCTGTGGGGAGGGAGCAGCCGGGCCTGAGCCATGGGATGTGCAAACTGGATCTATGCACGCTGAAATATTGCAGCGTTTGATTCTTCTTCTTGACAGAGAGCAGGGCTTCCACTGAAAGCTCATTTAATAAAAATAATGCAATGCAAATGAACCTGAATCAGAAAAATTAGATTGATGGGAGTAGCTCGGTCGCTGTAATTACACAAGGTGTATTATTTCCTAAATTCTCTTTGCATTAAATATATACCATACATTTATCAAACATAATTAGCAGTTTAGGTGACAAGGATTTGATTTTTCTCCTGCAATAAAAAATCCCTCTACACGGGTATGTACATGTAAAATGTAATATGAACATTTTCATACTATCATTGTTTACTCCTTGAAGAAAAATTCAGTAAGATCAAAGAGTCAGAGGGAAAATACCATGTGAGACTTACAAAACAGAAGACGAGGCAGACAGCCAGGTCAGCCTTCTGTGGATTTCATGAGCATAAAATAAAATTAAATCAGTCCAAGCTTTTAAGGTTGTTAGTCAAATAAATTGTATTTGAAAGGAAAATAATTGATGATACCCCAGACTTCCCTTATAATCAACCTTTCGTTTTTTCAAGTATAGAAATAAATTGATGAACAAACACCAAGAGAAACAGAAGATACAAAGAGAAGTTGACAAAGTTGAATGTGGTCAACAGGCATTCTGCTAAAAGAAATGGGGTTTCAGAAAAAGACAAAGTAGTCAATTTTCATTTTAAATTAATATTACTGTGCCACGTTTTCTAAGTGATCCTTGTGTTTTAAAACAGAGGTTGCTCCTTTTTTTTGCCCAGGATTGTAACAGTCAACAGTGTGGGGCAGACCTTTAAAAACATTCCAAAGATGAGCTCAACATTCAAGACATGGTATACAACCTGTGTTTGTTTTTTGTGGGAGATCTCAGGGCATTTCCAGTCTCACAGGCCTCCCCCCCACCAGAGCCAGGATTTACACGCTGTGATGCAGTTCACCAAACACAGGGACATTAAAAGCTATTAGACAGGTTTAAAAAAATTCATTAGCACACACAGACAATTATGAAGCTGAAATTCTCCCAGATGCAATGTCATCAGACTCAACAACCTCCTCCCAGTGGAACGAGAACATTTCCAACACAACTAAGTTAATCAAGTTTTTTCTTCTCTCAGTGGGGTTTTTGGACTCATGGGGGGGGGGGGTTAGGTTTTGGGTGGTGTGGGGGTTTTTTTTAAACAGTTTCACAGAAAATAACTATATCAAAATAATGGCAGAAAGCACTTTCATTTTTTCTCTTCAAATCCCCATGGATTATGTGGGGACCTCAAGTCAAAAACCTTCACTTTAGAACAATAAATAAATAAACTCGCTAAAGCCTTCCCAAGGCTGGCCAACTGTAGCATAAGTAATGCAAGAGGCTGAGAGATGCCAGATAAATTTGATTACTATAAAAGATGGGAATATGTTTCTTTCCTCGGAGAATTCACAAAAAGGGGTCAAAAACAAAGCAGCACTGAAAGCCAACAACTTCATTTCACCGGCAACTCAAGGCGAAAATACAATACAGTTCCGTGGGAACGTTTTATCACATCGGTGCAGACACCTCCTAATCTTCTATTTCTGAAAAAGGAAAATAGCAAAGATAGAGTCCAGGCAAAATGGGGCTCTTCTTTCTTTTCTGTAAAAGGCACTCCGATTAGTATATCAATTTAGCAGAGAGTTCAAGAACTGTTTTCTTCTTCCACCTGCTACCAGTGTCATGGTGGCTCTAACACTTTCAGAAGGGGAAAAAAGTAATCTTACACTTCATGTTCTTCTTCCTATTTGTCAGATTACCAAATCATTTATCTCCAACACATTCAGGAGCATCATTAGGAGAAATGACCCATCATACTTTCCTTGTTAAAGAAAAACAAAGTCCTGACTCAGTGTTAATTGTTCCAGCCCTGAGTAATGATGAGATCTAAAGATCCCCCGTGCACTGTTCCCCGACTGAGAGATAGTCCTGATTTCACATTTTTCCTCTGTAAATAGATGAGCTCCTGCCAGTTACTGTTACAACAGCACCAGTATTTAGCAAACCTCTCTGGAATTACTTTTCCTTTGCATGTCCAAGGGCTGCACTTGGCTTTTCCAGGAGCCATGGTGTTGGTGACACAGCTGGACTGTTGTCAGCCCATGCCCCCTCCCCCTGAGAAAACACTCCACTTGCAGCAGCAGTAAAGCTGTTCTTACTAGCACCTTATTTTCATCACTCCTTCAAAGCCATCCAGTTCTCCCTATTTAACATCCCGAACTCTCTCTCCATTAACAGCACGTCGCAGTACTGGGTCTTCAGCCCGATTTCAGTAAACCACAGGTGACATTTATAGAAGAGTTACAAATAAGATGTGTAAAAAAAGGTTGAACTTTGAGGAACAAGTAACTTTCCAGACAGCCTGATAAATTAATTTTCAACACACAAACACTCTTTTATTTGCACAACAGTTCTTACAAACAATCTGCTGCAAACAGTATTTTCCACGGGCTGATGGTGTCAGTGTCTCTGCAGGACTCAGGAAAGGACTGAGCTTGCAGCACTTTTTAATGAGAATATTTTTCAGAGACTAATATCCACACCCCAATTTGGTTAAAACCAGTTCAGATTCAGTAGTAAATGCTTTTCAGAAACCAAGCAGAACCCTTTCTTGTGTCAAATAATTTTAGTAAAAAAGTGGTTGACTACCTGGTTAATTCATGCCATTGCTTCCTATTTTATCACAACTATCCCAACTATCACTGTACCCCTTATTCTCTTTTTCCCAGAGTATATGCATTGCAAAACCATCCATTTCCAGTAAAGCAAAGTCTAATAATATTACAATGTTATATAATAATACTACAATATTTAATCTTTTAATATTAGATATTTGTAATACCACATGAAAATTACTACCTAGAGTAAATGATCTTAAAGGCAACACCTTCATTTTCAACTTCAAGGCCAAGACAACTATAACCTGGAATGAAGAGCAGTTTCCTCAGAAGAACAAAACATGTTTTAGCACATTAACAAGCACTTGAAACACCAATCAATACTTTTTAAAAGAGTGATTTCTCTCTACAGATTTCAAAACATTTTAAGACAAAGACTGAAACTAAGATACAAAGACATTCAGTAATTTGACTCAAGACAACTTGAAAAAAAGAGAACGAAAGACAAAACCAGAAATGTTCTCTGGCTGAAGTTCTGGTTTTATCCCACTGCATCACCAGAGCCAGGTTTACTGAGAAGCTGAGGTGACTACAGTGGCTTCCAAGTCATGTCAGGGCTCCCTGCAGGGCTCTGGGAACAAGAACTCCTTCAGGGGATGACCCAAGGAGTTGGGGAAGAGGCAGGTCTGAGGAGAAGAGTGTTATCACACTGGGAATTGTAAAGCACTGCACCAGAGGAAGGAGGGGAAAAGCTGGAGAGATGGAAGGAATCAGGCTCAGGGAGGAGCAGTTCTTGCTCCCACATCACTAAACCACAAGCAGTGGCCACTTCTCCGAGTGCTCCCTCTGAGCCAAGCAGACAGGGCAGAGCAGACACTGGAACCAGCTGTCAGGCACTGCTGTGCCCCAGCCAAACATGGGCTGGGATACCATGGACACAGACCGGGATCCTGGGCTGGGAGACCTGGAGACAGGAGGGCATAAAGAGCTCGGGTAACGCCGGTACAAGCCAGCGTAAGTGAATTTAGGGGTCTGTTCATCACTTCATTGCTTTTGCGCTTCTGCTCTGACAGGACGGCTCAGAAGCTGGGAAATGCCACCAGATGGATCAGACAGGCAATTGGGAAACCCCAGATACCGAATGAAGGAAACAATATTGAGGAACTAAGAAAAGGGCAATACTGACTGTAATGACAACAAACAAATCAGCTGCTGGCTTTAAAAGCCATCTATACACTGTTCTCTTATCATCTTTTTTCCTTCTAAGCACTGAAAAGCTTGCTTGGATCAGCACAGCAGAGCTGGAAGTACATACATGCTTTTAGAAAGCAGAAACACAGCGTAAAAATTCTAAAAAAAGTAAAATAAATAACAAAGTAGGATTTATGAGTGTTCTCAATTTCTTCAGACACTATTTTCTCCTTTCTAAGAAATCTGATAGCGCAATATAAAAATTATTTCCCTTCCAGTATTAATTGTCTTCCACAGTAGTGTAAAAAATCCTGACCACCAGCAATTTAAAAACACAACAAAATTCTATTATAAGAGACTTGAAGAATCATATATGCAAAGACTATGCAGAAAAGGTGCTGAAAGGTGCTTCCTGTGCTTGAGAGATCCCTTCTAGGACATCTATAACTGAAATGCAAAAGTCTTCTAGAGTCAATAATCTGTGTACTTCAGTGGTGCAATTACTTGGGTTTTTTACACCAAGGAATTATTGAAAAAACAGGTGAAACCTGCTGAAGGATGCTGTATAATTCTGTACACATATGCAGTTACCTATGCACACATTCCTTAAATAAACTTTCAGAACTACATTTTCAGACTGACACAGACGTATCAGATTCGATTGCTAGGAAATACAGATGTTTAACTAACCGGGATAACATTACTTTGGATCCTTGTAAGTCTGTTTTAACTGAAATAATGTCATTTTTCCCCACAGGAGCCATGTCATCAAATGCAGGTAAACAGTTTGGGTGACTAAGATGGAAAACTGGAGCATGTCCTGTCTCTGGAGTTCCTGTTCTGTATCAACCATCCATCCCTGCACCACAAACCCTGTACTCTTGGTTCTCTGGTGGGTATCACTCTCACCTCCACTCCAGTTCCTAAACCCACTCTGCCTCTCAAACCATGGAACTCCTGAACTTGAATCTCATCATTCAGCCCTTAAAATTCTCACTTTAGGATGGTTCAAAGCATTCTCACCACCACCGTCACACCCACATAGTGTTCTGCAAAGTAAAGCTGCCCAGGCTCAAAAACACACACAAACCCAGAAAACTGCCTTAGGATATTTATCGATGCAGCATCTTGAAAGATTTTTCTAATGAATTTTTGTTGCTGTGCAAGAGTTCGGTCTTTCACATAAAAGCAGAAGAGTTTTATAAAAAATTAAAAGTTGGCATTTCTGAAATAGTATTAGAAGAACTTGAGTAAGTTCTTCTAGTGGAAGGTGTCCCTGTCCATTGCAGGGGGGTGGAATGAGATGGTTTTTAAGGTCCCTCTAACCCAACCATCCTGTGATTCTCTGAAATAGCCTCTCGCAGCAGCGATTTCACAGACATCAATGGCTCTGCTCGCTCTGTGCATCAGACAGGAATTTTTCATTTCATACATCATTTAAAACTTGCTGCAGTGATTCCACAAACCTGTCTACAAGCACCTTCTTCTTTCCCACCCCTGCTGCAATTCAAGTTATTTTGGCCAAAATTCAACGCACAAGTAGAGCACTGACGACAGAGAAGCAAAGCACACTTAGCACTACATAATGCAGAAAAAAAATCTTACACTCTCAAATAGTATTGCATCGTGGTTTTGGATACATCAGAATAAAATTACACTGGCAACATCATCACCAAACTTACCCCGGAAACAACACCTCACAGCAAGGAACCAGCATTAGCACACAGGTGTTTCAATATTTCTAAACCCAGATTTGCATTTGTATCCTATTTTCAGAAATTTCTCTCCCAGGGCAGTGTGAGAATGTGGCACAAAGCTCATTCTTGCAAAAACACATGTTCAGACACAGATCACCTTCATATTCTGGGGCCATTAACATGGGCACATCACTGACTGCTGCAACTGCTGCAGATAAAATTGTAAAGATCATAATTATTGCTACATTAATTATTGCTGGAATAGTCCCTAAATGCACAAATACAGAGCTAAGTTCTGAAAAGACAGGATTCCTAACCTATGTGCAAAGACTTCAACTCACAGTGTGGCCACAACTCACACACCACCACACTGAGAGCTGGAAAACCAACAGCTCTGACCTGAACCTCATTGAAATAATACTAAAAATCCAGCGAGAAAATCCAAAAAGAGGTTTACTCACCATTTACGAAGGACTTCTGGACTGCAGCAGGTAACACAGGACACTCCCTTCCTGGGCATTAATTCAGTAATTCCACTTCTTGTTCAGGATAAATCCAGAAAGTAGCTGGCACAAAGAAGTGAAAACCACTGATTTAGCTGGGGTTGGACGTGAACAAACAGAATTTCTTCCTGTCCATATGACTAACAAAAAATCTTCCCTAACTGCTGAGCCTATATACTCATACACCCTTCTTTTCAGTCAACACCAAAACATTTCTGTAAGTATTGTAACCCTGAAAAACTTTGATTTTAAGTAAATTAAAGGACAAAGTACAATGATAACTTGGAAAATTCTTAGTATTTTTAACATATTGGAACACATGTAAGTATCGAAATGTGGTAACTCATATGAATCAAATGGGTTTGAGTCATGAGAATATTTGTGAGTAGCACAGTACTGGAAAACAAGGGAGGTTATAAAACCAAAGACCACTCAATGACAGCTTCTGGAAAGCTTCCCAAATCACTTGTCCACTTGTCCAAAACAACCAGCCACACAATGAAAGATTCTACTAAACGTGAAATAAATACAAATGGTTATCCAGTTCCATTTATGCAGCAAGTATGTAAATGTGCTTGTCTACGTTCACAGCTCAGGACCTTGAACACACCATAACAGGAGCAGCAGCTGGAAACTCCAAGGGAACTTCAGGTACTGACTAATGCTGGAATTAAAAGAGGCGAAGCACAAAAAACAGGAGACAGTTATTGCTGCAGATTCCTCTGTTAGAGGTTCCCCAGGTTCTCCTGCATCCAGGAACCAAAGGCTCTGCTCCCCACAATGTTCTGTGTCACAAAGTAGAGATCTGTAGCTCTAAACTGTTCCACCTCCCCCGTGAACTTCTCAACTCACAAATCAATAGAATACTGAGCAATAATGAGCCAGAAATATTCCTGAACAAAAAAACTAAACCCACCTTTATTCAGAATTGTGAATCGTGCAGCTCACACATTTTCCAACATAAGTTCAGGAAATAAAAATCTCATTAAAGCTTTAGCCAAAATTTCTAATTCATCAAAGGGGCATGTTCTGAATACCAATGAATTTCATGAAAAAGAAGCGCTTTTTTTTCTTGTCTGCGTGTCTGTAAAATCTCTCTCAGGTTACAAAACCAAATCTGATGACACTGAAAAGTCTTTCAGGAACAAAGACAGATGAGTAAAACAACCACCAGATCTCTTTAATTCCATGCAAAAGTGTCAACAGCAAAATCACTGCATCTCTGCCACAGCAGAATATTAAATAGTTCATTAATATCCATTTTCCCTTCTTCTCTTTTCAGAGGCTACTAAAATTGTTTCTGTTTGATTTTACATGAGTGAAACTCCTCCCAAATGAAACAGGTACAAGGATCTTGAAAGAACACTCAAGTGCACATCACTCAAGCCCTTGGCAGGCCCTATCTCTGCGAAACAACAATAGCATCCCACCAATAACAATGACTTGCTTAACTATTCATTTTGGTAAATAATGGAACTGAAAATTATCTAGTGATGGATTTACACTTTTACAATGCATCTCAGGGATGAAAATGAATAGGGACGGAGAAATTATGTGTGTTACAATGGGTGACGCACAGAACTTCAGATCCTGCCTCGCTCCACGGAAGAACACGAGATGGAAAATGTGGCACTACAATTTTTAGCATTTTACCTTTGTCTGATTCTACTGAGAAACATCCTATATGTATTATTTGTCTTAGAGAAGCACTTAAAGATGCCAATTAAAACTCAAACACCGCTACATTAGTCAGATATTGTATGAAAATGACAATAGGTGTCGTAGCCATTTTAATTCCAAACAACCACAATAAATTACCTGTTTCTCAGATATTCCTTCCTTTGTCTTGCAATTACCCACAGAGTTTTAACATATTCGGGTTTATATTTGGGGGAGCACTAACAGAACTGCCTGGGCAGTCCCTGCAGCCTTTTTTTATTTGGAAATGATATTAATATTTCCAGAGGAGGCACAGAGCCCAGAGAGCCAAAGCCTAAGGACACAAGGCTCGCTCTCCTACACCACCTTCCTTGAGTAGCCCATGGAGCCCCAACATCATGTAGACCATGAAGTGAAAAGTCAGATTATTTGGAGGCAGGAGGGTGGCAAAGGTGACAGCTTTTCTAGTAGCAATGGAAAACA
Source organism: Lepidothrix coronata (assembly GCF_001604755.1). Classification (NCBI taxonomy): domain Eukaryota; kingdom Metazoa; phylum Chordata; class Aves; order Passeriformes; family Pipridae; genus Lepidothrix; species Lepidothrix coronata. The sequence continues at coordinate 2,090,939 of NW_016690234.1, read as the reverse complement.
CTAAGTTTCTATTTAAAAAGTTAGAGATTACTTTGTGTTTAAGTAACAAATGGCAAGTGTTTACCTGTGACTTTAGTTCTCTCATAGGGAGTTTATTATAAACAGTATTTCAAACAGAGGACTAATATTTTAAATGGTAAAATATAGGTGTTGGCTTTTTTTTGTACTGTGTCCAGAAAATTTGCACAAACACATCAAATTCTCCACCTAGGGAATTTACTTTATTGTTAAGTTTGCATTTAAAACTAATGTACATGACCTATTTTGGGGCTAATATAACTAAAAGGAACCTATTTGTTGTTTATTATTTATAGAAGATTCACTTCAGATTAGGCCTTTTGCAGACGTGTGTATCTGTGTGGCATC